>NW_027530368.1:14192868-14246146 GCF_008692635.1 Crocuta crocuta | reverse complement strand
GGGGGGGGTGGGAGAAGCAGAAAGAGGGAGAGAGAAAATCCCAAGTAGACACTGCATTGTCAGCACAGAACCCAATGTGGGGCTCCATCCCACAACTGTGAGATCATGACCTGAGATCAAAACCAAGAGTCAGAGGCTTAACTGACTGAGTCACCACGGTGCCCCTATTTTATGCTTTATAAATTAACTCCGCAAAGAGCAAATGATGATGGAGAACTGTAAGAGATGAGACTTCTACAAATGATAATTGTGGGGAGAAGGTCGCAAGCATATAAAATTAGGCAAGATCACAAAGCTATAGTAATCAAAACAGTGTGGTACTGGAAGAAAAAGATACACAGATTAACAGGATAGAGAGACCAAAAATGAAGCTATAATTATATGGTCAATTAATCTATGATAAAGAACGCAAGAATATCCAATGAAGAAAATATAGTCTTTCAAGTAAATGGTGCTGGGAAAACTGTATAGCTGCATGCAAAAGAATAAACCTGGACCAGTTTCTTACACTCTACACAAAAATAAACTCAAAATAGATTAAAGACCTAAATGTGAGACCTAAAACCATAAACTCCTAGAAACACAGGTAGTAATTTCTTTGACATAAACTGTAAAAACATTTTTCTAGATGTTTCCTCAGGCAAACTATTGAATGGGACAAGATATTTGAAAATGGTATATCCAGTAAGGGGTTAGTATCTAAAATATATAAAGAACTTATACAACTCAAAAGCAAGAAAATCCAATCTGATTTAAAAATGAGCAGAGGACCCAAATTGACAATTTTCCAAAGACATATAAATGTCAAACAGACACATGAAAAGATGCACAACAACACTAATCAGGAAAATGCAAATCAAAACCACAGTGAATATAATATTGTACGTTAACTATACTGGAATTAAAATAAGAAACTGAAAAAAAACAGTGTGGGGTATCAACTCATCTCAGTCAGAATATCTAGGCTCAGAGAATCAAAAAGATAAGAATTTTTGGTGTGTGTGTTGGTGAGGATGTGGAGAAAAGGGAACCTTTGCATACTATTAATGAGACTATAAACTGGTACAACCACTACAGAAAATAGTATGGAGGTTTTTCAAAACAATAAAAATAGAAATACCATATGGTCCAGTAATTCCACTACTAGGTATTTACCCAAAAATATGAAAACACTGGTTTAGAAAGATTATGCTGCTATGTTTACTGCGGCATTATTTACAATAGCCAAGATATGGAAGCAACCCAAGTGTCTATCAATAAATAGATAAAGAAGATGTGGTATATATACACAATGGAATATTACTCAGCCATCAAAATGAATAAAATCTTGCCATTTGGGCCAAAATGGATGGACTTTGAAGGCAAAGTAAAATAAGACAAGAAAAAGACAAATACCATATAATTTCACTCATACGTGGCATCTAAAAAAACAAAACAAACAAAAACAAACAAACAAAAACTAAACAGACTCTTAAGTACAGAGAATAAAATAGTGATTGCTAGAGAGAAGGTGGTTGGGAAGGTGAGTGAAATAGATAAAGGAGATTAAGAAGTACAAATCTCTAGGCATAAAATAAATAAGTCACAGAGATGAAAAGTACAGCATAGGGAACAGAATCAGTTATACTGTAATGATGTTGTATGCCGACAGCGAGTGATTACACTTAACCATTGTGAACACTGTAATATCTAGAACTGTCGAATCACTATGTTGTACACTGGAAACTAATATAATCTCATATGCCAAATGTACATCAGTATTACATTTTTTAACTTGGCAAGATCATTCTGGTGATGTCTTTCTCCACTAAAGCTTAGATATGCTATGATGTTAGAGAAAAGTTCTGCCTACCTAAAAAACTAAGTAAATTTTGTTAGAAGTTAAGAGAAATTTTTAAAAAGTCAAGGTTGATTATTTGGAACTAACTAAATAAAAAAGAATGAAATAGATAAAACCGAATGTTGTGGCCAGAAGTAAAAGCTTCCTTGAAAGTTTAACATTCCCAATGAAACCTAAATATACCCAGCTACCCAGCACTTCTATAGTTTAAATCATCCAGTTAACTCCATATCAATTATTTCACAAAGTTTTATAGCAGTGAAAGAACATGTTGACCACTAAATATATGGCCAAAAGTTAATTAAGTAAGTTTTCAAGTTAACAGATGACACAAGAGCCCAAATAAACTGAAAAGGCAGAAAGTTTAATTTAGTCCTGGTCATTTAATTGAGGAACGTCTATGGGTGAGAAATTTGTTTTTTATGGATATTCATTTTTAAGCTCCTGGTAAACAGAGATACATCTAATTTACAAAATGTGAAGTCATCACATTTTAGCTTACACCACCTTTTGTAGCAGCAGCCTGATTTATTCCATTACTGGCTAGCTCAGGTCTGAGATAAAGACAAAGGTGAGGTATGAAGGGTCTATGAAATGACCCGCCTCCAGGGTTTCATGCTGTACCAGATCAGAATGGAAACAAAATAAAATTTTAAAGAGAAGATGAGGAGTTTGTCCAAGCAACTGAAGTTTGTGTTTAAGGAAAGGCAAGGGAGAAAAAGAAGTAAAATAAAGGTGCTTTTTTTTTATTTAAAAAAATCATTAATAGGTAGAAGAATGACGGAAGAAACAAGATTTGAAAATTAAAAAAAGGAAAAGTATGAATAAAATTCCATAACTGACAAATTTGAAGAGCTGATGGAAGTTGGAATGTCTAGAAAATAGTTGACAATTTGAGAGAGAAGCTTGGGCTGATTCTATAAGATATAAATAAGTGATGAATCCATATAAGAGAGATAAGTTGAATCCTGCAGCTTTCAGAGTGATAAGGTAGGACTAATAGAAGGAAAAAGAAGAGAGCCATTATCCTAACCATTCCACTTTTAAGAACTTACAAGTTCACCCCTACACATCTGAAATGACACATGCTATTATAGCGATATCTGTAATAAAAATAGTCGGGGAATAAATGAAGTATTCATCAGTAGGGGAATGGCTACATTAACTAGGGTATGTCAACGAAATGAACTGTTAAGTAGCTACTGAAAAGCTATATAACATGCAAAGATCACCAGGATATATAATTAAGTAACAAACACATGGTAGAGAATGCTGTATAAATCCTGCCACTTTGTGGGTAAAAACATTCGGAAAAATAGTATATATAGATTTTTTTACTTGCATGTTAAAAAAAGAAACACTAGAAACATACAAAACTAATAAAAGTGGCCATGAATAGTGGTAAGGGAAAATATGGATAAAGTGGAAAGGAACCTTGTCAACAAATACTTGTAATTTTGTTTCGATCTTTGAACCATGAGAATATATTAACTATTCACAACAATGTTTTTCTTCAACTTATGAAAACAAAGAAAGACATGGAGAGAGCAAGGATAGATTCTACTTGGATAAAAATAAAAAAGATGGAAAAAAAAAAGAGCATGGCAATTAGATGAAAACCACACAAAGCTGAGAGATAAGAAAAGGACCCAGAGAATGAAGTGCCAAGTGAGTAGGTAGAGAATCCCACAGGAGAAAAGGTGGTCAACATCTTCAAATGCTGCCAGAAGAATATAGATAGTGAAATGGAAATCGAGAACACAAGACACGCCCAACGGTAAGCATTTTTCTCCCTGTAGATGACAGTGCTGGTGCCCTGCACAGTGCACCTCAGTCTTTATGTGAAAGTAAGTCTTTAGTGTGTAAAAACTTAAGATATAACAGTAACTCATCTTTAGACCTGGTCACTAGATCTCCCCCTTTCAGTTAAAAATACCCCATTTCAAAGCTATAAAATCAAAGAATAAACATGACAGATTAGAAAAGTATCCTCATATGGGTACCTGGGTGGCTCACTTGGTTAAGTGTCCAACTTCAGTTCAGGTCATGATCTCACGGTTTGTGGGTTCCAGCCCCACATTGGGATCTGTGCTGACAGCTCAGAGCTAGAGTCTGCTTCTGACTCTGTGTTTTTCTCTCTCTCTGCCCCTCCCCCACACATGCCCTGCCTCTCTCTCAAAAAACATTAAAAAATTGTAAAAAAAAAAAAAACCTTATCCTCATAAATAATAAGAACTAGTATTCATTTTAACTTAAAATAAAGAACAAGATGTGTCCTTAGTTAAAGAAAAAAAATGTATCAAATAAAAGTTTCCGCTGAACAAGATGGCAGTTGTTTTTAGGAATAAAAGAAATAAACATTTGGGTGGCGTACTGAGGTCTGAAAGTTGAAATGGTAGTTTTAAGATGGAACTGTCCTTGGGAGAGAGAATTACTATGCTGGCATAATGGTTTAAAGCAGAAAAGAAGAATTACTGGAGAACTGATGAAGATGTGGATTTTTAAATGGATAAACTAAGGAAAGTGAATCAGTGAATCTTGCTTGTTTTCTTTTTCTTTTTCTGTAAATTTCCAGACAAATGCAGGCTTCCAAATATTAAGGTTATTAAGATTTTTTTTAGTCCTACTATTTTTTTTTAACATTCATTCTTTAAAAATTTTTCAAGTTTCCTCGTGGCCAGTTTCCTTTTGGAGCTGCAAGTCTTTCTGCATGTGAGCTTTCCCTTCAGCATGTTTTGTCGGTGGTGAAAGGCATTCACTAACTAGAAAAGGTACAACATCAAGGATTTCTTAATAAAGTACAGTTTTCTGTGTAATCTTCCTTTTACATCAAGGTGAAACAGAATTATTCCAAACTCTACCTCCAAAGGTAGAAAGTTAAGAAACCAGGACAGTATTGGTATAATGTACTTACCTTTGTATTGCAAAACTGCCTTAGTTATATTTTCTAACTCAAGTTACAATACTCATTTGGATTGCCTGGGCACTGTAATTTCTGCATTAAAAATGACTTGTTAGCTAGGCCTGGTCCCCACATAGATCACCCCATTCAAAACTATTTAAAAGGGTTGGGTAAGACCATTGAAACTCCAGGTATACCTATAACAAGTCTGGCTTGTTGTTTCTGCCATTCTTTTAATGTCTCCTTCTCCATATATTGGTTATTTATGCATTCAAGAAGCAGAAAAGCTATAGAAATTTATGGACATGTCTTGTAATTTCTCAGTGAAATGAGATGTATTATCAGCTGAAGATGGGAGGGAGCCGCTACAGATTTACAGAGAGAGAGACTTGAAATAGTCATCTAAAGAGCAGAAAAATGAATGGTCTACAGGAATGTAATACCATGAAGAGCCCACTAAGGTTAGTGACAAATAGTGACATTCCCTTCCAATCTCTGCACATCACCTTCAGATGACCGATGTCCTTGTGTTTGTCCCAAGTGCCCTAGAGTTCTTCCCATGGAGATGGCTGGTCCTCTTTCCAAAGGAATTGCCTAATTCCTTTGTTCCATCCAACATCTCAGACAGAGCAAATTAACTGGTCAATGAAAGAGTCCTCAGATATGAATAGACCTTAGTGGCTGAACTTACTACCTTTTCCAAAGTAGCTAATACATGATTTACAAGACAGAAAAAAAAAAAAAAAAAAAAAAAAGTTTAACTCAGTGTTTGGAAGATTCAGGTATTCTATAAGATGCTGGGTGGGAGATACACGGCTTTTGAAATGGGCTTTAATTTACAATTGTGGGAAGTCATGCTTCAGTGAGGACCTTGGGAAGATACTAAAGCAGCATCTGTCAGGAGGGCTTCAGATTCAGGAAAGCTATTTATATGTAAAAAATAAACATAAGGCTCTTAGAGAAGAAAGCAGACAGAATAAACCATAGCTCCACCTTACCTATGCCAGCAATAGCCAACTTAAGAGCTCAGGTTTTCATCCGGCTGTGTAGTGATAAACCCTTTCCTTCTAAAGTGCTATCAGTAAAGACCGCATGCCCTAAAAATTCAAATTCTACTTGGAAGTAAGGAGAATTCCGATTACTCCTCATTTCCTCAATGGAGTGGTGTCAGAGCCTACATAGGAGAATGCTATGACTTTCATCCAGCAGTCATGACTCTCTTCTCACCACCCACTCTGTGTTAGTGGAAATGACTGGAGGCAAGGAGGAGATACTCCAGCCTCTACCACTGAGGAAGGTATCGGTGGAGGTCTGGGGGAGAGCCAGAGTTCCTATCATCATCTGGGAATAATAATGAGTACTGCTCACCTTGGATTTCTATACAAACCTGGCAATAATGAAGTGACATCCCCATTCCCCTGCTGGAAGTTAGAGGAAGTCGGCTAAAAGAAAAGATCTAAATAAAATGCAGACTCTCTGAATATAACCAAAATGTCAAAGACTCAATGAAAATCACTTATTATGTTAAGAACCAAAAGACATCAAACTGAATGAAAAGACAATATAAATGTCAACTCAGAGATGACAGAGACTTAGAATTATTTGACAAAGATTTAAAAGTAATCATCATAAAAACACTTTCATGAGTAATTATAAACACATATGAGATAATGAAAAATATACAGCAAAGAATCAAAAAGATATTTCCAAAAAATGGAAAAAAGAAAGAAAAACCAGATGAAATAGAAAAAGAAAACAAATTACAAAGAATTCAGTTATGGACTCAACAACAAAAAGGAAGAAACAGAGGAAGGAATGATTAACTGAAAGAAAATGTAATACAAATGACCCAGTCTGAACACAGAGAAAGTAAACTGAAATTTTAAAGCCTAAGGGACCTGTAGGGCTATATAAAACAAAATCTACTATTCATGACATCAGAGTCCCATAAAGAGAGGATAAAGATTGTAGGGTTAAAAACTTCTGAAAAAAATAATGGTTGAAGATTTTGCAACTTTGGCAAAAGATATACACCTGTAGATTCAAAAAGCTAGACAAACTCCACATGGAATAAACCCAAGGGAATTCACACCAAACCATATGGCAATGAAACTTCTGAAAAATAAACACAAAGGAAAAATCTTGAAAGTATCAAGAGAGAAATGATACCTTATTTACATAGGAAAAAATATTCAAATAACAGGATTTACCATCAGAAACCACAGAGACCAGAAGGAACTTGCACAACTAGAAAAGCTAAACCAATTTTGGGAGAAAAAAAAAAAGAATATTGTAGAAGAAACTATCCTGATTTCTGGACTTATTGTGTAGCTACAGTAATCAAGATTTATGGTGTTGGTGAAGGACAGACACAGAGATCTACGGACCACATAGGTAACCAAGAAGAAGACCCATACAAATATACCCAACTGATCTTTTAGGCCTATTTATTTTTTTAAATCAGTAAACTATTTCCCAGAGCAGTTTTAGGTTCACAGAAAAATTGACTGGAAAGTACAGAGTTCCCATATATCCCCTGTCTCCACACATGCATGACCTCCCGCCACTATCAGCAACCTTGAGAATGTCCTGAAAAGAATGTGTATTGCATTGCTCTTGGATGGAATGTTCTGTATATGACTGTTAGTTACATTTGGACTAAAGTGTGGTTCAAATCCAACACTTCCTTGTTGATTTTCTCTCTGCATGATCTCTCTATTGTTAAAAATGGGGTACTGACACCCCTTACTATTATGGCATTGTTGTTCTATTTCTCCCTTCACGTTCGTTAGTGTTCACTTATATAGTTAGATTCTCTATGTTGAATACATATATATTTATGATTATGTTATCTTCTTGATGAATGGTCATCTTTATCTCCTGTTAACCATTTTCGGCTTAAAATCCATTCTGGTTGGTATAAGCATGGTTATACCACGCTTTCTTTCGGTTTCCACTGGCATGGAATATTTTTTGCCATCTCTTTATGTCTGGCCTATGCGTGTCTTGAAAGCTAAAATGAGTCTCTTTTAGGCAACATGTAGTTTGGTCTTTTTATTTTTAAATCCATTCAGCCATTCTATGCCTTTTGATTGGAGAACTCAATCCTTTAACATATAGCATTATTAGTGATAGGTAAGGATTTACTAATGCCATCTCACTGTTCCCTGACTATTCTGTAGTTACGTTTTTCTTTTCTCCTTTCTTGCTGCCTTCCTTTATAAGTTGATTATTTTCCATAGTGGTAAGCTTTGATTCCCTTCGCTTTATCTTTTGTGTATCAGTTGTAGATTTTTGCTTTGTGCAAAATTGTGTAGAATTTTTTAATTTGTGCTTTGCCTTGTGAGACTTACATAAAACATCTTATATATATCATAAGATATATATAAGCTATATATATATATGTAAGATATATATGTAATATATATGTAAGATATATTATATATATATAAATATAATAATCTATTTTATGCCGATAACAATTTAACTTCAACGATGTATAAAAACTTTGACCTTTTACTCCCCTTTTGTTTCTGATGTCACCATTTGCATCTTTTTATATTGTGTGTTCATTAACAAATTGTTGAAGATACAGCTATTTTCAGTATTTTTGTCTTTTAACCGTTACAGTATAGCTAAGTAGTTATACCACCATGTTGCAGTATTAATGAATTCTGCAATTATTATGGGGATTTTTTGTTTTGTTTTGTTCCATGGTAGTGCTAAAACTTCTTAGGTGGACTCCAAAGGTTTCCCAGACTGTTTTTTGTTCATGCATAGAATTCTTTGGTCAATCAGTGATTTCGGTTGGGGGGGAGAAAGGGAGGAAAAGGAAGCTGGGTTCTCCAACCTCATATTTTCCCCCACATTCTGGAATTTTCTATTGTCCTATCTTCAAGTTCAGATTCTTTTCTCAACCATGTCCAGTCTGATAATGAGCCCATTAAAGGTTATTTTTCATTTGTTGCAGTGCTTTTTTATCTATACCATTTCTGATTCTTTCTTAGAATCCGCATCTCTTTACATTATCCATCTGTTCCTGCATATTGTCTATGCTTTCCATTAAAACCCCTAGCACACTAATTATACTAATTAAATTTCCTAGTCTGAAATTCCAACATTTCTGCCATATCTAACTCCGGTTCTGGTTCTAAACAAGGGCTCAGTCTTTTTACACTGTGTTGTTTAGCATTTACTATAGCCTTGTAGTTTCTTATTGAAAGGTAGACATGATGTACTGGAAGGAAATACAGGTAATAAGCCTTTAGTAATGTAGTGGTAAGATGTTGGAAGTAGTGTCCTATTGTCCTATAATTAGGTATCAGTGTCTTAGTGAGCCTGTGCCCCTGGACTGTGAATTTCACCAGTACTTTTGATCTTTTTCACTCCTTACATTTACAAGTACAGAATGGTTAAAAGGGGCTGGATTTGGTATTTCCCTTACCTCATGTAGAAACCCAGAGAGAGCTGGAGTGGTTATTTCCCAGTATTTCCCTGGTCAGGAAGACTCCGATAAAACCCTAGTACTATCTGGTAAAATAGTTTCTCCTGAGGTCAGCTTTGTTAAAGAGAATGGAACGCTCTGGTATATTTTAAATGGTTTCTTTTCTCCTTCCTCTGCTGGAAGCTTCAGAGAATTTTCTCCAGTATTTTCTGTGAGAACCCAGTACAGCTCTAAGAGGTAAAACTCAGAAATGTGTTTGTACCCTACTTCCCACCCCTATGACTGAGTCTCTCTGGAGTTTTTAACTCTCAGAGTTGTTCACACTACACTTCCAGCAATTTGTCAATTATAGTTCAGGTGTTCCTACATTGACACTGGTTCCTGCAGACATTTCTGTTCATGAGTTTCTGTTCTGGAAAGTTGTGCTCCTCTGTATCCACCCCTCCATCTGATTCCAATTTGGGGAGCAGTTTACCCTGTAACCCCATTTATATGATGGATCTAGGAAGAGTTATAAATTTTGATTTTTTTTTCAGCTTTGCCAGTATGGGGCAGTGACTTCTAAGCTTTTCACATAATGCACCAGAAACTGCAAGTCCCAACTGGTTTTTGACAAAGGTACGAAGCATTCAGTGAATACACGATAACCTTTTCAACATATTGTTCCTGGGCGATTAGACATTCATTGTCAAAAAATGAGCCTTTATCCTACAAAGCTATAGTAACCAAAACAGTATGGTTTTTGTGGCACAAAAAGAGATCAGTAGATCAAAATAGAATCAAGAAATATGGTCAATAATCCTTGACAAAGAAGGCAAGAACATGAAATGGGAAAAATACAGTGTCTTCAAAAATAGTTTTGGGAAAACTGGACAGCTACCTGCAAAAGAATGAAACTAGACCACTTTCTTACACTATATACAAAAATAAACTCAAAATGGATTAAGGAACTAAATGTGAGACCTTAAACCATAAAAAAAAAAAAAAAAGAGCACAGACAGTAATTTCTCTGACATTGGCCATCACAACATTTTTCTAGATATGTCTCCTGAGACAAGGGGAATAAAAGCAAAAATAAACTATTTGGACTACATCAAAATACAAAGCTTCTGCACAGCAAAGGAAGCATTTAACACAACTAAAGCACAACTTAATGGGAGAATATATTTGCAAATGACATATGCAATAAAGGATTAGTATCCAAAATAATAAAGAGCTTATTCAGCTCAATGCCAAGGAACAAATAACCTAATTAAAAATGGGCAGAAGACATGAAGAGACATTTTTCCAAAGATGACATATAGATGGCTAAAAGACACATGAAAAAATGCTCAACACCACTCATCATAAGGTAAATGCAAATCAAAACCACAATGGGCTATCACCTTGCACCCATCAGAATAAAAAGCACAAGAAACACCACATGTTGGTGAAGATGTGAAGAAAAAGGAACCCTCGTCCGTTGTTGGTGGAAACTCAAACTGGTGCAGCCATGGTGGAAACCAGTAGAAATTCCTCAAAAAAATAAAAACAGAAATGCCATATGATTCAGAAATTCCACTGTTGGGTATCTACCCAAAGGAAATGAACACTAATTCCAAGAGATATATGCAGGGGCACCTGAGTGGCTCAGTTGGTTAAGCATCCGACTTTGGCTCAGGTCATGGTATCATGGTTTGTGGGTTCGAACCCCACATTGGGCTCTACACTGACAGTGTGGAATCTGCTTGGGATTCTCTCTCTTTCTCTGGGCCTCTGCCTTTCCTGCACTTGCTCTTTCTTTCTCTCAAAAATAAAGAAACTTAAAAATATAATAAAATTAAAAAAAAAATTTAAACCCAAAGATATATGCACTTTTATGCTTATTGCAGAATTATTTACAATAGCCAAATTATGCAAGCAGACCAAGTATCCACTGATAGGTGAATGGATAAAGAAGATACCATATATATATACCATGTATGGCTGAGTAATATTTCATTTGTATATATATACCATGTGTGTGTATATATATACCATGTGTGTATATATATACAAATGAAATATTACTCAGCCATACAAAAGAATGATAAACCTTGACATTTGTAATAACATGGATGGACCTAGAAAACATAATGCTAAGCAAAATAAGTCAGTCAGAGAAAGACAAATATCATATGATCTCACTCATATGTGGAATTTAAAAAAAAAATTACAACACATTTATTTTTGAGAAAGAGTGTGTACAAGCATGTGTGCAAGTGGGGAGGGGCAGAGAGGGAGAGAGGGAGAATCCCAGGCAGGCTACTCACCGTCAGTGCAGAGCCCAGTGCAGGGCTTGAACTCACAAACTATGAGATCATGACCTCAGCTGAAGTCAGATGTTTAACCAGCTGGGCCACCTAGGTACTCCTACTCATATGTGGAATTTAAATAAAACAAAACAAATGAACAAAGGAGAAAAAAAAAGAGAGAGAGTGACAAGCCAAGAAACAGATTTTTTCTCTTAACAATAGAGAAAAGATGGATAGTTACCAGAGGGGAGGTGGTGAGGGGGATGTGTGAAATAGATGATGGGAATTAAAGAGTACACTTATTGTGATGGGCACTGAGGAATGTATAGAATTGTTGTACACCTGAAACTCTTATAGCACTGCATTTAATTTTACTGGAATTTAAAAAAAAAAATCTCCAACTGACAAAAAATTAAATTATATTAAATTAATAAAATGAGCCTTAACCTATGTCTCATACCTTATATAAAAATAACTGAAAATAGGTCATAGAATTATATGTAAAATTTCAAAATTTTAAAAAGAATCATAGCAGAAACTCTTTTGGATCTTTGAATGAGTATAGTTTTTTATTTTTCAGCAAAATCACTATCCTAAGCAAAAATAAATTAATTAGACTTTATAAAATACAGAAACCTTTAGTCTGTAAAATACCCAATCAGAAGGATTTAAAAAAAAAAGCTATAGACTGAAATAACATTTGCAAATCCCTATCTGACAAAGGACTAATACCTGGAATATTTAAAAGAGTCTCAAACCTCAACATTAGAAAAATCTATTAGAAAATGGGCAAAACAGACGAGGAGAATATACAGATGGCAAATGAACACACGAAAAGATGTTCAACATCATTAGCCATTAGGAAAATGCAAATTAGACCACAATGTGATATTGCTACACAATTATCAGAGTAGATAAAATAAAAAATAGTGACAACATCAAATGTTGGGAGAGAATGTGGAGAAACTGGATCACTCATACACTGCTCCTGGGAATGCATAATGATACAACTGCCATAAAACATAGTTTGACAGTTTCTTATAAAATTAAACAAGCAACTACCATATGACCCACTAATTACACTTCTGGACATTTATCCCAGGAAAATGAAACCTTATTTTTACTGAGAGATTTGTATAGAAATGTGCATAGAACCATTATTTGAAGAGCCCCGAATTGGACACAACTTCGATGTCCTTCATCTGGTAAATGGTAAAATTGTGGTATATCCATACCATGAATACTAGTTAGCAATAAATACAAATGAACTATTGGTACACACCTGAATAAATCTCTAGACAACTATGCCAAATGAAAACACCCAATGCCACGATATGATACACACAACATTCCTGGAATGACAGAATGGGAGAAAAAGAGTAGTGATTTCCAACAGCTAAGACTGGGTGGGAATGGGAAATAAGTGGATGTGGCTATACAAGTCCAACATGAGAGATCCTTGTGTTGATGGAAATACCTGTCTCTTGACTAAATCAGTACCACAATCCTGGTTATCATGTTCCACTATAGTTTTGCAAGACATTACCACTGGGGGAAACCGAGTAGAGTACACATGATCTTGTCATATTATTTCTTACAGCTGCCTGTGAATATATAATCAACTTAAAACAAAAAAGTTCAATTTAAAAAAAAGAGACAGGAAGGCATACTAAAACCCAATCAAAGGAAAATGAAACAAAAAACAGAGCCAAAAGTCTTCCTTAGAGAATTCCAGTTAAAAAAACAACCAAAACACATTTTATCACTTGCTATCTGATTCTGATTTCTATGTACATACAGGTCATGGAGAATCCCCAGCCCTGGCAAGACTTCTGTTTCTTTCCTCTGGGAGTGTGCCACCTCACCCTGTGATGGGACCCTTTTGGTTTCTGTTCTATTTTTGAACAGGTCAACAATTATTCTGGATTCCAAGTTTGACATGTCCTTTTAAGAGTGCAAGCGAGCTACTTGGGTTTCCTAGCATTCCAGCATCTCCTTTGTAAAACAGCCAACAACATGGCCAAATCTATTGAGAGCATGCCCTTGTCAACCTTCTGAGCTTATTGATATTTACATTTATGATACAAACGAGTTTTCTGAGAGCCTCCTTTTCTGCTGCCTGGTGTTTGCTTTCATAGGAGAGAGACCAGACAATTGAGAGGGAAGGAGGCAGCACTTGTGCTGGATTTATTGGCACAGCACACTGAAGAGCAAGCACACCACCAAATAGAGGATATTGATAAGGAGACTAAATTCATTTGAAATCACTAAAACTCAGTTAGGGGCATATTGTATTAAGTGAAATGCCATTACTGAAGGGCCCAGGGAAAGACTGTATGCCAAGTCATGAGAGCTTTTCAGCTCACTGGAAGGCAGCCATTGCACCCACGCACTACATTTGATGGTTTGGAAGTACAGATAATTTCTGCATAGATCATAAAGGGACTTGAAAATGGCTCCGTCCCTAGGAGCGCAGGCACAGGCTGAATTGTCCCCGAGTGAGAGCATTCAAGAGAGGATCCCTGTGCAGTAAAAACGTGCACTAAGTGGGTATTAATCCCAACTTTCCATAAAGGCTTTCTTTCATTGTGATTGTGGTGCATTAGTGTATTTTAAAAACTCCACACTAAGGACCATCATTTGATTCTGTGTTTTTTTTTTTTTTTGGTGCAAAGCATCTTTTTTGAAAGAGAATGGCCACTGAACTGTGGTTTACGCCATCTATTTTAACCATTTTTAGTTAGTTTTAGAAAGTTCCCCAAGCTGAAGGAAGTTCTCTCCTCAGGCCACAACAGCCGTTTGGGGTCTATTTCGCTGCAGGAGAGAGCTTGCTATCTGCCACAAGTCAGAGTAGATTCAGAAAAATGTGTTTTCTTCTAAGCAGCCTCCTAGTGCTTCCCCGAAGGTTGTTTGGGGTTTCCTCACTTAATGTCGCTCACACTGCCCTTGCACTGTTAATCCTGGTGAGCAAGGACGTACTGTAAACACGAGTCCATTTCAGTGATGTGTATAAATCTTGTTCAGGTTATTCAGACTAAGGCAGCCCCTTATCTAACAAGCACCAGAGCAGACTTTTGAAAACACTTTTCACCTGTGACAAGAGTGGCCCAGTTTTGTCCTCGCCAACAATGGAATAAATGCAGTGTCTCATATCAGCTAACTCCATGTCTTATTTATGCCAAATTCTTCTGGGGTTGGCATTTTAAGACAGGCTTTGCATTGGGACTTTATTCCAAAACACATATCTAGAAGAGCATTGTTCTGAAAAGAGAGGATTTTTCTTTCACATAAACTTCTGGAGTGACCAGAGTCAAAACGAATTGCCTTTGCTGTGTTATTTCACCTTCACTCTACTGTATGGTAAGCAGGAGAAATTATCCTTTGAACCTATGACAGGTATGTTGAAAACTGCCAGCACTGGGCCAAAATACTGAGATGACTCAGGGAGTCAGCAGAAGGAACTAATTGCTGGTTGGATGAGGATCAAGGGTTATTTACTGCCCATTGAGTGCTTCCACCTAAAAATAAGCTTTTTTTTTTTGTTTGTAAAGACACGAAGCCTAATTCAAGGTCCTAATAGAATTAAGAACACACTAGAAGATGTTCATGCAGCAACAAGCACACACTTCCTACTCTGTGGCCACAAATGGCTGGCAGCATGATCCTATTTTTTTTACACCTCCAACGCACCAAAAATGAGCTGTATTCTACAGAAGTGACAGGTCTATGGCAAAATAGATTAGAAATTGCAAATGTTTGTAAGATTATCAGAGACCTGATTTGCAGGCATATGTTTTAATATATCAAATTATAGCAAACGTATCAATTTTGAAACACCCAAACCTATGCTCATTAATTATAAAGCTTTAGTTTAAAGAAGAAGATGGATGTCCTGGAAAAAAAAAAAAAAGAAAGAAAAAGAAAAAATGCCTAGAATATGGATGCTTGCATTTATCCATCTGATTTATGTTCTATGTAACATCTGAGTGGTCTTTCACCATTTAGATCCATTCATATCAGTCTCTTGGCAAAACTCTTCAAAGGTAGCCTACTTCCTTCAGGAAAAAAGTTAAATTCCTTTGAATAGTAACACCATATATACATCAAGGTCTCATTTGTGTCTTGCTCAACCACTCCTTTCTGGATCTTTCCCTGTCACCTCCAGATGATACAGCAAGACTGAATGACTTCTTCTAGAAACACGCCATGTCCTCTTTGGCCTCTGTGTTTCTGCAATTAGCCCAGAACGTCTTCCCATCACTCAGGGGAAAATTTTCTCTTTATTCTTTCAAGCCTGAGTATATGTGTATCCCCTTTCTGGAAGCCTTCCCTAATGTTCCCAGCAGACTTTCAGGGTCTGACGTGTCCCTAATGGATTTTGTGCACACATACAGTTGTCATTACAAATGCCTGTCGATGTAGCTGTTTCCCAACTAGATTATAAGCTTCCCATGGGCAGAAATCATGTATTTTCATCTTGGTCTCTTCAGCACCACCTACTACAAGCATCTGGTGAGGTCGCAAAGAATTTTGTTGTATGTGTGAATGAATAGAAGAATCGATCAATGACAGTAACTATAAAGAGCCCAAATTTGCAGTTTTAAACACAAAGCAGCAAAATAAAAATAGAGATTTAAAAAAAAAAAAAGAGAAGACAAGTGCCTAATTTCCTCTTTTAGTGGTTTGTTTAGGGAAGCAGAGAGACAGTTCTCAGAGCTGCCAGCATGATATTCTTCCTCGCCACTGTGAGCCATCTTCAGATATTCTCAGAGGTACAATGGAAGAGTCCTCCTCCTCCTCACCATCACTATATATATCATCACCATTATACTCTTCTTTTGTTCAAAATCTGCCTACTCACTAAGACAAAGTAAAAGATACTCTTACACATATCAGTTCATGGGTTCAAAGAATATCACTTTTTCTCAGGTCTTGTGGTCCTCATTTTATTGAAGCAAAATAAATTAGAGTTTTATGGCAGTGTCAAGGAAATCTGTCTGTCCAGACACTTGCTGTGGTCAACCTTTAAAATAAACAAAGCACTGTTTCCATATGTGATGGCTTGATGTTTGAGTCCCTGGGATTACAGCTTCCAAAGAGACCTGTGTCTGAGAGAGGCAACTGTGTTCTATAGCAAAATCAGAAGATATTAGCACTTCCTAATCCTCTTTTGCATTCTCATAGAGATATCATTGGTGATCCCCATTTAAAAAACCTGTTTATTTAAATACTTATTTAATGGCACTACTCTCAGGCACACCTGCCTCACAGTGATATTGATAGATACATAAGATACTATTTGTAAACAGTCTGATTTCCTTCTTAGAACGATATGTGTTAAAATTTTTGAATGTTGAGGATGTGGTTGAGCAGGACTATATTAATAACTGGACTGCCCAGAGAGTGAAGTGTGCTGGATAATTGGATTTTCTAGTTAACTAAATGCTGTGGTCTGCAAGACAGCACAGTGTTTAGAAGTGAACTCAAGTACTAGACTCCTTGGGTTCAAAACCTGGGCTCTGCCACTTCTTGCTGTGCAAATTTAGATAACTTTATTAACCTCACTGGAACCTTAGTCTTTATTTTATTTAAAAAAAATTATGTCTTTATTTTGAGAGACAGAGAGTGAGCAGGGAAGGGAGAGAGAGAGAGAGAGAGAGAGAGAGGGAGACACAGAATCTGAAGCAGACTCCAGGCTCTGAGCTGTCAGCATAGAGCCCGATGTGGGGCTTGAACCCACGAATTGTATATATATCATCACCATTAAACTCTTCTTTTGTTCAAAATCTGCCCACTCACTAAGACAAAGTAAAAGATACTCATGACCTGAGCCAAAATCAGACGCTTAACTGAGCCACCCAGGTGCCCCCTCAGTCTTTATTTTAAAAAGAAGAAAATGAGAACACCTATCTCCAGTGCTATGACAAATCATATTTGACTCTGCAAAGAGAAGGAAAGGTGTGTGCCCTTATATACACTTATATGTACATATATATATATAATATCCTCTTATATTTTAACCAAGTGGAAAAAGAAAAAGTTAATAAAAGTTCTACAATCAAAAAGGTCTGATGATAGCTCCATGTTGTCCAGTCTGTTAACTCATCACTGTCAATCTTCATAAGCCCAACCAAGAAGAGGACACAATGGTCCCAAGGGCCCAGAACCTCCACCTGATTGGAAATTACTGTTTCCATTGCACAATAATGCAGGGTCATCAGACAATAAACAATAGTCTGTCTTTATTTAAAATTTTGAGGGGTCCCTGGGTGGCTCAGGTGGTTAAGTGTCTGACTTCAGCTCAGCTCATGATCTCACAGTTCATAGGTTCCAGCCCCGTATCGGGCTCTGTGCTGACAGCTCAAAGCCTGGNCCCCCCCCCTCCCACAATCACTCTCTCTCTCTTTCTCAAAAAATAAACAAACATTAAAAAATAAATACAATAAATTATATTTTTTCACCATGAATTTTTTGCATAATTTTTATTTTTTAAATGTATCATTATATGTTTTATCCTGATTACTAAATTCTTTGTTATTGCCTACATTTTTTGCACTAACCTCTCCCTAATCCTGACCCTATCCCATATTTTGTTGTGAAAATGAAATGAAATAATAAATGTAAATCCTTTAGGATCATGCCTGACACATACTTAGTGTTCAGTAGTGTTCTTATTAATATGGTTTTTAATAAGGTTACATGCTTATGGGACACAGATTTGGAGCTCTTTGGTGTCAGCTCTTTGTGAGGCAATGCAACGTTCTCAATATGCTGGTATTATTCTTAATCCTCTTGAATTCTGTTTACCGACAAGCACCAAACTAACCATAAACTCACTGTAGGCCCTGTTAGATGTCCTTTAAACAGAACCACTATACAAATATCTTACTCTCTGCCTTTTCTCTTTCTGAACAAACCAGCCATTTGGATGGAAGAGGCTAATCACGTCAAGCCCAAGCTTTCTCACTGAACCCTGGTTGAAGACTGCTCTCTCCAATCACATTGTTCTCTGTGTCTTCACAAAGTGACATCTGCCACAGTTCCACCCCAACTTGAACGTCCATGATCCTTATAAGCAATGTACTCCGCTGTCTTCTGAAACCGTCTGAAACCAATCTCACCGGATTGTGATGTTGATTACACTGGGGAATGTGACACATGAGGTATTTAAAAAGTGTTTCCAAGAGCAACTTTGTCAAAATATATCTTCAGTCTCATAAAAGTAACACAACAGCTGCATGACTGGTTCCGATACCCACAAAGTGCATGATAAATAAGCAAAAAAGTAAACATACTCCAAAGAAAACTTAGCTGATGTTATTTTAAGTCGAGTGATATTTTGTAAGGGTTAAGCACTCCTACAACTAATATATGATTGAGAGGACTCAACTTTAGTACCTGCGTGAGAATATTATAAACCAAGCCCACACTCTATTAAAATAAGTTAAAATATATGCAAAATTTATGAGAGAATGTCAGGTGTAATGTTTGATAAAGTAAGCTTAATGCTTAAGAAATTTATCCTCGGGCTGAAAAAGCCAGCTCTTGCAGTTCTGAGTTAGAGTATAATTTTAGAAACTCTTTTCTGTAAAGTCATTCTTTTATTAATGAGATCAACTCTAGGTGAGCTGAAAGAGGTAACTTCCTAAAGCATCCAGGAGGACAAACAAGATCCACAAAAGCACTGGGAAGTCAGCATGCCATGTTAAAAAAAAATACTGAGTGTCAGCCTCATACTATTCTTTCTAGGGGAAAAAGGTGAAAAAAATCTGTCCTCTGAAAAAATCTTTTGATTTGTATCCATTCAGTCCATCGTTTACTGTTTGGGACACTGCTGAAGCTTGTGAATAAGTAAAATGTTTGGAGCAGATGGAAGCTGTGTATTACTTTAGAACCTTCTCTTTCACTCTGGGCGTATCGTGTTGTTACACTGAGTGACACCCTATTATCAGGCCGGACTTCAGTAACAACGTACCACCAGGAAGTCCAGAGAGCAGATTTCCATTGGCTAACTGGTCACATACTGCGGCTCCCAGCTGAAATAATGCTGTGCATCAGCAAGGCAGTGAATGAAGAGGAAATCTGCATAGTACACAGTCCCTCTGCAGGATGACTCAGTCTATCTCTCATTTGTAACCCAAATGTCCTTCCTTCACAAAGCAGGCTGGGATGAACTCAATCAACCAGGGTAAATGAGTGACAGCTAACACCGCTGAATCATCCAGCGAAGATTAGGAATGAACATCACACATGTTTCAATCTGTGAAACAACATCATTTTCAGGACTACTAGCAATCTGAAGATGACCTTAAGACCTAGGCCTTTGGCATACTACCCCAGAACTGGAATCCGGTATGTATGGCTTTCTAATGAGCCTGAGTGGTGAGAAAGTTCTAGGAGTTCAGGGTGGTCACATACCAGGCACCTGAAAACAGACACTTTGCAAATCTCCCAATTCCTGATTTTCATCTCCAATGTGCAGAGCATTTCTAAGCAAGCAAGGAATTCTGGAGCAAAGTTGGAGACATAAGGGTATATGTAAGTGATTGATTTTGTATCTGTCACATCTCTTTTCAGTCACTTCTTCAAATTTGCAACCAAAAGCCAACAACAATTTAAAATAATTAAAAATAAAGAAACAAAGACTAATGGAATGGTTTGGTCAACCTCTACTGTAAATGGTTCAACCCTTTTCTGGCATTAGTTGGTGACTGGATAAAGGATCCCCACTACTGTAGATGGTATTCCCAGTAACACAGCATCATGAGATACTTGACATGGTAGTCCTGCCTATCAAATTCAAATATAGACAATTAACTTGTTCATAGCTGTTCCACATCTTAAATATAATTTTAAATTTTTTTTTATGTTTTTATTTATTTCTGAGAGAGAGAGAGAGAGAGAGAGAGCAAGCAGTGGAGGGTCAGAGAGAGAAGGAGACAGAGAATCCAAAAGAGGCTCCAGGTTCTGAGCGGTCCACAGAGAGTCCAACATGGGGCCCGAAACCACGAACCGTGAGATCATGACCTGAGTCGAAGTCGGACGCCCAACTGACTGAGCCACCCAGGTGCCCCTGTTCCACATCTTTTATTACCTCATGTGATTATTTTAAAAGGTATCATATCAAAGGAGAGCATCATCTGCAGATATCAGCTTAATAGTAGCTGCTCTTGCTCTGAAGAGGACAGTTAGTTCTCTGTCCCTCTCTCACTGTATTGTTTTATGTTTCTATCCTACTTCTCCCTTCCCATCTTTCTTCCATTTTCATTGTCCCCCAAACTTTTTTTTAGTTTTTTTGTTTTGTTTTTGTTTTTGTTTTAGAGATATTTGGGGGGTGGGGCAGAGGCTAAAGAGAGAGAATCTCAACCATGGAGCCTGACACAGGCCTTGATTCCATGATCCTGGGATAATGACCTGAGCCAAAATCAAAAGTCGGATGCTCGACTGACTGAGCCACCCAGGTACTCCTCTCTCCATAATCTTTGAATAATATTTTAAGATATTATTCTATGCTGGGGTTTAATTTCATGAAAACCATTCAACATCCCTCTTATAAAATGAAAATGATCAATAAATTGTCTGCTTGCCAATTTAAAAAAATAAGAGAGGTTCAAAATGGAAGAAAATAGCTACTGAGGTGTGACTGCAGACTCCAGAGTTTAGATGAGTGAATGCAAATCTCTGTACTTATAGAGAAAGATTCTGTAGATGGATTTGTACATCTCACGGAATTAGCCAAAGCTCTTACGTCAATATTAGGTATTGAATCTGACCTTCTTTGAGGAATACTTTATGGAATGGACAGTTGACATTATTTCAGGTCATATGGGTTACAAGGTAGCATACTTACCGTAAGCATTAAAGGCTTTTGAGAAGGAAATGGGTAGCCTCAGAGAATAACAACTCTCCATATTCATGGCCAGGGGCCAGAATGTCAGAAAGAAAATGATCACCTACTTTTTCAACAGTGACTGCCCCTCATGGGGAATGGAAGGTCTCTTCGATATTCACTGTGCACAGGCTGGGAGTGAAGCTGGTTCTGGGTTTTGTACTGGGGCTAGCTCTACACACACTCATTACAAGGTTATTACTATCATTATGGTGGACAATGCAATAATATTTTAAATGGGCCAAATTTGGCTCCTAGCTATTCATGAGCTGCTCTTACAGGCCTAGGGGAAAATGGCTTATGAGTGCAGGGAAATGGAATCTGGCGTACATCCCACTGCTTCCTCTACTACAAATTGCTTCCTCTACTACAAATCAGAAGGAGTCTCTGTGAAGAATATCCACAGTTCCGGTTCTTATGAGTTCCGATGATAAGATATGTCCTTCATGGATAGCTCTTTGGACCTGACTGCAGAACTGGCTTGGGGCACAAATAATATAAAACAAGTGAAGTTAGTTTGCCAGACTCTTCACTAATCCTTTCTAATGCATTCCTCTGACATTCTGCCTATCTTCCTTTGACTTCCTTTCTCATAAACCATTTTTCCTCCTATGAAAAAGAAAAAACTTACATGAAGTTAACATGTGCCAAAGTAGGTTTCCTGGGGAAGTGGTCACTCAAAATGTCCCACCATAAAAGGATTCTGGGAAAAGTCTTTCCCCCTTGGAGAGTCATAGTAAACCTGAGTATGTTACAGGCTTTTTGAGTTGCTTTAGAGAGGAAAAGGACCAGTTTAATTGTGATGTGGGACCCCTATTTTTAGCATAAGATATAATACCTCTTAGAATTATTATTGTTCTTGAGAATTAAATGAAGTTTCAAATTTTAGGGGTCCCATGTAGAGAGTACTTTAAGAGCACCATAAGGTTAGCTATACTTCAAAACTAAGCTATGCCATTGAAAATTTAAATAACAAGGGGGAGAAGAAGGGCGGAAATGGTGGGGGAAAGGGAGAGAGGCAAACCATGAGAGACTCTTGAATGCTGACAAAAACTGAGGACTGATGGACGTGGGGGGGGAGGGGGGCTGGCCATGGAGGAGGACACTCGTGGGGATGAGCACTGAGTGTTATGTGGAAACTAATTTGACAATAAACTATTTGTAAAAAAAAAAAAGAAAAGAAAAAAAAAGAAAATTTAAATGAAATAAAAAGCCTTTCAAAACCTTGTCACCCAAAAGCAGGCATTCAAAATGTAAACTATGAAAAATTATACTGGTATTTATTTCTTTGAAGATTCAATTGATTATATATGAGACACAAGGTATCTGTTAAGGGAAAACTTTTGACATCATCAGGTAGAACTGATGTTCAAGATAGTTTTAACAGCTACAACTCATAATAATAGTTTAGTGTACAAAACACAACAAATCTTCCCTAGCTCACGAGATAACTTTGCTGTCAGTTGGATGACTTCTAGAAACCGAAGCTAAACTTTAGACGATATTTTGCATTTATTCCAAATGTGAGCAATTAAGCCAATTAACTCTATTCAGGATATGTATCCTTTCAACTTCAAAATGGAAATTTCTTTTGAACCAGATTTCTGGTAACTTTCAGTCCTGATATAATGGCTAGCCAATTGATTTTTAACCCATTTAAAAATAGGGTTCCAGCAAAACACTTTGTGCATATAACCATCTGCACAAAGATGCCCCTGGCAATGATTAGCTTGGTCTCCCTTTGCAGAATTCCTGGGGACACATGATCTGCAGTCAACAAGCCCTTTTGGTTAATAAGCATGCAGTGCCGCAGAAGGAAATTTAACAGGCTACTCCATCCATAGACTTTAGGCAGCTTGTGTGCATGGAGCGAAGGCTCCTAGGCTTGCCTTGTTTTTCTACTTCCATTCTTCAGTCAAGGTGGCATTACTGGGGCAAGCTTGAAGGAATTGGGCAGGCAGAAAATGGTGCACGAACTCTCTTGTATAAAAGTAGTTCTTTGTCCAGGTTATGGATCAGTTTACAATTTTATCAGAAAGAGAGACTCTGGAATCATCATACTGGAGCAAACACGAGGAGATATGGGCCCTTAAGTACGTGCACCACTGGGCCTTTTGTTGTATTGATGTTCCTTGTGATAAAGAATAGAGAAAGTGAACATTCAGGAGTTCATTTTAGAAGAGGATTTGCAGCTAGGAAGTCAAGCAAGAAACCTACATGGAATAACAAGTTTTATCTCTGATTTTTTTTTAATATATAAATCTTACACATAGGCTAATGCCAGGAGCACTATCTAAGATCTAGAAGGTTCTTGGGAAACAAAAAAGCCAAGGTTTCCCTTCATTTGGGGTTGCTGGGTTGTTTGGAAAGGCATGACCTAAGTACAACAAAGACAGAATTTTCAATATTTAAGATCAATGAAGGAGGCTTTGCTGGACAACAGGGCACAGAGGAGGACATAAAGGGGGGAAATATTAAGGACTAATTGAAAACAGGCCGAAAAAAACCCTTGGGCTTTCCAAATGAACTGGAGCGTTTTAACTGATCCTGTGAATTTACTATTTAATAATAGTGTATTAGAATCAAGTGCTACTCTAAGCCAGTTAAGGACGTTTTTAAAGCAAGTTTGAAAGCTACAAAGTTACGTGAACAGTCAGCCTTCAGCCTAGAGAGAACTGTAGAGTTCCTCTGAAGAGTAATCCTTTCATTCTGTCCATTTACATAGTTGTGAAGACAGTCAGACCATATAAGAGAAGTAAATACACATTGGTTCAAGACGTATGGACTTGAATCAAATCACTTCCTGTGGTTTCCATTGACCTTTGCCTGATTATCATATAGAATGCTGCCTAATCTTAGCTGATTCAAGTCTACTCTACCTAAAGTCTTGTGGCTTTAGGAAATGCAGCAATCAGCTGATGGCCTAAACTCCCTCTTTCACTAGGTCCTTTGGCATTTGAAAGCATACACCCATTTCCTGTGCCCAGGTCAGCCCCCAGCCCAGAGAGGAGGTGAGCTAGTCTGCACAGCTCTAGACCTGCCATTCTCATCTTTCTATCCTTGATAGCACTTCCCACACCCCTACAATATGCTTTCAATGCTGACCTATGCCTTCTTCAGCCCTGATCCATGACACTTAAGAACTTAGCTTGTTCCTACTCTGCCCTGTGGAATTTGCAATGTCCCAGAGGAGTCACTTGCAACCTAAAAGATTGAGCTACAAGTGGAAGGATTTCAGGTACCAACCAGCAACCAATGGAAAATGTGAGAGCTGTGTACACGTTCTTGTTTGCAAAGCAGCATGCTGTGATGTGTAAGGCTGATTATTTAGGGTCTTTGTTATCTCATTAGCAAAAAGGAAATTATGAAGGTCCTTATGGGGTTGTTATTAGGTGTAAATGACTCAGTGTCAGATAAATGCACAGGAAGTAAATGCTATGTTAAGTGTTTAATCATTACATAAAAGTGGGTATCCAGATCTGTCAGGGTATTAGAATGAGACATGTTAAATTTGAACCCTGAGTTTAAAGCATGAACTTTCATGATATGATTCCATATCCCCAAAAAAAGGGATATGATATGGTCCTTCCATCCATGTACAATATGGATATCTACAATATCCTCTGCTATAGTCAGATTGGTCTCCTAGTTCTCTCCAACACCTGAAACACTCCCTCAGACCTCACTCTCACATAACAAACATGCCCTCTCCACTTGGACTAGTCCTGTATCTCTCTGTGACCTTGTTAAATCTGACTTAACTTCTCAGGCCTAGATTCAATTTTCTTCATAAATCAGCTCTTGTCAACTGGGCTGTATGCCGGCTGTTTTTTTCTGAACAACAGCAATGCTTATTGTGTAAAGCATAACTCTTGTGAGTGTTAGAAACATAGAAAGTACTCAATAATTAAGCTGCACAAGAGTTGACATTCAAAATGAGATCTTATTTCCCTGCTTGCCCTGGGGAGACCTGACCTCCTTCCTTCCCACTTTGCCGTAAAGCAGAGGCCCCGGCTAACTGACAACTCAGCCTGCTTGTCCTCCATGGTCTATCTCTACAAAAGAGTGCTCTAACTGGGGAATGACCCCTCTGTGTATGGTTATATTTTTGTAATGACGAGTCCTCTTCACCCTGATGTCTATTCCAAACTATGCTCAATGTACCACGCATGCTTCCTTCCAAAAATAAATAATTATAATAATAAATAAAAGAAATTCACAAGCAATACATAATTGAATTTTCAGGTTTTCTAAGCAGCCACCCTCTTGCCACAAAAACAGGGAAATACAGAAGTACATCCTCACTCATGTTTTTGTTGTGCTTTTTAGCAACCTTTATCTTTTTTGTTGATCTCTAGCTCATAGCTACCACAGTATTCAACAAATATTTGAATTTGGCCTACTGTGTAAGGCCAGGAGCAATAAGACAAAACCAAAAAAGGTGAGTAAGACAGCTCTACCTTTAAAGAGTGTTTATAAACAACCAGTCTATAGCTATAGCTCATTAAAATATAAGATAATAAAATAAAAAAATTAAAAAAAAAACAGTAAGATGATACATAGAAAACCAAGAGAAATTAAAGTTTTCCATGAATCCTAGTAATGCTCCCAGGAGCAAGTTTAAAGACTAAAGGGAGACATACTTACCATTTTGTTAGGATTATTATTATTTTTTTTTCTCTCCAATTTGGGCAGAGTTGAGATGTCTAACCTAGGTGAATAGTAATGCACTTGAAAAGACAGGAAGAATTTAGGACTCCTATATGATCTAGATTAGCAATTACAGTCAGTACTACCCTTAGCTCTTACCCTGCCTTGCCCTGGGCTTTAGAAGGGCTTGCTCTTCTAGCTCTCTCAGGTCCTGCTTCTCCCCTCAGGGGGAGGAGTTTGTAAGGCTAAGGTAACAAGCCTTTTATAGGGTGTCCAGGATTCTGAATTCCACAACTGACTGCTGTATATCCCCAGGCCTGAGGGATGGCCAAGGGGGTGCTATTGGTGTGGAGTGTGGAGGGAGGTGAGCTATATGCATTGAAGTACAGTGGGGCTTCTAATAGTGCTGGATAAAGTAGAGATGAGAGAGAAAAGGGGGCCAGGTCAGGGCCATGAGTTGTGGGCTGGCCCTCTCTACATAATCATTTTCTGTAGAACTCCCAGACATCCAAGAATTCTAAGTTCAGGTCTGAGCTTAGGGATCATCAAGGTAGAAAGACAGAACATATGTTATTTAATAATTTGTTAACCTGATTTATTACTTTTAAATATTACACCTATCATGTGTGAGGCTCCCTATTTATTCTTGCCCTTGCCTCATGTATGTTAGGGCTAAGGCTGAATGCAGCCATAGGCACATATGAAATGAGGTTTGGCTCAGGCTTTCATTTCACAAGAAATCACACCAGGTTCTTTATTCCATTGAGTCTCCCTGCACTCTCCACTTTCCGGACTGTTTCCAGCATAATGCTGTCTCTGCCTAATAAGAGTGGGATAGCTGTTTGGACCACTGGTTTGGTCTCTACCTTCATCTTCTCACTGAATGCTACCTTACTACTTCCACGTTTTTGGATTCCTAATGACGGAACCCAGGTGCATTCTACCTCCTTGCTCAAAAATCTCAGACTCAAATGAGATTTGTATGAGAGGCAGTTGCATCCACAGGGACTGGCATTATCTAGTTGACCCAAACCTCAATTATTATCTATGTGTTACAATGTATGATAAACCTTTCCTTGGTATGAAAAAAAAAAGAGATAAAAGAAAATAAAAGACCTCATAAAGAAAGTCAACTATGTTGACACTGACGTAAAGAAATAAAAGAAAACAAAGTGAAATATAAATTAAAAATAAGATAGGGGCGCCTGGGTGGCTCAGTCAGTTAAGCATCTGACTTCTGCTCAGGTCATGATCTTGCAGCTCATGAGTTCCATCAGGCTCTCTGCTGACAATTCAGAGTCTGGAGCTGGCCTCTAATTCTGTATCTCCCTCTCTCTCTGCCCTTTCCACGCTCATGCCCTCCCCCTTCAAAAATAAATAAAAACATTAAAAAATAATAAGTAAAATTTAAAAAATAAATATGGGGCACCTAGGTGGCTCAGTCTGTTAAGCATCTGACTCTTGATTTTGGTTCAGGTCATGATTTCATGGTTCATGAGATCGAGCCCTGCACTGTCAATGTGGAGTCCGCTTGAGTTTCTCTCTTTCTCCTCTCTCTCTCCCTGCTCCTCCCCCTGCTCATGCTGTGTCAAAAATTAAAAAAAAAAACATTAAAAACTAAAACAAGCAAACAAACAAACAAAAACTAAACCAAACAAAACCAAAAGCAAAGGTATTCAGTCAAAAACTTTTGAAAATATGAAGGCTTATAGTGACAGTATTTGGTGACGGTCGAGATGTATGACTTAACACTGCTGGATCCATGGCGTATGTAATCTCCATGTGCCATACCCCTTGTCATATCAAGGTTTATCATAAAGCCAGTTCTGATAAACTCCTAATATCTTAATAAATTAATACTTGTTAAAATTAATTAGTTGACTGATTCATTAATTCACTCATGGTACAAATATTCATCTAGTGTCTATCCAACAGACTAAATGGTATATTCCAAAATAAGCCCACCATGACTGTTCCATTACACACAGAAGCACTTCATGTCACAACTATAATGAGAAACTCAGCCCCTCTTTCTACTCTTCCACACAAGCACCCCCTTAAACACTAACACATGTCACTTTAACTCTTTGGGATGGAAATATTTCCGAAGTATCCTCATTTCCTTGGAGTATGCTAAGTGTTCCATAATCACGCATCAAGTCAATTGCTCACTGTTTTAATTAATTCTGTGTTGTACTCAGAAAATTTCAGTGTATAGATGGCAGTCTGTTTTTTAATCTGTACTGAATAAGTTTTTAAAATCTCTTCCTGTTCATTATGTCTATCCTTCTGCCTTCTACTCCCTTTAAGGTGCTTCTCACCTTTTAACTGGGAAACCACGTTTGGTAAGACTTTTTAAAACAGCAGTGAGCATGCGGCATATTGTTTATGACCCTTAGTACACTAATTTTATGGCAGCTCTTTTGGCTACTGAAGACCAGTTTGGATTATTTCCTATGACTCAGGTATATTGAGAAATTATTGGATGAATAGTTACTAGATCAATGAGATATTATTGAGATGTTATTTAATATATTACCAAACATTTCACAAGATAACTGGCTAGTTTGGAAAATAGAATTTTCTTAAAGAGGCTAATTCAGCATTTAATTGAGTGATTATTAACCAAATCAATTCACTCAGTTGTCTATATGTCTACATGGATTGTTAAGTATTCATTTTGCTTCCTAAATACTCTGCATGTCGAAGTCCGATCTACAAAGCCTATAAAACAATAATATTAAAATGGGCTAAGAGACTACCATATCTACTTTCACTATGATAGTATTAGGAAATGCTCCCCAGTGCAACTGGTGAAAGCTATTTTTTTTTAATGAAAGCCTTCAGAAATTGTCCTAATGGTGAATGGCATATGAAGAAATATCTATTCAAAACTATCTATGAAAATTAGGTAATAAAAGTGAGAGTGTGTGGTATTTAAACTGTGATTACCCCCTCTCTCTTCCAGTCCAGCTCAGTGAGGTGGAGATTACCCTCCAGACTGGTGTCATCAAGAACACAGGGCTCTTTCTACCCCTAGAACCCAGAGGCAGGGCTTTCTTCCTGGTAAGAGTAAGATGTCATTATTTTTCATCCTGCCTCAAGTGTCTTGTTGCTGAGATTAGGTCCCAGGAGAATACAATTGAGAAGAAGGAATTCCTTTCTTGTGCCCAGCCTCCGATGCAGAAGGTAGGCTCCACTAAGACCTGTATTACTTTTTCTCTGGCTCATGAGGTCCTGGTTCTACACCAGGAGAGGCAAGCTGAGAGATCCCCGGTCTTCTGCCCTCCCCTCCTAGAGTTCTTGGTTCCTAGAATGGAGGTGACCTTGAAGAGAAGAGATACTTGTCACTTCCCTTCCCTCAGAACCCTGGTGCAGAGACTTTTGCCTGAGGAAAGAAGTAGGCCATTAAACAGATAGGTCTTCATCTATTTCTAGGGAACTGTCTTCTTTTGCAAGCTAGAGTGAAGAAATTCAAGCCTAAAGGCATTCTTAAGAACAGTAGAGGTTGTGGTAAAAGGCAAATGTGAAGAGAGTGAAGATACAGCCTAAACTTTAGGCCAACTAGTTTAAAGAGAACAGGGAACAATACAGGTGGGAAGAGCCATTCAAGGATCAGAACAAAAACCAACACTGACCTCAGAAATTATTCTTTCAAAGCAGCCAAAATCCAAATGGATTAGTTTGTAGAGCAATTTATACCCCAGGGCATTATCAAATGCAATACAGTGATCAGCTGGCACTGTGTGGAGTTTAACAGTAAATGTGGTCAAGGAAAAAGAGGCAGAGAGTCCGATCAATGCCTCTGTCATCTGGGCAGCTAAGAACACATCCTAACCTGTGTATTCCTGGGGAACAACATCAGAGGCTGAACACTGAAGTGAAGAGGAGAGGAGATGACATTAAAATAATCTAGTCCATTACTAAACAAATAAACAAGCAAATAACAAATATTAAGCCTGGGGTTGGATAGGAGTGGGTTGTCATACCCAGAACAGGTATAACATGTTTTCTAAAATGCCCAGTTCCAAGAAAAACTTATGAGTCATGTGAAGAAATAGGAAAATATAACCCATAAATAGGGAAAAAAATGAAGGCAACTGAAACAGCCATGAGAGAGAACAAGTGCTGAATTTATGAGAAAAGACTTTAAAGTAGCCATTATAAACATGCTCATAGGATTAAAGGAAGCCATAATTAAAAAGTAAGGCAAGATCTGATTATAATATTGAGTCAAATGGAGAATATGTATAAATATAAGAAAATATATTAGAAAATATCATTTAAAAAAAAAGAATCAAAGAGAAATGACACATTTCACTAGAGGAGATCAATATTGATTTGAACTGGAAGGTAAAAGAATAAGTGATCTCAAGATGGAGTGATAGAGATTGTGCAAGCTAAAAATTTGAGAAAGAAAAAGAAGAAAAATGGAGAGCATCTCAGAGAAATGTGGAATATCATTAAACACATGAATGTACACATAATGAGATTAACAAAGGAAAGGAGAGAGCAGTAGAAAAATTATTAGAAGAAATAATGACTGAAAACTGAAATGGCTATACTGATTTCAGATAAAAAATAGACTTTAAAACAAAATAATTACTAGAAATACAGACATTTTAGAGTGATACAAGAGTCAATCCATCAAAAAGTTGTAATAACTATAAGCATATATGCTAACTAATAACAGAGTACCAAAATATGTGAAGCAAAAATTGACAAATAAAAAAAAGAAAAGACATTTCTACAACAATAGTTGAGACTATATTATGCTACTTTCACTAATGGAAAAAAACAAAAAACAAAACAAAAAAAAAACAAATAGAAGGTAAACCAGGAAGTAGAAGGCTTGTGTAACAATATACACCAACTACACCTAGAAGACATCTATAGAACATTAAACCTAACAACAGAATATATGCCTTTTCCAAATGCACACAAAACATTCTTCAGGCTAAGCCATAAGTTAGGCAATAAAAGAAACAAATCTCAATAAAGTTAAAAGGACAGAAATAACACAAAGTATGTTCGTGAACCACAATGGAATAAAATTAGAAATAGCAGAAAAAAATTTGGAAAACTCATAGAATATGGCAATTAAACAACACTGTGCCAAATGACCAATGACATAAAGAAGAAATCAAAAGAGAAATTTGAAAATATTTTTAGATGAATGAAAATGAAGACACAACATGCCAAAACTTATGGGAAGCAGCTAAAGCAGTGTGGAAAGAGTGAAACATAGCAGTAAATAACTATATTAAGAGAGAATAAATGTCTCAAATGAGTAATCTAATCTTCCTTCTTGAGATGTTGAAAAGAAGGGCAAATTAAATCTACAGAAAGTAGAAGGAAGGAAATAATAAAGATTATAGCAGAAATTAATGAAATAGAGACTAGAAAATGCTGAGAAAATTGATGAAACCAAAGCTGGTGCTTTGTAAAGATTAACAAAATTTACAAACATTTACCTCGATTGCCAAGAACAAGAGAGAAGAATCAAATTATCAGAACTATAGATAAAGAGAAGGCATTACATTTGTAGCAACATGGATGAAACTTGAGGGTTTTATGCTGAGCAAAATAAGTCAGGCTGAGAAGGAGAGATACCATATGTTTGCACATATAGGTGGATTAGGAGGAACTTAACGGAGGACCATGGGGGAGGAGAAGGGGAAAAAACAGTTGGGGAGAGGGAGGGAGGCAAACCATAGAGACTCTTGAATGCTGAGAACAAACTGAGGGCTGAGGGGGGTGGGGGAGAGGGGAAGGGAGGTGATGGGTATGGAGGAGGCCACTTGTTGGGATGAGCACTGGGTGTCATATGGAAACCACTTGACAATAAACTATTAAAAAAAAAAAAGAGAGGCATTACTACTGACGTTATAGAAATGAAAAAAAAGAGTTATAAAAAACTACTAGGAACAGTTGTATGCCAACAAATTAGATTAATTGGACTAATTCCTAACAAGATACAAACTACCAAAACCGACTCAAAAAGAACTAGACAATCTAGTTAGATTTATAGCAAGCAGTAATCAAAAACTTACCAACAAAGGAAAACACAGGCCCAGATGGCTTTACCATTGCATTCTACCAAACACTTAATGAACAAATGTCAATTCTTCACAAACTATTCCAAGAAGTAAACAGGAAAGAATACTTCCCAACTCATTCTATGAGTTCAGTATTACCCTGATAACAAAACCCAAATCATGATGTACAAAAAAGAAAAATATAAACCAGTATTTCTAATGAATGTGGATGCAAAGATCCTCAACAAAAACTAACAAACCAAATCCAGCAACATATAAAGAGAATTATATACCATAATAGAGAAATGGTTCTGGGACAACTGGGTAGCCATATACAAAAGGATAAAGTTGAACTCTTTCCTCACACTATGTACAAAAATTAACTCAAAATGGATCAAAACCCTAAATATAAGAGCTAAAACTATAACACTCTTAGAAGGAAATATAGGGGTAAATTTTCATCACCCTGGGTTTGTCAAAGAATTCTTAGATAGGACAATAAACACACAAGCAGGAAAAAAAAAAAAAGATAAATCAGGAAAGAAAGAAAGAAAGAGAGAAAGAAAGTAAGTTTTGTGCAAAAGACACTATCAAAACAGTGATACCCCAAAGAATGAAAAAGAGTATTTGCAAAGCATATATCTGATAAGGAACCTGTATCCAGAATTTATAAAGAACTCTCACAACTCAACAATAAAAGATTCACGTTAATTTTTAAAGTAGGAAAAGGACCTGAATAGATGCATCCTCAAGGATGATTTATAAATGGTCAAAAAGTACCATGAAAAGATGTTCAATAATATTAATTATCAGGGATATACATAAAGGATAGGGGAATTAAAACAGCAAGAACTGGTATGGATGTGGAGAAATCAGAACCCTCATATACCGCTGGAAACTAAAATGGTGCAGCCACTATGGAAGACTACCTGATAGTTTCTGAAGCCATCAAATAGAGGTTCCAAATGACCCAGAAATTCCATTCCTATATACGTACCCAACAGAAATAAAAATATTCCATGTAGAAACTTATACATGACAGTTTATAGCAGTATCATTCATAATAGAAAATGTGTAAACAACCAAAATGTCCATCAGTGGATAAATATATGAACAAAATGTAGTATATCCATGTGATGAAACACTACTGAACAATAAAAAGAAATGGAATACTGAAATGTTCTACAACATGGAAGAATCTTGAAAACATTTATGATGAGTGAAAGAAGCCAGTCACAAAGAAACCAAATATCATTCACCTCAACTCAAAGTCCTCAACAGGGAAATCTACAGAGATAAAAAGTATATTAGTACTTCCTTAGTGATGGGGTAGAAGGCAACGGTAGTTAAAAGACAAATGGTACAGGGTTTCTTTTGAAGGTGATAAGAATATTCTGGAATTGTGGTGATGGTTCCATATCTTTGTGAATATACTAAATAAAATCCATGGTATTATATGTACCATCACAAAAACAATTATTAAATCTGACCACATATAAATTGTAAATATATATTACAAAAAGAACGAAATACAAAGTTAACAATAATTAAACTGAATAGAAGATACTTTAAAAATTTAATAGAAATAAAAGTTTAGTACTGTTAACCTATAAGTAATTTCTTCAAATAAAAAATGACAAATGAGCAGAGTTGAAGAGAAGAGGAACTGTGAATGTAAGTCAAATGAAGAGAATTTCACATTCAACAGGTACTCATGAAATATAAATATTAAATAATGTTACAATTTCATGCTCATTAACAAAAATACAAGGTCTAAGACAACAGTGTTGGCAATGAAGTGGAGAAACAGGAACCAGTTGGCCTACAAGCTGTCATAGCCAATTTGGAAAGCCACTTGATCAACTGTCATACCCTATGTCCTAGTAACTTGACTCCTAGTTATACTCCCTAATTTAAGTCAAGCACATGAACTGAAGGAAACACATATAAGAATGTTCACCATAGCACTGTTTCTTGTTTCAAAAATCTAGAAATAACATAAATGTCCACAAGCAGGAAACTGATGATGTATTTACCCCGGGGCACTAGACAACAGGTTATATGAGGAGGCAAGGGCATATATGATGATGGTAACAGATCTTACAAAACACATTGAGTAAAATTAAGGCAGTTGCCAAATGATATATATTTAAATAAAAATGTAAACCTTTCAAAAGTAATAGTCCACAAGTATCTCCATAAAAATAAATATAAGTGCACAAGTAAAAGCACAAAAGCACACAGGATTGATGAACACTGAATTAATAATCATCGTCATCTCACTGAGAAAGTCAGTGGGATGGAATTGGAACGGTATTTACAAAAAGAAGGTTTACAGAAGGAAGGTTATTTATAAAAGTCTAAAGAAATGTGTCATAATGTTAGGATTTAATGGAAAGGCAAAGCAAAAAGGTGTACAGGATGAGAATTATGTGCACAGGTTCTGAACCAGAATGCTTCATTTCAAATCTGTCCTCTGCCACCTACAATCTGTGTGACTTTATGCAAAGTACTTAACAACTGCATGCTCAGTCAGAAAAACAGAATGATAATAATAATACCACATAATAGGGGTGTTCTGAGAATTCAATAAAAAATTCATAGATGAATGCTTGGCATGTAGTGTTTAATATTTTTATTTATAAGCTGCATATTTAAGCCTCAATATTTATTTTTTTCTATTCAAGTTTCTCTGTTGAAAAGCTCACACAATAAAAATACTATTATTTTTTAAATTATGCCAGACTTTACATGGGAGGAGAAGGCAGAGAGGGGCTATCCACAGGGACACATTTGATATATGCTGATCAGTCCTGCTTTAAAACCCAGATATTTGAATTTCTAAGAAATGAAAGTTAATTACAGGGTAAATATTCTAACAATTAATGCAATGACTACACCAGATAGCCACTTATCAAGTTAAAAGGTATTTGTTNAAAAAAGACAGAAAGTTAAAAAAAAAAAAAAAAAAGATCAAGCAATAGTCCGCAAATTCCCTGCCCTTACTGTCCATGAAGAAAATAACCAGAGAACAAGGGAAGGAATTATATAAGCTCCCCAGGTACTGTAGTAATGCAGTAATGAAAAAGGGCTGTTTGGCAGGAATAATCAGGGAAGGCTGATAGGTTGGGTGGCTTGGTTTTTTGTTTGCTTGTTTTATGTGGAAATAGAATTTTAGTTTTGAGGAAATTGTAAGATTTTTACAAGCTGAGAAATCAAGATGATAGGAGGAAGGAAAGAATTGTACAAGAAGCAAGAATGAACGTATCCTGAAAGGGGACTATCTGCTTGCTGGTAACTGAAGGTTTACCCTAGGGAGGGGGGCAGGAGAGACTAGAGGCTTCGATAAGATGGGCACCATTAATATCAGAACTATATACTTTATGACAATTAAAGGGGAATTCTTTAAGAGTGACTCCTGGTGGAGTTGATTCTGAGACACCTTTTGACTTGAATCTTCAGAGGAATAAAAACTACAAATTTCATATTCTTGTCAATAGAGATGAGAAGCTATACCTTGAAGTTATAGATGAAGTAGAAGACACTGGAAGGATTTTCAACATGACAGAGTCTCCTCTCACATATATAACTAAACAAATTTAGTTTTAAAAATAATAGCATAGATTTTAAGAGGGGAAAAGCAAGTAGCTGTAAAACCTCTCACCACATCTTTTTTGGAGCTCATGGAAAGAGCCCTACGGCTATCTTTACAACTACCCAACAAGCTCTTGAAAATTAGCTTTTTCTGTGATTTAATAACACCATTTACAGGAAACAAAACTTAACTTTTTTAATACCCACTAAGAGAATGAAGGCAGAGGGATAAGGCGGTAGCCAGTGAACAATTCATTATCTTTGTGAAAACAAACATGTAAATAATCCTTTATTTAATTTCATGGATGTGGAGTGGGTAGGGGAGAAAGTAAATCCTTTTCAGACACTATGCTGGTGGCTATAAACACCCTCTCACCCTACCCTGTGGTCCCACTGACATGCTGGTGCTAAAGTGAAAATATTCTACCAATTCTAATAGACTGAAAATAAAAATAAACAGCTTAATTACATGGTGGGTGTTTTTGAATGGCTTTCTGAATTTTAAAGTGCTCATCATATGTCTCTATTATTTCCACACTCCACAAGACTTCCTCGCTTGAAGTACTCAATGAAGTGAGATGGATGCAACAAATAGGCAGCATCATGTTTCCAAGTCTAGTATCTCTGTTCATTTCATCATTGATGAAAGACAGTGAAATTATAAGCACTGTGGCAACCTGGCTGCTACTTGAATATCATGCCTAGCTCACAACTTTTATTTCAGATCAGAAGAGTAAGAAATACTGGTTGAGAATATTTGATTAGTCTTCTCTGGCTAATGGAGATGTGGAATTTTAGATTTTAAGATATGTTGTAAACTTTGAGAAGACAGAACCAAATCTATCAAACTTGGTGGTATTGCATTCAAACGAAAGCATACATAAAAGCTTCGTGAAAATACCATGTCATGTTACTAAAGGAAAATCATTTGGAAAACTCCCTTTCCCTAAAAATCAATTAGTAGACTATGTAATCCAATCAGGCAACTCCTTTTTAAAAATATTTTTGGTGTTGAATCTATGGACAAAGGAGAGAATGGGGGGGGGCAGGGAGAACGAACAGGCGGGCAAATTAAGATAGAGACCTAGAGATAGAGACAGAGGAGAAGGAAGTGAAAAAAGAGGAAGAGAAGGAAGGGGAGGTAAAGGAGAAAAGAGAAAGCAAATGATTAGAAGCAAGAAAGGAATAAGAGATGGAAGGAAGAAAGTAATGAAGGAAGGAAGAAGAAATGAAGTACAACATTTCTGCAACTCAAGAAACATGATTTTCAAAAGCTTTCTTTCAGGGACTCGTGGATATATTTGAATAAATTGATAACTGGAGGTCCTCTTTGGAAACTGTCAACTTATTTCTCATCAAAGAAAAACAGTTTTTACATTAGATGCAGTTTTATGTTTTATAATAACAAAAATGTGTTTATCTATCATATTCATTAATCTTACTTGTGGATTACATGTTTTCCCCCCCAAAAGTCCACGTAGGCTGGTCTTTTGAAAGGAAGAAATGAATTCTGGCCATATGTGCTGAACAGAAAAACAGCACATCTATGAGAGAGAAGAACAAGGCTAATGCACAGTGACGAGGAAACATGTGTGTGAGGGAACAGTCTCTCTTGAATTTCTGACAATTCTCCATTCCAGTTTTTCGAAGTCTCTTGAGTTCTAAAAGAGATTGTTGTAGTTTTTATTTTGTTTTATCTTAAGTGCAGAAAGTTTGATTAATCATATTTCTTAGATCATGGCACTCTCTTATAGGTTGATGTGAGGCTCCTTATTTTATAAATGTGTGTGTCTGTGTGTGTAAGAATGGAGGTAAAGTATGTATTCTTTTTTTTTTCTCATTCTCTACTCCTTTTCTCTTTACTCTCCTAACAATCACCCCAATATTACTAATATTGAAATTGAATTTAACACAGAAGGTATATATTGTATTTTGTGGGTTTTTTTATGATTATAGGAGTGACACTGTGTTATAGCCTCAACTTTACTTATAATTTTCTTTCATTTTTGTGTTTCAGAGACCCATCCACATTCCTGTGTGTGTATTGTGTTCACTTGGTTGCTTCTAATCGCTGCATAGAATTCCATAGTGTGAATCTACTGTATTTTGCATATCTATCTCCTTAGTATATAAACAGCGTTCCACTTGCACCATCACACATAAATCTAGAGTAAACATCACAGAACATGTCCCATTCTGGAATTTCACTGTATTGAATCACTGGATCATAGGCATGCAAATACTTTTGTTACAACAAAATACTGCTGGATGTTTCTCTGGGACATTATATAATAGCTTCACCACCATCAAGAGCGCAAGAGAACTTCTTATCTCCAGCTCCACTCATATTTGGCATTATACAGCTCTAACTTTTGTAAATGACATGGGTATTAAGGGATATCTCTTTCTTATTCTGACTTCCCATGATCTAATTATTAATGAATCTGAACATCTTATCCTTTAGTTACTACCATTCACCTTTACCCTTCTGAAAATTGTGTGTCCATATTCATTCTTTTTTTTTTTTTCCCACAACCAGGTGATCTCTTTCTTTTTCATCATTCATTCGAATAGGTCCCTTATATGGTCAAAATATTTGTTCCTTTTTGTAGTATCTTCCTTATCTTTAGGCTATTACTTCACTCTGGTGTATTTTATTGAGCAGGTATTTATAATTTTGAAGTAACAACACTTAGTTGTTCTCCAGAACAACTTACAAGAAATACATTATTTCTCTGTGTAAACACTGTTTCAGAAGACAGAAAAAAAGAGAAATCCAAACAACTCACTCATTAGATTAGAAAAATATTAATGATCAAATATGATCATTATAAAACATGCTCCACTTGACTTTTACACAGATGAGAACTAACAAAACACTAAGTTTAATACTCATAACTTGCCAACTGTTCCTAATAGTGTATTAAAAATAAGTGGTTTATTTTTTTTTTAGGTTTATTTATTTGAGAGAGAGAAAAAGAGAAAATAAGCAGGAGAGAAAGAGGGGGGCAGAAAGAGAGGGAGAGAGAATCCGAAGCAGGCTCCATACCCTTAGCACAGAACCCAGAGCAGGACTCAAACTCACAAATCATGAGATCATAACCTGAGCTGAAGTCAGACGCTTAACCAACTGAGCCACCCAGGTGCCCCCTGCATCCCCCCAAATAAATGTTTTTTAAAAGACCAATGGTTTGTTAAAAGAAGTCAAGGAGAGTTCAATGTCAGATCATCTCTAATTCAATTACACCTATCAAAGGAGAAATATCAAAGGACTTAAAATAACAAAAATCAACAGAAAAACACATATTCAAAGGAAAAGATTCAAATGAATTCACTTTAAGATTAGGAAAAATAAAAGTATTCCCATTATTTATTGTATGATATAGTACTCTGGGTTATTAGCAACTCCATAGGCAATAAAAGAACCTTGAGGTGTTAGGTAAATAGGCCTCTTTCAGGACAGACTGGGAGATGAGCATTTTTCTCTGTCTTCTTTGCTGAGTCCTGGCAGTGATAGCTGGTCAGGAACTGTTTCTTTATTTGGGTTGTTAAGTTTTATATATCATTGCCAAAAGAGTCAAAGTTTTCTTTTTCTTTTCGGCAGGCTCCAGAATAGCATCTGACTTTTTATTTGGAAACAATAAGTCAAGTTTCTGGGGAAATGATTTCAATTTTAAGGCAGCTATTTCCATACACAGCAAATTATGGACTGTGGAAATGAAGGGGGTTCTTGAATTGACCACTCTGGACAATTACTGAGGTGGAGAAGAACTGTGTGCTTGGTTTGGAGGTCCTAGACGCAGAGCCTATGCAATCACTCAGCGTTTTTAACTGATGAATATAATTGTTTGCTCCTATATTGCCTTGGAAATCTCCAGTGGCAAAGACTGTATGTATTCCAAGTTGTTCAAGTGGCTATTTTCTTGTAAAACTCCAGGTACACATAGTTTTCCTCCATGTTCAATGTAAGTTTCCTTCCTTCTTTACATCACTTATTCATGGATTCAAAAATTTTCTGTCAGCAACAGTGTATTTATTGCCTGCTTAAAGCCATCGTTTCATATTCTGCTTTAGAGAACAGGAAAAATGAAGCTCTTCTGGTATCTTGTAGAACTCAAAATACTGGCATGATCGGGATTTCAATTCTTTCAACCATGACTTGATTTTCAGACTTTCTCTATCCTGTTTTCTCCCCGCTCTGGATTAAGTGTCCCCATTAAAATATGGCACCCAGAACTGAGCAAAATATGCCGGATGTGGTCTGAGCTACAGAGTGTAGGAAAATGATTACTGGTTGTAATTTAGAAAAAGGGCTTCTACTAATGCAACCTACGAATGGGACTTTTTAAAGGCATCTGCTTCAGACTGATGGGCCTTATTAAAGTTGTGGTCAGCTAAATCCTGCAGATCTTTTTCACATGAATTTCTGCCAAACCAAGTTTCTCCATCCTGTACTTATACAATTAATATTTGAACTTTTATACAGGACATTGCATTTATTGCTATTAAATTTCATCTTATTGGAATTTGCTCAGAATTCCAGCCTGTCAGAACATTTTTGAATGTTGACTGTTCTATTTATTATCCTTTTCAACTTTGTGCTTTCAGATTTCATAAATTTCCTTTCCATGTTGTCATCAAAAAAATCACTGGTAAACAGGTCTAATGAGGCTGACCAGACAGAGAATGAGTGGTCATCCACTATGTGATGGAGACTAAAATAAATTATCTGGGGCCAATTGTTGAATTCAGTTAACCCAACTTTTACTCGGCTGGAATTTCATTATGTACATTAATTTTAGAAGAAATACTATTGAATATTTTATTTAAATCAAGCTATTTATGCAGATTTATTATGACTGGGCAATTTTATACTATTATTTGGAGAAAAAAGAAGTCCATTCATTCATGAGTGCCCACTATGTCCTGGCAGCACTGCATGTTAGAGAAGTACTGTACACTCTTACAAGAAATTTGAATTTTAATTGTGATCACAAACCATTAGAGAGTTTATTAGGCACAGTCAAATGATGGGAGTTCAGGTTTAAAAGATGACTTTGGTATTATGTATAGAGACTATAGAAGGGCAAAATGTGAGCAGGGAGACCAGTAATGGAGATATGGAGACTAAGTGAAGAACCCCTTATCTCTGTGACAGACGATCTACGTTCTAAGCTCCACTGAGAGCAAAGGTTTAGGAAAGACAACACAGCCCAAAACAGGGATTCTCTTATCTATGAAATAAAGGAGGAAGATGCTTTGTGAAATAACCTCTACAACACTTACTGGCTATACTATCCCACATATCTGCCGTGTAATCAGCACGAGCTGATTTGTTCACTGTCACACCCAGAATGTTTCATGGCTCTATGACAATGTCACCTTTTCTCCGTTTCTGAGATCCATAAGCCTCCCTTATTTCATGTTGAGACTTCCTTTGTTAGATGCAATGCTTCAAAAGTTGTGAGGGTTGGATCTTTGAGAGAACATCTGCTAACTCTGTATATGGGCTCTTAATACGGAACTTACTTCTAGTAGCTCTGTTTTTTGTCACTAATCCCTCATTTGGATGATACTCTTCATTTTACATCATTTAAGTATTTCCTCTCTGAAGACCTTTCTCCTTGTTTGGAAGGCCAGAGCAAATTAAGAGCTGATTTAAGGGTGGCCTTCTTGCTATTGACTATATAGCTGGATGTTGTTATACGGTTATGCCACTATAGGTGCATTTGCTGCTGGTATTGCTATCATCGGAGTTACACAGGGCACACACCAAATGGATACATTTCAGCAAAAAGCAGTTAAAGAGACCTTCATGCTGCATAGACCTACCACGGATTAGGAGTAGTCACTCCATCTTCAGGAAGAAGTTCATCTTCTGCTGGGTTGTATCATCATCACCCGCATCAGCAGCAACATATTGTCCCTGAAACACATTAAATGTGGAGTGTGCGTCTGGTACTGAGCTAAAAGATTTATGTGCATTATCTCATTTTATAGGGCAATTTATTCAGACATCCACTCATTCATTTGATTACTATTTATGGTACACCTCCGATGTACCAGATATTGAGCAAGCACTAGGATGTGGGGGTAATCCAAGCAGTTGATTTCCTGCTTCATGTTATGCGTAGCCCACAGTTAAAAGATAAGCACTAAACACGTGATCATAATAACGTGGATATTATTTTTTGGAAAAATGCGAGGTTTGTGGGTACTCATAAGAGATGGGCCTCCTAGATAATTCCACCCTTCACTATTTTCTGAATATACCAAGTGGTCTTCTGCTTGAGGATTATTGATTTCTTGCTCCCATTATCTAAGGCTCTCTTCTAGAAACCCATATGGCTAACTCCCGCGTTTTATTCCTTCAGGTTACAACTTATTATACTGGTGGAGCCTTTTCCTGCCATGAAACTTAATGATGCAACTTCTCTCCTTGTGACTTTCTATCTCTTCGTCCACCTGATTTTTCTTCACAGAACTCGTCAACACCTGAAAGAATGTATGTGCCTCTCTTCAACCTCTTCCTCTAATAAGTAACTTGCATGCGACCAGAGACTTTGTCTTATTCACTGCCACTTCCAGAGTGTAAGGACAATAAATGGGACATACTAGGTTCTGGCTCAATAAATATCAGTTAACGGAGTGCCTGGGTGGGCTCAGTCGGTTAGGCGGCCAACTTTGGCTCAGGTCTTGATCTTGCAGTCTGTGAGTTCGAGCCCCACGTCCACCTCTGTGCTGACAGCTCAGAGCCTGGAGCCTGTTTCAGATTCTGTGCCTTCCGCTCTCTGCCCCTCCCCTGCTCCCTTTCTGTCTCTCTCAAAACTAAATAAACATCTAAAAAACTTAAAAATAAATGAATATCTGCTAAAAGGTTGATTGACTGAACAAACGAATGAATGAGTGAATGGATGAGTGTTAGAAGAGATACTCAGCAGAAGCTTCATATTCATCATGCTGTGCTGCAGATCAGGGCCTTGTGTTTTGCTTGACACTGAGCCAAGTCTCTCCAGCTGAGAGAATCGTCATTTCACATTTGTGTTGGAGGACAATTGTGTAAGTCTAAAATTCCTGCACAGAGAGAATAATCTTGAGCGATTTTGTAAAAGAGACAACTTAGAGGTACAGTATTTGTTACAGACAAGTGCTGAGTTGACGAATGGATGTATACATTTATGAGTGAATGAGTGCATGTCTTGGTTTGTTTCCTTATATAAGATGATGAGCAATGTTTCCATTTCCCTGTGTCCTGTGAACCTCTTACTCCTTCTTGGCTCAGTCAGTTCCTCTTCTCTTTTTCCTAGCCCTCTTTCTACATATATCTGGCCCAGATTCTGTCCTCCAGCGTTAACAGTAGAGGACTATAAAAAGAAGGCAAGATCCAAAGTCAAACAGCAACAAGGGTCACAGGAACACAAAAGAAATCAGCTGAATGAGAAGCAGTATGTGGCCTTTGAGAAGCAGCAGTGGGGGGAGGGGAAGGAGCCAAATGCAGTCTCTCTTCCTAGGCACAACCTGGCTAGAAAGCAAACCAACCTGATGGGGAGACATTACCTCTAGAGGTGGAAAGGGCAAAAGCAGAACGGATGCAACTCACGAGAAAAAGCAGGTCCTCAAGTGGGAAGGCACACCTGGCTTTAGGATATCAGGAGACACAGATATCAACAGGGTCATAGCAAAGTTTGCAGGGACATCAAAAGACCATCAAGGGTGACCCAGCAACCAGGAGAAGCAAAGGGTTGGGGTTCGGGGAGGAGGCGGTTTGGGGAACGGAGAACATCCCAGAAGAAATGGCAGAAACTGTGTGAGATGACAGTTACACCTTGGTGAGAACAGACCTTGTTTTTCCCCTTTGCCTAAAAAGAGTCTGTGCACATCATTCCCTTTCCACAGGAGGCAAGGGGAGGTACTCGGGCAGCAGCACTCTTCTTAGGCATCACCAAACAACTGACAAAAAATATTCACTCATAGGTGGGCCTTGTGCAATAAAAAAATGGAGTCTCTTTTTGTTAACTTTTCACAAAAGTCTCCCTGTATTTCAGCTCTTCCAGTATTTATATGTGGACAGGGTCTCAACTTGCAGCTTCACTGACCTAAGACAGAGCAAAGGAATAGTGGGAAATTATGTGGAAGGATTGTTTTTAAATGTAAATTTACAAATGGGTCTGTCTGGAGAGACAGCAGAGTTAGGATGTCCTGGCAGGTAAATATCAACACGAGGCCTTCTAAGTCCATTCCTTGTTTCTTCGTTTAAGAAATAAGAGATCATGTTCAGTGAATCACCAGATGGAGAATTTGTTCAGGCAAAATGGCTTTGCAAGCTCCCTTGTAAATCGCCTCTGGCTTCTAAAAAACAGTAGCAAATGTGCCGAAGACTGAATTAGCTAGAACAGAAGTTTCACTTTTTTCACTACAAGAATTATCTGGGCCTGAGCAAAAACCTGGACTCCCAGAGTTGGAACGGATGTGAAAAGACTCCGTCAACCAAGCCTCTGGTTTTAGGCAGGGAGGCTTGCAAAACTTAAAAAATTTACAGCAGTGTGAGGTTCCCTTCAGACTTGAGAGAAATCCATTCCCTCCGTAACGCTGAAACTAAAAGAGTTTGCTACCCATAGAAAATGGATACTGAGAGAGCAACATCAACCTCTATGTGATACATACTGTGAAGCCCTTGTAGAGGCTCCCAAATGGCCCAGGGGTGTTGGAAGAAGATAGCCATTTAAAGGTCAACAGCGAGAGATGAGTCTTCTGGAAAGCCCAAGGTTGGAACTTTCTCTTGCTTTCCACACCTTTCAAACTTTCCCAAAGATAAGATATGATCAAAGAGCTTTCAGCTGAATTGAGCAAAGGATACTGTCTACACTGAGAGATCCACTGGGCTGCATGTGCCCCTTGACCCTCAGACCACCATGCAGCTTCAAGGCCTGCAGCTTGAGCACAGTATGCATTCTGATGTGTCTTCAGGAAAGGAACGCCTTTCTAGAAGCATTGTCTTGGAGGCACCCGCCCCTTCAGGACTCTACAGGGCTTTCCCCTCACAAGACTCCACGAATGGGGGTTCTGCTGAGGAAAAAATGTCCACCTTCATTCCTCCTGAAGTAGAAAAGGAATTGAAGTCACGGGACAGGGTGGGGAAAATAGCAGCTGGCTATTTTGAAGCCTCACCTTTCAATAGGTTGGGTTAAAATCAGGGCATTGAATCAAAATCATAGAGCCACCTACCCAAAACTTACTGATCTTTACATGTGTTTCTTTTCTTGAAACTAAAGCTTGCACTTGGGGGGAAAAAGGCCTGCGGGGATTATGGACTGCGTGCAATTTAAATTCTTTTGCATTTAGTGACATTTTCTGGTTAGGGAAAGATTCAGGTATTTGGATAATTTCATAAACCATTGACTTTTTAAAGAGGAATATGAAGAAACACATGCCAATTGAGTTAGAGGCTGGGCATAGCTGTGAGCTAGATATTAGTCCCTTTTACCAAAATGTGGTTTATGAGGCTTTTAATAGAGATTAAATTGGTGGAAACCAGGTTTTACCTTATTATGGATTTGATAGTTTCTACATTTATCTCCCCAATGTAATACTGAACTGTTGGACCCAATGCAGAGTCTTTCACTCTGCTTAGATCACCTAGTTCCATTTTACAAATAAGAAATGACAAACTTCTATATGCAAATCAAGACAATTCATCAATGATTAGCTATATAGCTCTATATAAACCTCTCCTGCTGTCTCCCTTTCTGTTAATGGCCCTAAGAACCCTGGTAGGTATGGGGATCACCTTGATGTCTCTACCCACTCCCATTCTGGGATGGTCTTCACCGGCCAAAGTTCTACACATTCACTGAATATTACTGCATTGCCTTCACTGCTAACCTTCTATGTATGGTGATACATACTGTGAAGGAAAACAAAGTAGACTAAGGGGAAGCAGCATGCCAGGTTTGGAGGGATGCAAATTTGGGGAGGGCAGTCAGGATGACCTGTCTGGGGAGGTGAGAAGAATGAAAATTTAAAAAAGCAAAGTGGGCAGAAGCTGGTGCATTCACCAAGGGTCTGGGTGGCTGGAGGGAAGTGTAAGGTGACAAGGGCACAGACGCAGGTAGTGGCCACACATGTGGGGCTGGATTTTATTCTAAGTGTGAGAACAGTAAATGGTTGTGAAAATGACAGTGATGAAGCTGACAAAGTACCTCTCGTAAGGTCCAACAGGAAAAGAAAGAAGATAAATGAGTACACCAGATGGGAGCTGTTTTGTGCTTTAAAAGATGGCACCAAATTGACATTTACAAAATCATGAATTCATGGGGTTCCAAACTGTTTACCCCAATTCATATCGAGACATTATTCACCTTGAACTATCATCTACTTGAGGGTAGTACGTTGGCTTTTCATCGCTCTGCTACACCAATTTAATGTTCAGGATGGTATACATCTAACATACCTCTGAACAGAAAATAAGATTTGATGTTTTAAAGGCCCTCATTAAAACATATAAAACTGATTCTAAAAAGGCTACCTTTTCCCAAAAGAAGTGATGTCTATGTATGTTTGCTTTTCACTACTGGCTCTTAAGATTGATGAAGGTATGACTTAGGCTATAAAATGGGAAATCCTTATGATCTCCTATCTAAAATACTAGAGGAGTGTGTGTGTGTACACATGTGCATGACATGAGCACACTCTTGTGTATGCATGCGTGCACAAGCACTTATTCACCATCTGTCTGCATCTAAGTGAATTTTATGTGAATGAATTAATGAAGAAGGGTATGAGACGACATGAGCTGAGGATGCTGTTTCTGAACTTCATTGTCTTTCATCCTGTCTCTCCCAGTTCACTTAATATAATTCAGACAAAGGTCTGGATGAAGTAGCCCCTCCTTCCTGTCTCACGTGTCATGAGCTCCCCAGTGGTGACTGTGGAAGATAGCGGCCTCTTGTTCTCCCACACTGGATCTGTCAGACTGCTTACAGAAGAAAGGTTGACATTAGCCTACTGGTTAATTTAAAAATTTTTTTTTTAATGTTTGTTTATTTCTGAGAGACAGGGGACAAGCAGAGGAGGTACAGACAGACAGGCAGACACAGAATCTGAAACAGGCTCCAGGCTCGGAGCTGTCAGCACAGAGCCCGATGTAGGGCTCGAACCCACAAACCCTGAGATCATGACCTGAGCAGAAGTTGGATGCTTAACCGACTGAGCCTCCCAGGAGCCTCTCCTACTGGTTAATTTCTAATATCAGTCTGGAACCTTCCACATTCTTTGACCCTGTTTCCTTCTATCCAGATAAAGAGGTAAAAATCAATGCCTGGTGAAATAGGAGCAGATTTACATTCCCATTACACTCCAAACCACAGAGAAGGAACTGGGTCAGACTACTTGGCCTGAAGCTGTTACTTCTGTATAAAAGCTTCAAAGGACTACCCTGAACGCTCATGGTTTCCCACAGGCCTTATGGCAGCAATGATGTTTACAGACAGAAAATGGCAGGACCCTGATTCAGGGGTGGAGGGAATGGAGTTAGGGAGGAGGGGCCAAGGATGCAAAGGAACCGACCCTTTCACCTATGGCCTTTTTCTCCAGGTACAGGTCCATTACTTTCTCTCCATTCAGTTAAACTTCTATTCAGCTGGGAAGAGCCAAAGAACCACAAGACTTCTGGAAACAAAGAAACCTAGAGGGGTAGAGCCTGGACATGTTGTCATAAAGGCCATCATTCAAAGGAGAGGTGATGAGGAGTAATAGGATTGCCAGGACCTGCTTTGGTTTGAAAATGCTTGTGCAGCTTTTTAAATAATTAATTTTTGGGGGGGTGTTGAAAGGGGAAATTGAATGAGGAAGAGGAGGAAGGCAAGTGCCCACTGTATGCAAAGCCCAGGGGATTAGAGGCACCAAGCAATGCCAATTCTGTTCAGTTCACCTGAATGAGAGCTAAATAATAAAATCACATTATACAATGCAGAAGTCAACTCAGAGCAATGAATATAGAACAAAGGTACTTTGGAATATGCCATCCTAATATTCCTGTCTGCAGAGTTTAGTGTTCTTAAATGTGTTTTATGTTTAATGAAAGAAACAATGGCTTTCAGTGGAGGGAAAAAAATAGATCTTTAAAGATAATCAAGGCCTTAACTACCTACCTTAGGTAGCTGAGAAAAAGCTACTGTACTCTTTATTTTTTAACACTCCAGATATGTAATTTAATGCAGGTCTAATGACAGTCTCAAACATGGGGCTTTAATCGAAATTGTTCAAGCTCAGTACTGTGACAGGAACTCACAAGCCCCCAACAGTGCTGTCCATTTTCTCAGGTTCTGCAAGAAAAAAGGAAAGAAGAAAAAAACCTCTTGAACTTATGTTGCTATTGATGTGTAATATACAATAAAAAAACAGTTAAATTTCAATTACCCACAGGTAATTATAATTTTATTGTTTGACTGTACTACAGGGATTTTTGTAATTCCCAAGACTAATAATTTTCTATAATTTTACAGGTTGTCAAATAAACTATTAAAGATTATCTTTGAAAAGGCGTCTGCAATTGTAAGGACATATCATACTGTTCATGTACTGTATTAGTAATTAGAGATCCCTGGATAGTGAAATATCTGTGCTGGGAGCTCACCACCGGGTAGCACATTTCCTCACAGCCGCCTCTAATCTCCCACGAAAGCTTTCAAACTTCTCAGGTATTCTCTTCCCTGCTGTAGGACGCATGTTCAAATTTTATTAATATTCCCCCCAGCAATTCCAAACAGTTTGTCAAGGTAAATCTCTACCCTACAACCCAGTGAGAGGAAGTTAAAATCAGAAAGATGGGCCTCGCCTATTGTTAACAGAAAAATCTCAAGACCGAATGCAAATTGAGAGGCNGGGCAGAACAGAAAGGTTTTAGGCCAAAGACAGTTATATAGTTATTTCTACCAATAGCTATTATAATCAATGATATGAAATTAGCCTCCAATAACAAGGTTCTTTGAAATTTTCTTCCGAAAGGCAATTTCCTTCTGTTCTTTCCATGTACGTATGGTCTGGGTGAATGCAGACTGTGGAGCCTAAGGAGATAAACCCTACGCCTTTTGATTGGGCATCAATACTCCTCGCTATGAAACAGACACCAATGACAGATTGGGGAGCTGCAGAGACGACGTTCTCTTGGAGTCTTTTATTCTTATCCAAAGGCGCCAAGCTTGTCTCGCCTTCCTGCCTTCCTCCCCTTTCCTGTCAAGTCCAACTTACTCTTTAAGACCAGAGGAAATATGAATACTTGATGAAGATGTTGTGAACTCTTCAATTTCTATTAAATATTTTCTTTTCTGGGTTCTAAGAGGATTTTTTTTCATCTTTTTTATCAGGGCAAGAGCCACCATGTCAAGTAAGCCCAAAAGAAACCTAGGACTAAATAAGCAACCAGAGAATGCCTTCACGTGTCTGAAGGATACTGGAAAGATCCAGGATGAACTTCCAGGCCCAAACCAGAGATAAGGACCATGTTCTCTGTGTTGACAGGGAGGAGGATACTACAGCAATGACAGGGACTTAACACCAAGGGCAAGAAACTGAGAGGTGGAGGGGAAAGCAGACAGAGATGAAAACAAATACTTCAAGGTCTGGTTGGATTATCTGGACAGACACTGTCTGAAAAGGATTAAAAATCACCATGGGGTCTGTTGGCTTGTGCCAAACCCCATCTTACCGGGTCCTACTGGGGCCTATCAGTCTAAGTGTTGCATTGTTCTGCAAATCCGTGCTTTCAAAAAATCTTGTCCACTGGCCTGTGAATTCCTAATGGGCGGATACTGTTGCATCCAGTTCTGTGCCCCAGCACCTCGCCTAGTAGGTAGTCACCTAATACATGTTTGCTGTCTGGAGTTGGACATGCACAGGTGATCTGAGCTCTTTTCCTGGCCCTAACACAGTCTGCTCTATAACCTGTACAAGACTGAGGCTCAGATGTCCATACTACATATACACCCGTTTTCTTTTAAAAGTCTTGAGGGAGAGTAGAAATCATTCTTTAATACCCTAAAATCACTCCCACTTGGATACTTATTTCTTGAATTCCAAAATGGAAGAGTAAAATCTTAACTCTGCAACCAGAAATAGATGCAAATGCAACAAAAGGCAGCAACCAGTTAGCTCTTTCTCACTACTAGCTAAATGGTTGGAGATGTGTGAGAACCCCATTTGGTGAGAGAGTAATAATTCACTGGTGTGACAGAGTATCTTCTGGGGGTGAATGAAGAAATGCAGAGGGAGGAAGGAGCCACGGAAGAGAAAAAGGAACCAGAAAGAAGGTCATAGGAACCACAAAGACATTATTTTGTCATCTTTACTTTCTGCCCACAGTTTTCCTTGGTAAGAAGAATTGATCATAGTTTGATCTTTACGTAAAAGTAGGACAAACAAGGTCAAATTAAGAAGAAAGGCGATAATCATATCAAGCTTATAAGATAATGAAGGTTTAGGAATGTAGAGATGATTACAGAAAAAACTCTCCAAGGCCACAATGGATAGCCACATAGTAAGGACAAGAATGAAATCACTTGCCTTTTAATCCCATGCTTTTCCTGCATGTTTCTGTTTACAAATTGGTGTCGATACATAAAAAGATACACTGCAATACACAGACGAGATATTTCATAATCAAAGAAATTAGGATGCAAATGAAGTATGTAAAAAATATTAACAATATTAGTGTTTAAACAAAGACTATCAATGCATGATCTCAGCACAGGTTTCGCTCTAATGCAATGTATTCTCCTTATTGGCCACTGCAAAACTAGTATTCACCCTTGTGGTGTAAGAATTCAAAATGTAGAATTATTAAATACATAGTCCTTATTGTAGCATGTCTTACTTCTCAATAAGTCATTTTGATAACAGCTTTGTGCCCTGAGCTGAAACAATGTCAAGGTCAATTATTTCATTTAAGGCCCCTAATTGAGACTACTTCTTTGAGGTCAGGATAATGTATTACTTTACTTTCATAGAGAGGAGATCAAAGCTCTACGTTAAATTTTTCCAATGCAAAGCTATGCTGCTTTAACCTAGGTTATAGTAACGGTGAGGGGAGGGAGAGCAGGGAATGTTTACTTATTTTGGAGTCCCTGCCCCCAGCCTTCCATCCCAAAGACAGTATTCAGATCAATAGAAATGAAGTTTATCTAGTGATAGAGACAGGCTCACCTTCTGCTCTCATGGCATGTCCTTAATCATTTTCTTTTACCCATTTCTTTTGTTTGTTGGTTGGTTGGTTTCCAGCTCTAGGAGAACCTTGATTTCCATGGAATAATCTTGCATTAGCAAAACTAGTTTGTCCAGAAATGCACAAATGAGCCCCTTTGTATACTTCTGAGACCCTGAGTGCCCAGAGCCCAGGCTCTGATTTTGCTTTTGCTATTGGAGCAGAGACTGTGTTTGGGAGATAGACACCCCCAGATGCACTTCATGGGGTCCAAACAAATTCAGCTTATACTGTGTTTAAAAGTCAAGCTATTTCCCATAAGATCTGGATCTCTGGATTCTCAAGGAAAGAATCAAAAGACCTAAGAGTGTTCAGGCCATATTCTTAAATGGTAACCATGGGCTAGACCTGAGTAATGGCCACCTCTTTTAAACAGGCTATGCATTCAAATTTGTCACCATCTCAACTGCTCCTTGTTGCAAGGGTTACAAGATGGCTAACACTGCAACCTGGCCAACATAATTTGTTGGGCCAGTGTAGCCTCTAAATTATTACTAGTATGTATTTTTTAAATTTATTTATTCTTAGAGAGAAAGCGAGAGAGTGGGGAAGGGGCAGAGAGAGCGAGAGAGAGTACCAATCTGGCTCGCACTGTCCGACGTGGGGCTCAAACTCACGAACTGTGAGATCATGATCAGAGCCGAAACCAAGAGTTGGACACTAACCACTTGAGCTACCCAGGCGCCCCACTGGTATGCATTTTTTTTTTTCAGTTGTAACACTTTCAGGCAGTTTTTAAACTCTGCAGTTCCACAGGCTTAATATTCCTGTTGCTCTCTACCTGACCCAGATGCACACGTTTCTATCGCCAGCCTGGTGTCAGCAGCAGCAGCCCTTCCGGATGCCCTGCCCCATTTCTCAGCCCACTGGAATTCCCCGGATGCTGACAAAGGCAGTTTCCAGCAGACACACAGCTGTCCACCTCGAAAACCTGTGTCTCTCTCCCTTTTGTTGACTGAGGATTATCCAGCTCCTTTACACTGTACTTACTCCTCGGCAAGACACAAAGAGGAAGTGCTGGGCATTCGTGTCCCCTGCTGTAGCCCTCTGCCAGTGGAGGGCGAGTGGTGGTGGATGCACGCCTTGCTCTCCCCAACACCGGGTGGAATGATTCTGAAGGGAGAAACCATGATTTCTCAGAGGGTCCCCAATGCCGCGGAGCCCCAGTGCCCACGCAGTAATCAGCTCATTCACTCATCCTTTTAGGCTTTTCTCCTGAGAGAGTGGAGACCACTCTTCTTTACTTGAGTTTTCTGGGACTGTCTCCCAGATCAACTATGTGTACCAAGCTTTGAGCTCAGCGGCTGCTTCCCTGGGAAACTACTCTAAGACAACATTTAGGTGTATTCTACTGTGAGGGCGCCCTAACAGTTACATGCTGTGAGGATGGTTGCTCAGGACTGGGAGGGCTCCTGGATCTGTGTGGCGGAAGGAAAGCTTATAGGACTGGGCAGAGAAGACTTAAAGGAAGTCTGACAACCATAGTCACATTTGGGGAAAACATCCTCTGACAAGAGATAAAACGGACAGGTTAGCTCCAGAGGGCAAGATTAAGACTAGGAAATTTGACCCAGGCAGATGCAGGTTTAATGTAAGGACACATTTTTTAATCTTTAGAGCACACTAAAATGGAACGGACTGCTTTGTACAGAGGTTCCCATTTCCTTTCAGAGATTTAAAGTAACTACATTCCCTTACTTTACAAAGACCCTTATAATCCATGCTGCCCACACACATTTATTAAATATCACAAACATGAGACCTACAGAGGGGATCTTGCAGTTGATCGGATTGAGTGGCTTGTCAGATATTTCTTTTGAGGTTGGGGAAAGGGAAAAGAAAGAGATAAAGCTGGCATTTGGTGACGGGAGAAGTAGTCCCCCCCACCATTATAGGGATATAATGTAGCACCTCTATAAAACCTAGGAATGCCTCAAATCAAAATGCATTTTTCCCTTCATACGGAGAATCTCTTAAGTGCGCAGGAACGCGTGAGATCAGGAGAATTATCTATTATCGGAAAGATATTTATGATGCCTAAGGTGGAAGGGCACGATTCATATCTGCTCCTCACAGGAACTCAAGCACGATAGTAAGCCAGCAGGGAGGAAATAGCTGAAATATTTGGAAGAACAGACCCTCCCTGCCAGAGGTTACTGTGAATTCAAGTGTTTTCCACTTCTGCCCTTCTTCAAAGCTACAAAGCAATGAGGTAGTCAAATTAATGAAGTATTGTAATAGAAATGGAAAGATTAGAGTGTGCCGAAGAGTGGAATACAGTTTTGTTCTTAAGAGGCACGATAGATAGGAGAGAAGCACTTTGATGTAAGAGGCTGGCTGGAGGGGCTATTCAGCTTCAGTGTCACCAAAAAAAAAAAAAAAAAAAAAAAAA
>NW_027530368.1:14151433-14192739 GCF_008692635.1 Crocuta crocuta | reverse complement strand
CTAGAGTCAAAAAAAAAAAAAAAAAAAAAAAAAAAAAAAATCGGAATGTATTAGCATGATTTTGCTATCATTACAGATAGATAACGTGTGAGAAAATAGACATTAGCAGGCTGTAATTCAATGGAGACTTTCAGATAAATGTGAACTGTAAGAGCAGGACTCTATCCAGTGTACATTTTATCAGAACCTCCTGTGGGATGAATTACAGCTCCCATAATGGCCAGGAGCCCTCCCATTTATATGTATGGATTCCAGTCCTCCCAACAAAAGAAAAAAGGTAAATGGAAATTCATTACCAGGGCACACCAAAGGCCGGAATGAGGGAACCCCCAAAGTGATGGTGTTCAACCTTCAGGGAGGTATCAACTCCCTGTATCAATGGCTCTTAAGCCAGTGTCACCCGGTGGAACTTCGGCACATTCACAGGAAGCTTAGTCAAAATTTTGAACATCAAGGTCTTTAAACCTAAGAATGAAAGTGGTGGTTCTCGGAGCACAGATACAATGAAGTGTAAAGTCCACTCACATCATTTCCAGGCTCTAGAGCTCCTTACAAGGACACAAGCGACAAGTATGACAATGAGGAGATCTGGTATCTTCTTACTCCATCTCCCTGGCCTTCCCCCGGGGGACCGTCTCTAGCAGAGGGTACTGACTTCAGTCCCGGAATCCCAAAACCCAGTGCTTCTGTGAGTGGCCCACAACAGGCGACTTTTTCAATGACATGCTTAGTTCCTGTTCTCCTACTAGTGCAAGTTGATTTCGCTGGGATTTTCTTTTGATGATACTAATTCCGCCAAAGATAATTAGGGAACAAGGAAGTCTGCTTTTACATTCGTGCCTTGGGATGTACAGATTTAGCATCTGAAGGAAAATGAACTTCACTGAATGAGAGGATAAGAGGAAACTCTATTTTAAAAGAGAAATGAATGCTTCTTAGGTTTTGAAATCACCTTAAAGGATGAAACCTTTTTATCATGACCCTTCTGGTGATAAGAACATGTCCTCAGTTGTTCAGTGTTTTCTGCTCAGACACAGCCAGCCAATGAAATGGGATGGTATTTGTAAAAAGGAACTTATTTTTCAATCAACAAACTCTCCAAGCTGCTGGTGGTGGTGATGTTGATGGGCGTCACTCCGAATTATTAATGTTGAAACGTCTCACATTTAACATATTTCCCAAAGGCAAGGATGCAAAAATAATAATAATTCAGCAGCCCCTCCCGCTCTGTGGATGATGTCTTGCACGGAACTTTCTGATGAGAGCCAAACGTGTCTGGTTGTCATAAGACACTCCATGTGGTAAGACTGACAGTTTGTTTTGAAGATTTTAGGATAAGACAAGTGGCAATAGAATAGCACAAAAATGCAAAATTTTAGTGGCAGGAGATCACAACCCATCCTAACATCATGCCTATCTCTTATCAATCTATCAGATTGAAAATGCCTTAAAAATAGATACCATGCCTCATCTGTACATGTGCTGTGGTCCCACAACTACATGAAGAATATAGGAGGCGATTAAATACACAGTTTTAGGATTCAAACTCTTTTTTAAAAAATTACCAATAGGAGATGGCAAATATGCTCCCTTAGCTGCTAGCAGTTTTGCTCTATTTTAATGTGGCTAAGGGTTTACAGCAACACTTAACCTGCAATGGGGACTGTGACTTGGAAAATAGGAAAGAATCCATACGGTGTCCAAAGGCAGCTGTTCAGTGTGGTAGAGTTACGGAGCTGGGATAACATACGCAAATTCTGTCCAACAGACCAGATATGATGATGTTTGACAAACTTATTGATATTGCAACTCGTCTAAATTCACCCAGCTAATACCAATGAGTTCCAGTGAGCACGCGGGTCTGAGAGAGGAGATGAAATTAATATGTAGACTGAGAGTCTTCAGAGCAAAGTCAATTATCTTTTCGGTGACTGGGGTACTTTGCATACACAAATTAAATATTATAAGTAACTGAGAATTAATTTTATACAGGAATCGATTCTGAATATTGTACTCTCACACACCTGTTATATTAGTGGGATATTTTTCATAACAAAAAAAATTAATGAAATTGACTATTTCCCTAAGTTTAAAGTTGATAAAAAATCAAGTTATATGGAAAGAAGAAAAAGGCAAAAATGTGAAGGAAAAGGAAAGTAAATGCAATTAAAAAAAAAACATTGAAGGCAATATACTTGCATATGAGAGAAAAGCACTTTATCAAAAGAAACCAGTTATTGTTTATGTAATACTTATTACTTAAAACAGTATCATATTATCTGTAAACAGTATAAACACAACAATAAGTATTTGTAAACTCATTACCTGACCTAAATACTAGAACATTAACAGTCTCATGGTTTCTACATTTTTCATCTTAACCTTCCCACTATCCTGAAGTTCATGTTCATTATTCTCTCTTGCTTTAAACAAAAAGTCTAAATCCCTCTGTGTGGACCCCTGACTACTACACTATTATTTCTAGTTTTTAAGCTTTATACAAATGACATAGTGTTGACCTAATCTTTTATGACGTGATCTTAGCAGTAAATATGTTGCATAAGATTCATCCGCTTGGGGCACCTGGGTGGCTCAGTCAGTTCAGTGTCCAACTCTTGATTTGGGCTTGGGTCATGATTTCAGTTTGTGAGATCAAGCCCTGCATTGGACTCTGCACTGACAGCACAAAGCCTGCTGGGGATTCTTCCTCTCCCTTTGCCCCTCCCTGGCTTATGTTCTGTCTCTCAAAACAAATTAATTAAAACTTAAAGATTCATCCCCATGTGGGGTGTAGCCGTTGTGTATTCATTTTTATTGCTGTATGGTGTGTATATATCACATTGTGTGTGTATATACATTGTGTGTATATATCACAAACGGTTCATGCACTGAATTAGCCCGGCTACCATAAAAAAATACCGCAGACTGGGCGGTTTAAACAACAGAACTTGATTTTCTCACTGTCCTGAAGGCTGGACGCCCAAGATCAAGGTGTCAGTGGGGTGGGTTTCTAGTGAGACCTTTCTTTCTAGCTTGCAGACATCTGTCTTCTCACTGTGTCCTCACGTGGCCTTTCTTCTGTGCATGTGCACTCCAGGATCTCTTCCTTTCCTTACGGGGACCCTAGTCCGACGTGACTAGGGCTCCACCCATTGACCCCATTTAACCCTAATAACTTCCTAAAAGGCCTTCTCTCCAAACGTCGTCATGTTGAAGCTCAAGGCTTCGACATATGCGTTTGGGAGGGTGGGTACAATTTACTCTATAACGTATATTATCCTGTTGAAGGGCACTAGGGTGGCTCCTCTCAGGCTTTTGTTCTTATAATCAATGCTTCTATGAACTTTCTTATACATATTTCCTGGAGCTCATGAGTAAGAGTTTCTCTAAATTATATAAATAGAAGTGGAACTGCTGGCCCATAAGGCATGCAAATGTTCAAATTCACAAATTGGCACTAAATCATCTCCCAACATGGTCATAGCAAGTTTTAGCTCCTCCAGAGGTGTCTATGTATTCCAAGGGCCCACATCCTCACTACCAGTGGTCATTATCAAATATCCCCGTTTTTACCAATCTAGTGAGCATAAAGGCTATTTTACTGAAGTTTTTTTTTTTTAGCTTTAGTTCCTTAATTATAAAAGATTTTGATTTTTTTCATTTGTTTATTTGCAATTTGTATCTTATTTTCTGTAACATTTCTATTTCATACTCTTCTCCATTTTGATAATTTTCTATTTTAAAAAAATCTAGTGGTAGGCATGTTATGTGCATTTTAGATATAAAATCTTTGCTGTATTTCCTAAGTGCTTTNAAAGCTTGGTTGCAGACTACAAAATTCATCACTGGTTTTTACTAATCTGTGTCCTTGTGCCCTCAACTGTTTTAGATGAAGCACATAAATGGATTTGGATAATAAATTCTTTTGACCCATTTTATCAACACCTACTCCACGCAAAGGCATTGAAAGCAACACTATATAAATTGGATATGGTCCTTGTTCTCAAGATGCTGAAAGTCTAGCCCAGAAAAACAACTGAATAGAAGCATAATACTAGAGCATATTAATAGTGTTATAATAAGAGGGCCCTGGTTTCTCAAAAGTCCTTTAAAACAGTTTGAATTCTTACCAAAGGCAAAGATAATCTCACTGATTTCCTTGGAAAACCCTAGGGGATTGTTCCTCTGCTGCTGTGTTTTAAAACTGGTGAAACCAAACTCAGGTTGCCTGAAGGACCCAAGCCAACAAGGTCTGTAGTAGACTTTGATCTCAGGCAGCCTGACCCCACAGCTCGTCTACAACATTCCCCACCCTTTTCCTCATTGAGGATGGAGCTACAGCAGGATGGGACCTAAAGAGAAGAATTAATTTAGGCTGTGGAATTCGATGTAGGCCTTAAATGATGGGGAGCTTTCAGAAGTCAGAGAAGAGGGCCTTCAGCATGGATAAAGTCAGGGAGGGGGTAAAGTACAGGCCTTATTTGAAGACAGCAAGTAGAGCCTCGTGGCATATCACTCCCTTTTCTAGAAGGTTGAAAATAGGTGCATGAGTGAAAGGAAAAGGAAGGTCATCCTTAAGAAGCTGCAATGGTCTAGAAGGCCCCTCAAATCTCTCTTTTCTCAGCACTCCCTCCTGTCTCCAGTCTCTCGAGCTCCTGGCTTCCCTGCTGCTGTGGACAGGCACACACAGCCCTGCTTCAAGCACCCTGTGCTCATTTTTTTGGTTTTCATGAATGCTCTCCCCGCACTGAGTCCGGAGTACATCTTCATACCTACTTTTTGGGTCTACACTTAAATGTTACTCATTGCTGAGGGCTTTTCCAATTACCTTATCTAAAACTGTAAGTCCCCTTCCTCTCTCTTCTTGACTCTACTTTATCTTTTCACATAGTGACTACCATTACCCAAATTTAAGTTGTATCACTATTTCCTTATTTGTCATCCACTGGGCAAAAACTCGGCATGGTTTTTATCTTTGCAATAATTCCAGGACCTAGACTGTGCTTGCTACACAATGTGTGTTCAACAATATTTGTCAAATAAATGAAATAAATGAATGAATGATAGATGAATGGTTGAGTAAATTGTGGGCATGGGGGTACCAACAGAGGTTTCGTAGGTGAACCCATATTTTCAGTCCATGGCAGAAACATAAAGGAGAAATAGGAGAGGCAGAATAAAACAAGACGGGAGAAGAGCGGTAAAGTTTTACAACAGCAGAGAGGAGCCCACTCGCTTAGAGCTTCATTTCTGGTATCAGACTATCAGAGTTCAAAGCCCATCACTCAAAACTACTCAGTGACTAAACTCAGGCAAGTCATCGAGACTTAATGCTTTCTTCTGTCTGTAAAATGGGGATGCTGTTATCACTTGACTCTTAAAAGAACTATTGGAAGGTTTAAATGAGATAATGCATTGATTAAATGACTCATAACACATAATGGTGATTAACAGTAAAAAGCACTTAAGCTAGGGCAGCCTCAGTGGGAATGGAAGGAGGAAATGGGTTAAGAGGCATTAAACAGGTAGGATGAGAAGGCCTTGAGATAATATAAAAGGGAAATGCCTGGAAAACACTCATATTTCTGTTCTGTCTGATTAGAGAATGGCAATCACTTTAAGTGAGAGCGGGCATACAGATAAGGGATTCAATTTTGAGTGTGTCAGAAGGTAGGCTAGGAAGAAGCAGGAGTGGCAAGCTTGGTTTTGAAATGTTTGAGGGATCCCCAGGCATTTTACATGGAGGTGTCTAATGAAGATTAAAAATATCCATCAAAGGGTCATGACACACTTCAAAACTTACTTGTTTATCCTTCACGAAGACCCACAATAGAATTTTCTTAACTAGTTACCTTTGTGTTTTAAATACGGTTTACTTAATCTGAATTTCACCATCTCTCTAAGCCTTATTACTCTAACAAGTATTTTGCAAGTTGTGTTCCATGAGGAAGCCCAAGGTCGAACAGATCAGACTAATGACCCAGTTCCCCCTCCTAATCCTACCCTCATGCCCGTCCTCAACCTTTCACTCTGTTGAGGAACTAAGGAAAGATTCTCAAGCTCCATGTGGATCCTGAAGACTTCATTTGAATGCACTGTGGGGCTGCATAAAATGGTTGTGAAGGGACCCCCNATGACCAACCCTCCAATTTGCAAACCAGAAAGCTCTTGTTTACCCTGCTCAATTTTAACCACACACATTCCTACTCAGAGGAAACAGCAGGCTCAGACGCAGTCAAAGAGCAAAAAGGGGTAGTTAGAAATCTGTAATAAATGTATGTAAGTGAGACAGAAAATTAGAAAATGGCCACCTGCCAGCAGCCACATAAATTTTGGAGGAAATGCATTTTCTACTGGGATGCTTTATCATAGGAATTGCAAATATTTATTAAAAGTATTAAAATAGTCAGAATGTTAAATGTTTCCTCCAGTGGTGAAATTTCACATTGCCACATTAGAAGATGGGATATTCTGATACAGTGTTTATTAAAATGACTTCATTTTATTAGTCTGTCATCCACAATAAATGGGCAGGTACCTTTAAAACAAGATCTATTGAAGATAAAAGAGTTGGGGGAGGGGCAGCATCTCATTGTGTGAATGTGGGGCTTTGACTACACAAGTATATAAATCTTGCAACCTTTCTCAAATGATGCCAACAAGATTGCGTTGTTGTTTTGATATTAAGTTTGTTGGATTTGGTCAGCACCCGAAAACCAAAAGTAGTATTTGCCACTAACTGCCATGCTCTCTCATGCAAGACACACCTGATAACTATTTGGATGGTTCTTCCTTCATGGGTTCTGAGATGCAACTAACAAGCACACCGGAGCGAAGATGCTAAACTGGACTCCACACAAACGGGAGATGGAAGGAGGTGGATGTTTTACTGCACCAGGATAATAGAGATGACAGCTAGAGCGCATCATTACTGAGTGGCACTAAGTTGAAGAGTGACAGGATGAGCTGGACAGATTACCTCCCTAAGAGGCTTGTGGTTTGTATGAGGCACTGACCTAATAAAGATCTTATGCCATCACCCAGCAAAGATAGAAAGAGCCTTTTCCCATCTTAAGATACTCTTTTGTGTGAATCAGAACAGCTTCCTGAATCCATCCCATGAAACGCTGATGGTACTGAAGGGAATCTAGTTCAGCTAAAATATGGGATGGGCTGAGGTGAAGGGAAAGAGAGGCGGGATCTGTCAGGAAGCCAGACACTTCTTGGACAGAATAATTAAGAAGTCATTAGCCTTCAGTAGGTGGCTGGAGTGGCCATCTTTCTTATTAGAATGTAAGCATTCTGTTTAAAGTATTAATTCATTCAGGGGTGTCTGGGTGACTCAGTCAGTTAAGAGTCTGACTTTGACTCAGGTCACAATCTCACAGTTCATGGGTTAGAGTCCTGCGTCAGGCTCTGTGCTGACAGCTCTGAGCCTGAAGCCTTCAGATTCTGTGTCTCCCTCTGTCTCTGACCCTCCTCCACTCGTACTCTGTCTCTCTCTTAAAAAATAAAATGTTAAAAATTAAAAAAAATAAAGTATTAATTCATTTATTCAATGGATATTTGAGGGGAGGCATCTCTGAAAGCCTAACAAGAAATCTGGGTGCTGGGAATCAGAGGTGAGCAACAGAGACTCAAGTCCTGCCTCAGAGATCTGACACTTTGGTGGGAGGAGATAAATGTTTACAAATGAATATACGGTATTTCATGAGGTAATGATGGCTCTGAAGAAAGACCAAAACAAGGCCATAGGGTGACAAGTGACATATGAGGTCTAAAGTTTGTTGTACAAGGGTACATTTGAGCAGATGCCTGAATGTAGTTAGGGATCCGTTCAGATCCTGTGGGATTTGAGGGAAGAGCATTCCTGGCAGAGGGAACAGCAAAGGCAAAGACCCCTTGGTGTGAGCTGAATTGGGATGTTGCTCTTCTCTCCAGCCTCCAGCCAGACTGACAGAAAAAAAAAAAGTTAAAAATCTATGAATGTCAGACCTGCTTGGTCACTGCTAATTTAGGTATCTCTTTTGGTTTAGTTTCTGACATGGTTTCAGATTCCCTTGATCTCCTCAGAGGAGGGATAAAAATATCCCATGGCAAAAACACTCTCCAGCTACTTGCAAGGGCTAAAGGGTCTGAGAACTCCTGTGGGATGTGTGAGCACCTGCTGATTCAAATGACTGAAATTCCGAATTCCAAAATCTCAAGATGATAGGACAATGATCGTAATAAGGTATCAAATTGTAAGCGAGAATTTACACATTGGCTTTCCAGAAAGCCATTCATTCATCCTTATCCCCTCTTACTACTCTTGCCTTCATTCCTCCTTCAAGTATTATCTATCTACAAGTGCAGTGCAGTGGGGTGCTGTGCGGGATACCAAGCAGCGGGCAACAGACTAGTGGGATGCATGTGGACGGAATGTTCAGACTGCTCCAGTTTGGAATCTGTGTTCCGATCTCCACAGGTTCTGAATGGCCTGGAGATTCCTAACCACATCACAGTGGTGTGACAGAACCTGCCTCACTGGGCTATTGTGGGGGTTCAATGAGATTATTTTAATGGCTTAATATAATGCCTAATAAAACATAAATGATTTTATAAATGTTACTGCAGAATCATCAGAACTTAAGCGTTCCTCAACTTTTATTTGTTCCTATAATAAATATGTTCAGATTTGGTACTGAATTTCAAAATCATTTCTGTTTCTGCAATTTATTAAAACACTTTACAGGTAAAAGAAGAGAGTTAAGAGTGAATCGGTCCATATGTTGCAGACATCAAAACATGGCACTTCCTCCTCATTAATTTATTTGTTCCTTTATTCCACAAATAGGTACTCAGTGTCTGCTACGTACAGGTCTGTGCTAGACATGAGGATCTAGTAGTAGACTGGAAAGGAATTCTGGATTTGAAGATAGTAAGAGGATGACTTGGGATGGAAGGGATACAGATAAAACCATGAGTAGAAGGCTAATATTTCAGGTGAGCCAAATCACACTGCAGGAGACAGACATTCTGCATTTGAGAGAACAGTGAGGTAACTAGATCTAAGAGACTCAGGACCATTCGGACCATTGAAAAGAAGGCCTCATCCCTTCCTTCCTCTTCCTGCCTGGATCACAAGGAATTGTGGGAAAGCTGCAGCCATCACTGAAATATCATTAAGTCACAGTACCAGTCTTAGGTGATTTGTCTCTGCACTTCTTGCTCTATGAGCCTTACAACCAACCCCCGCTCCCCCCGCTTTTATTTGGTTAAGACAGTGTCACTGAGTTTCTCTGTAACCCTCATTAAGGCCAGTATCTATTATTTTCCAGACATTATTCTAAGAACTGAGGATTGTGTGGTTGTATTTGAGTGTGGGCCAATCTGTTTTCTAAATTTGTTTTCATTTTCTAACCATAAAAGATAGGAAATAATGCCCTCTTCTAGTCCAATAAAGTAAGGGTTTTGACCTGGTTTAAGATTACCACAACACTGAAATACCTCTGTGTTAAGTTTTCCCTATGACCAAAGCAGTGAAACCTCTACATGGTGTTCCATGTATCCCCTCAGACTACGAGCTCTTAACACAGCTTAAGGGGAAGAAGGGGAGAACAGTCTTATCCAAGAATGCCTCAAACAGGAGTATTCTATCATGTGACTCGAGAAAAATTAAGGGATTGCAGAAAGTTTCGGCTGAGAAACAAGGGAAAGGCAAACATGCTCATCAAGATGGTTCATGGCAAGCCTTTTGAAAAGGAATAGGAGTGTGTGTGTGCGTGCGCGCACGCGTTTGGAGAGCGCAACTGAGGTACAATCAGAAAGAGAATCCTTAGGATGTTTCTGATGCCTAGTACAGAGGGACAGAAGGGAAGCAGGAAAAGAAGGGAAGGAAGGACCGAAAAAAGTGAGGAAGAGAAGGATAAAAGAAAGGAGGGAATGGAAGAAAGATATTAGGAGGGGAGGGCATGAACAGAGCAAAGGGACAGTGAGAAAGCAAGGTGCATATATTGGATGCCTGCTGTGGGAGACGAATGCTTCCCTAGCCCTCTCTCATCATATCCTCACCTCTGCTCTAAAGACGTAGATGCTTTCATCTCTCTTCTGAGGTTAAGGAAGCAGGGTTAAGGAAGAGAATCAACTTTCTCATGGTCCCATGGTTGCTAAGTGGCCCCCACAGGATCCAAAGCCCAGAAATTCTAAAGAGCTCTGTGCTTTATGCAATCTCTGTAAGGGCACGAGGTAAGAATCTCTGAAAAGGGGTTAGTTTATTAAATGAATATTTATTGAGAACCTACAAAGTGCCCCGGAGATACACCAGTGGGAGAGCTTACATCTATAAAGGGAAGACAATTTAATAGCTATGATGATGTTAATAGTTATGGAGAAAATTGAAGCCGGGTACAGGATATAGGATATAGGAGATTCTCACACAAGTTTGGGGTGAGGGTTATTCTTTATATAGGGAGATTGTGAAGAGCTCAATGATAACACAGAACTTGAACCAAAACTTAATATAAGGAAAGAAAGGGAGCTATAAGGCTACCCTGGGAAGAACATTCCAGGTATGCACAACAGCAAGAGCAAAAGTCCTATGGCTTTTAACAGCTTGAGACAACAGGGTAGCACGAAAGTAAAAACATACCTGTCATAGTAATTTAGATTCAGGTGTAGTCAGTTCAATTACAGCTAGTCAGTAGTGGAAGCATTATCCAGCACCATATATATATATATATATATGCATATCCATATCCATATCCATATATAAAACATATAAAGTGTATAAAATGCTCCAAGAACAGCTGAGTTGGAAAAAGACTGAATGCGAGATGGTATTACAGATGTCTGCAAAAGTCTTAAAACATATCTGTTTGTGAACCAGATTCTGTGGTCTCCAGACAACTGGAGAGAAGAGAGAAACAGCAAACAGAATTATCCACTAGAATGTGAGGCAGGAAAAAAAGTTCCCTGGTATTGGGTCAGGTCATATGTTGTATTGTTGTTCCATTTCCTGCTTGAAGGGTTTCCATATTGTGGTGAATCTGTGTGTGGCTGTAATGGGGGCTTCCATCTGTGATCCTGGAAGAGACGGGTCCCAGAGCATAAGCCTGGTCATCCATCGTCTTGGGAGGAAACTCAATTCAGACCTCAGGCAGAAGGACACCCATACAGCACAACAGATAATCTCCTCAAGACCAGCTGCTCTTTGCTTTGTGGACATGGAATGGGACCCAGATTACAGAATCTGGGACCAGCTCTGTCCTGGGCACCACATATTGTTTTCCTTCCTGGCAAGAACAACTGACATAGCCTTTTCTGTAAGATGCATGCCAATGTGACACAATGGAAGAACAGGCCCATCAAATGTGAACCAGGGTTTTTGTGTGACTACAGAAGAGCCCTTGTCAAAATGAACTCCCGTTATTTTGAACCAAATCCTAAGAGGCTTTCTTCTTATTTTCATGTTTTCCCAGCAGCTCTTTCTCCCTGACACATGACGCCATCAGCGGCCATTTCCTGGACGTGAGTATCTCATTCTTCTCTGCATCCCACTGCTTAATACAAAGGTGAGCACACGACAGGTACACATATTAGTACTCGGTATATTTATGGAAGAGAACTGAAACATGTCTTGGGGGTCAAATCAGCCTGAGTTTGCTTGGCTTTATTAAAAGATGAATGATAGACCTTTCACAGGGCCCTGAGTGCTACCTCATCTTTTGGAATTAAAAAAAAAAAAAAAAAAAATAGGAAAAAGTTACGGGCATTCTGGGGAGAATTCAAAGAGGAATAGGACATGTTTCCAGGAAGAGAATTTTATAATCTAAGGGGAGAGACAGGACAAAAGCATATGAGGATGCAACTGGCAATGCTGAATTAAATCACGGTTCTAGCACATCAGAAGAGCATCACCAGACAGGTCACCTTCCGTTGCCAAGTGAAAGGAAAAGTAAAAAGTGCTACAGAAGTTCAGAGAAGGGAGAGAAAAAGGTAGAGGGGTTCAGGATGGGGAAAAATACTTGACCTAACTCTTGAAGGAATGAATAAGATTTCCCTAGATTGAAGAGAATAGCAGAATAGAATTGGCTTAATCAAAAGTACAGAGAAGTATTTATCTGTAGAAACTGCTTCAGCAAACACAGCCAAGTGGTTAGAGCAAAGTGGCCGTGTGCAGAGGCTTAGTGGGACAGAATGGGGCAAGCAGAGGTGGGCCCTGTACTGTCCTGGTACTCGAGGGGCAACCTGAAACATTTTCTTCAACAAACTTCGATGAGGCCACGGGTCTTTGTCTTGACACTGAGAGAAATTTTAAAAAAGAAACGCACGCATGACAGGATTTCACTCACAGCCTGATTTAGCAACGTCTTTTCTGGTTTGCCTCTGCTGTTGCTCTCCCTAATTTCCTCACTGCACAAAGAAAATAAATAAATAAGTGTACTATAGTCTTATTTATCCTTCTTTGGACATTTCTTTACCAGGCAGATGGTCAATTAAGAGCACTAAACAATGACACTGTTTTCTCTGTAAACATTTTTTTCTAATAGCCTAACAAATGTAAGCCTGTGCTGCCATACTGCTGAATACCATCTTGACTTTCTAATTACAAAGAACTGTGTCTTGATAGTTACAATTACAGCTGTAACAATGATGCCGGGCCCTGAACAATACCGTTAGAGGCAAAGTGCTTATCCGAATATTCACAAATAAAGGCTTAAATTTATGCCAGAGATGTAGATGGAGGTTAAACAATTGGGAAGAAAAAAAGGTTGAAAACACTAGTTTAATGCTACAGATGTGAATTTGAATCCAATTACTCTGAGAGAAAAAAAAAACTTGAAAAGGTGCTGTTTTCTTCTGTTTTAGTAATCAATAGGTTAAGGGGAGGTTCAACTTAGCATGCTAATACCTCTAATTTTGATATTTGGCTACACTCTAGCGTTTTCAAAGCATACTATCTTTTTAACTAAGTGGGTTTTTGTAAGGTGCAATTGAGTATCTCGTGTTTAGAGATAACCATTCTTCCATCGATAAAATAATGCAAGTTTCACCAGCTCTCCAAAAGTAGTGCTCCTTTGTAACCTTTTGTCAGGCAAAAGAGTGTAAAGTTAAGAAGTAATTACCATTAATTTATATGGAACATTTTTTGAGCATTCCCAGACACACAAAATGACCTCTCTCGGGCTCTTCTGATACCTTAGGGTGCATCTCGCTAAAGGATGCCCAAAATGAACTGAGCTAAAACACAGATGCTCACGGACACAGTTCGAGGCTGCGGTAGCTTGGTGCTGAGAGGCTGCGTGTGTGTGTTCCCAGGGAAAGGAGCTGGGCGGTGCCACCCTCGCTGCCCAGGGTGTCCTGCTTTCTCTACAAAATCTCCTGCAAAAGAAACACTGAATGCTATTTTCACTTTTTTGGTAAAAGTGAAAAATTCTCTTTGGATTTCTTTCAGTTTGAACATACTAACGTAGGCCTTCTGTAAAAGCTAAGTGGCACTGAACTGAAACTTTAAAAAAAAAAAAAAAAGCAGGGGATACCTCTTCATGATTTTTGAGCACCCAGTGTATATATCTGGTACTATTTTAAGAAATCAGTAAAGTTATGAAGTTCTTTAAGACTTTGAAGTCAAAGGCTAGGCATCAAAAGACTTGTTCTGCCTCTGTTTCCTCATCTGTAAAGTGGCAATAATAATGGCGCTACGTAATAACTATTTTCATTGGACTGTAGTGAGATTTGAATGAGTAGATACAAAGCATGCCATATAGCAATTGCTGTAGTATTTTAAAAAGGGCAGGAATTGTTATTAGTGGGAAGCAGGCTTCATGATGAGCTTTTCAAACCCTGAAATAGAAGAGCAAAGTCAAAATATCTAGTAAGGGGGCATCTACCTCACGGACACCAGGCCCATTCTGTATCTCTGGGTGTGTCCACAGTCTTTCCATAGCTCATGGCCTAAGAGCATGATTATTTCATTTAATGGTGTGATTGGACCAATCCAGAATTGCACTTTGCCATTAACAGCATTTTAAATTCTCATTTGGGAATTTCCTTTCCAGCTCAAGATTGAGAGTTAACATTGGGAATGAGCATGCTAATTATGTCTTGCTTTTCCCCCTCTTTCTCCTTCTCCTCCTCCTCTTTCAAATAATCCACAATCTACTAGAGGAGTAAGAAACCAAGTGACCTGAAAAATATAAGAACAGCCATGTTCCCAGCCCTGGGTGGAATAAAACATGTACTTGCTGGTCAGCTTCACTGTTTAGTTAAAATAATATTCGCAATAACTTAGACTTCGTTGTACATGGTACACATGTTATGGCTAAGCTTGTTACATCTAAAGACTTATTTAGTCCTCCCCAAAGCTTTATAAGAGAAGTGTTATTTTCTTTTCTTCGCTTTAGAGATAAGTAAATCAGACCAGACAGATTATGGAACTTACTCAAAGTCAAATCATAAATAAGTGGCCATGGATTTTGAAATTTCGTAAGCAAACTAATCATGTGAAAACATATAAAGGCCCAAAAGCAAACGGACAAAGACTAAGGCCCATTACATGTTAAAAGGCTGAACTCTTAGTTCCAGGTTTGGTTCTACTCAGTCACATTCTGAGGAAGCTCACCCCCCTGCCACTCCTGTCCAGTTCACCTGCACACAGCTGTCACAGGGATCTGCAGAAAGGCCCTTCTAATTACATTATGGTTTCTGTTAAAGCCCTCCCCGTCTTCCTCATTTGCGCAGGATAAGGGCCAAGTCCTTTAGCGTGGCACACCCGATCCCTGTAACCTAATCCTTATCTCACCTCCGAACACGCCTTTCTCACGGTTCAAGCTGAGACTCTCAGTCCCATGAATGGGCCCTGCTGCTTCACACTTTCTTGCCATTGTCCTTGCTTTTCCACTGCCTGGAACAGAGGACAAACATTGTTTTCTTTACAGACCTGCCTTGAGCCCACCAGGTGGCACAGTTCACACCATCAGTGTATATCCCCCATCCTCACTCAGTGTCTCTGAGCCCTGGCATTGCACGGTTTATTTCCTTATTTCTTTATTTCTCCCTTGATAAGACTTTTGAGTTCCTATAGAATAGAAAGTCTATCTTAATGACAGTTTAATCTCTAGCATCTAAGTCCCTGCAAAGAAGTACCCAGTGAATGGTGAGTGAAGGTAAAAGATGAGAAAGAAAAGTCTTTATAAGTACTCAGGAAAACAGAGAAAACTCCACCCAACCTCACTGACTTCAATAGTCAGTCTGAAAAATGTTAACTGAGCCACCACATTTTCCCTGCTTATCTAAACCTTTTCTCTGTCCCTGTTTCCCTCCCAGAGAATAACAGACCTGAAGATGGACCCTCAGAGGGTATATACGGCTTAGAATCTGAAAGGATAAGGAGTGGAGACCAACCATGATCTCTGAGCTATTTCCCTTTCAGAGAAATCCTATTGAGTTGTAAGAATCTTGAGTTGTCTTGCCAATCCTTGGATTAGCTTACATCTGTCTCTTCAGGTATTAAATGTAAATTCCATGAGAACAAGGTCTGTGTCTAATTTATCGACATCGAAATCCACCATATGCCCAACAGCTATTTGTCAATCGCATGGTGTGTGTCAGGCAATCCATTATTGAGGAGAGAGAGAAAGTAACCTGTAGGGGGGGTGTGATACTTCAGATTTTCTTTATGCAAAGCATAATATTGACTCTTTCCAAACTGGGAACAAAAATAGAACTCCATGGGAAGAAAAACTAACTCTGGAGTTTTCATCCTACAAACTGAGGGTAGGTGGTTGTATTTACCAAGATGGAAAACTAGGAGAGCAACGTTTGAGTTCAGTTCTGTTTGGCCATGTGCATCTTGAGATGTCTAGGTGTTCAAAGGGAGAGACTGAGTGGGCAGATGGATATATAACTCTGGAGCTCCAGGCAGATTCAAGGTTAAAGATGTAAAGCAGAGTGTCAATAGCATGGCATTTGCAGCAACGGCCTGAATATGATGACTCGGGGATGGCATGAAGACAGAGATCTGAGAGAATGAGAGTGGGGCATTCCAAAATTTAGAGGTCAAGAAAGACAAAGGTCCAGAAGAGGAACCTAAGAAGTGTCCATCAATAAGTTAGGAGAGAGTGGTATTCAGGAAGCTGATAGTGAAAAGTTGTAATGAGGGATTCAGTGGGTTAAGTGCCATAAAACAGTCAAGAGAGATAAGGTCTGAGAATAAATGCTGGATTCAGCGACATGGACAAATCCTGAAATTTAGATGACTGTGGTTTACTTCTTACAGAATACAAAGTGTTTGACTGTTGTTGTTTCATTTGGTTAGTCATCCATCCGCACTTCTGTGCTTGCTTCCTTGAGCACCATCCTTGCAGACCATGCAGCGAGGAGACTTCCGAATGTTTCTGGTGGGGAGAGAAACCTCAAGGGACAGAAGCAAGGGTCGCACATCATTAAGGAAAGGTCAATTCCCAGGCAGGAATTGGTATTTTCTTTCCTCCCATTTCCATATTGCAAAGATGCCTCAGGCTTCCTGGAGTTTCTATTAAGAATTCCAAATGTCCCAGCAATGATTTTTAAATACTAGTTTTTCCTAGGACAGTTCGCTTTAGCCCCGCAATACAGTCAGGGCCCTTCGATCACTCAAGAGTCTTTCATCACTCTGACCCCATTCCCTCCTGTACACCATCTCTAGATTACCCTCTCCAGAGCAGTGCATTCATAATGATAATAAGCTCTAATTAACCTGTGTTCCATACCATCGTCCTCAATCTTGTGCACACAGTAGGCACTCAACAAATATTTGTTGGGTGGCCTGAAATTAGATAATTTTTCTAAGTGCATTCTTAAATTTCTTCCTTCCTTTTGATTAGCAAGATTCATTTTGTTTTTGTTCTCTGCCTCGCTATTTTTAAATATAACGAGAGAACAGTATCTTCAGATAGTGTGTGAAAGCATCTTAATATTTTAATAATTTCATATAATTCCAAATGATCTTTTCCCTCCCATACTTTACAGTAAATAATAAGTACATAGATGAAAAATATGTGTTTTGTATCCAAGGGAAGAGCTATTAAATATTACCAAAAGATGGGGAACATTTTTATTTTAAGTCAGCCACATAAATACTCATTAATTTTTTAAATGATTTTATTTGGTTGATGGAGTATTACATCTCCAAATTACATAGTTTAGATTTCCCATTACACGCTCCTTATGGATCATATGCATATTCACAAAGTTTTACAGAAGATTCTATGATGGGAAGGAGCCAATTTTCATTTTCTCTGTTCTTGTTTGAAGAACCAAAACTGTTAAAGGGATAAAGCACTCAGAAGTGCCTGTTCCAGGTTAATTGTCTCAAATTGCTCATTTAAAGCACCATTATAGTACAGCAAAGCCAGTTAATCTACTCTGAAGCTTCCTTTTTTATGACCGTAGCTACATTTGGTGAAATGGCACCTTTGGCAAATGCCCAAATTGGATAAAATTGCCATTTTTCTTGGAACCTAGAAAGAATAACACATGTTTTGAAATCACTTCATATCATGTGGCTCTAAATGGTAAACTGCATGATAGTCCTGCTCCGGAATTTAGTCTCTGGCATTTTCTGATTTGACCCTAAATTTCCTTTCCTTTACTTAAGTGAGTCAGTGATGGGCTTTTGTGCACAACACATAGGTAAGCACTGGGGGAAGGGTGCAGAGGGAAGTGGTGAGAGCAATCGTGGCAATATTTTTAAACACCACAACCATGTAAGAAAATGATGTGTCCCTGCATTGACACTTGTGCACAACTTTCAGCTGATGGTAACTTTATTATTGGAAACATTGTAGTTTGAGAGCCTCTTCAGTGTCGACATAACTAGCAGGTGCCGTGATCATAATGGTAAAAACATTCACTTATTAATCAGCACACATAATTCCTCTCTAATGCTGTCAATTTAAGATGGCAACCATATGCGTGTGTGTGTGTGTGTGTGTGTGTGTATTATATATATGGTGTTTTTTTTTTTTTTTTTTTTTTTTCTGGAGTGGGGAGGAGGGTCAACAATCTAATGAATCTCGTCTGCATTTTAATTCCAACCTAATAATCTGCCTCTGGCTCTTTTCCCTCCCTCACTCTGAGAACGTTTCTCCGGATCCTGCTGTTAAGCACAATGGGATATTTACCTTCCCACCTCAGTTATGCATTAGGATAGGGGAAGCAGAAAGAGAGCCAGACCCTCCAACCCAACCAGAACTAATGTTAACCTGTCACCAATCCTCACCGGCATCATCCTCAAATTCCCTTTTCTCCGTTTGTTCATATACAATCTCCCCCCTCCCTTATTCTGACAGTGTAGTGCTTTGCAGGTTTCTTTTATTAAACACCACTGGGACCCAGACTCAGAAATGTGCAGCATGTTGACATAGTTAAAATAAATAAATACAACCCATTGCCAGAAATATTAAAAAATTCATCTAAATGTGCTCCTGTCAGAGATGATTTGTTTTCATCCAAACAGGGAAGACTGATGGCTTCAGGATGGACTGGGTAAGAGAGACTCCATCTCCTCATTCACTCTTTCATTCATTCATGCCTTCATTCATTTCCTTGTAAAAAAGCAACCCACCACCCCTTGCTCGCCATGTCAAATGTAAACAGAATAGACTTTGTTATTAGGAGAGATGTGACTCCAAGTGTCTGAGCTGCAGAGTGACAGCCGGCTCCTCTCTGAATTTCAGGCAGCCTCTGTCACTTGCCTTGACAATGAAGGAAGTTAATATATTCATGACATTACCACACATGCATTCGCAATTCACAGCATATTGTATTGTTTACCCCTGTTCTTTTGTACTACTGCATGTAGTAATTTGCCTTCTAGCAACAGAAAAATTCCTCAACTTAAAATTTTACCCTCATTTTATTTACCCTTAATAGAAAAACCACTGCTTCCTGGCCCATCCGTGGTTGGCAAGACCACCTTTCTGCAGCATTGCAAACAGATAAATGTCAGATTTTACATTTTGATCAGATGTGTCTACAGTCATTTCCTATACATATTCCTCATCTTCTGCCTCCCACGCTTTCGTTAAGCAGTCTTTGCCGCCCTTCCCATGTATTCTTAGCACATTTTGCACTAGGTGGCCAGCTCTTAAAAGGGAGAATGAGAGAAGTGTGGCATGGATTAGGTAGCATACCCTCACAAAAAGGGCAATGCTAGTGAAAAAGAAGAGCATCGGGAAGTTCCACTTTTTTTTTTTTAACCACCTATGTTCTATATGCCCACGGTGTCCTTTGCTTTTAGACACGGTAACACCTCCTTGGGTTTATCCACCAGTCCCACTGAACCAGATACATTCCCCAACATGTATGGATCCCCATCATTCATTTAAAACCTGTCTATGGGACACTGATTACTCAGCCTCCCCGGTCTAACTTATTTATTCTGAAGGGGTGCAAACTTGTAATAATGTTGACTGCTTAGACAGATGGTTTTGCTATGATGAGTATGGGATAGAGTTGTTATTCTCAGATACTGCACTATTGTTCTTCAGAATACTGCTGTTGAGGACCAGAACTGAAACATGCTTTGATCGCTTAGGGCAACTTTGTGGAGATGGCTGGAGAAGGCAAGCAGTCTAGGTGAGCAAGACACACTGACTGTTTCATTTTCCTCACAGTGATGAACTGTCTGCATTCCAATGCATGTCACCAAATTCCTGGGCTGAGAGAGGCCATGAGGGGTCACTCGGTCCAATGCTCTGCCTTTGAGTAGAATCATTTAAAAAAAAATACCCTATGTTAAGAATCTTCAAGACAACCTATGCCCCTCCATCTAACCGAATGTTGAAACACTTTCTTAGACTAGACATAATCTTGTCTGCAATTTAAAAGCATCTCCTGTTCTGTTAGAGAGAAAACATTTGGTTGTTCTTTATATTCAAAGCCTTTTCACACTTAAGAATTATAATTGAGTTATAGTCTTTCAAATTCTGCTGCTCTTATAGTAGGCTATATAATTCAGTGTTTACTTTTGTAAACCCCTAGTTCTTTTGTACTAGATATTTATTGTTTCATCTCTGGATGTCTATCCAATTAACTTGTAAGCTCATCCTGGGCAGGAGCTGCCTTTTATAAACTCATAAATGAGAAAACAGAGTCTCTAGAATAGTGATTCTCAGCCCTGACTGCATATTTGGATCACCTGGAAAGATATTTAAAAATACTGATGCCTGGGTTATACTCCCAAAGGCTCTGAGTTAAATGGTCTAGGACATAAGAGGATGTGGTAATTTATTAAGAGCCACTTAGGTGATTCTAATGTATAACCAGGATTGAGGGTTGATTTCTATATGTAAGAAATGGGGATAAAATAGCAGCCACCCTTTTCTTGGAGGCTTAAAAAGTTCATGTATGTAAATGCCTTAAGCACAGTGCCTGGACCAAGGCATGTTATCAATAAATGTTAGTAGCATTAATATTGTTCAGGTTATTATTATTATTTGGCCCAAAGTACCTAACATGTTATTAGAAAACTAAACATCACTTAATAAATGCATATTAACTAATAGCTTCAGGTTACTTACCCAGTTAATCCACATCTACAAGAAAAAAAACTAAATAATTAAGGTAAATATCCAAGTAGTTCAAGCCAAAATGTAGTTTCACCTACATACCAAAATGCTTGAAGAATATGAGTTTTGGCATTTGATCTAGGTAACTGTACCTGTTCAAAATTTCCTCATAGGTAGAAAATAAATGGATTCACTGTGAACTGGCAGACATATAGTGGGCAAATAACAGTGTCATAATGTCTGAAGAATAAAGTCAAAATATAAAGAATTACAAATGCTTATGACAACCAGATATTGCCAATCAAGGATATGACAGTATCGTAAGGTGATAAGATCATCAGGATACTAATAAAATTTCATACACAATATATTTCATTATTATAGACAAAGCATACAAGTTATCTGTGAAATCTAGTCATGCTATCCCCTTGTTTTACAGATGAGTAAACTAAGTCTAAGAAAGGTAAAATAATTTGGCTACAAAAAGTTATAATGCAAAATATGACAAATTAAGACAGGATCAAACCAAGAAACTTAGAAACAGAGAAAGAAGAAATTACTTGTGATGTAGATGATCAATGAAAGCTTCATAGAGATGGTAACATATAATCTTTGAGTGGAAAAAAGGACATAATTTAAAGAGGCAGAAAAAAGTGGAGGCCATTTTAGAAGGGAACCAAGAGAATAAGCAAAACAACAGGCCTGGTTGACTGGAGCTTAAGTGCATTAAAAGGACAATGGATGATAAGGTTAGAATAGAAGCTTGAGGTCAAATGTTGAAAGGTCTTGAGTGATAAGCATAGCATAGATCTCAGAAAGCCATGACCTAGGCTAACACTATAGTAAAAATATCTTTAGATGGGCCATAATAGAATAGAAAATTATATTTTCAAAAAGATGGAGCTAGTAAAAAAAGTAACTTAAATTAGCACCAAAAAAAGAGAGGGAGAATTTAATATTATTTAAGACAGAAACAAAATCTATATACCCCCAAAACATAACAACAGCAATTAGCAGCATTCAATCAAAGCTCAATCAACATGTGAAGAAGCAGAAGATATCACCCATAGTCAGGAGGACAATCAATTAATATAAACAAACCCAATAATTATAAAACTGGTGGAATTATCAGATAAGAGTTTTAAAACAACTTTCTGGGGGGTGCATAGGTGGCTCAGTCCGTTAAGCATCTAACTTTGGTTCAGGTCATGATCTTATGGTTCATGATATTAACCTCCACATCAGGTTCTCTGCTGCCAGCACAGAGCCCACTTCAGATCCTGTGTCTCCCTCTTTCTCTGCCCCTCCTTTTCTCTCTCAAAAATACATAAGCATTAAAAAATAGCTTTCTGAATATATGTACTTGAATATTTGCAGGAAAACATGAACATACTGAGAAAAAGTGGAAGATGTAAAAAGAACCAAATAAGGACACTTATGGGGATGAGCACTGAGTGTTATGTGGAAACTAATTTGACAATAAACTATTTGTAAAAAAATAAATAAATAAATAAATTAAAAAAAAGAACCAAATAAAACTTCTAGAGCTGTAATATATAATATGTGATATTAAAAACTCACTACATTAGTTTAAGAGCACACCAAGTGCTGCAGAAGAAAAGATTGGTGAACCAGATGACACAGCAGCAGAAGGAAAAGTAGCCGAAGAAAACATAAAAGGTAATTAGTGATCTGTAGGTCATTTAAAAATGTTATTATGTAACTAGTATTAGAGTCCCAAAAGGATGATCAGAAAAATATTAAAGAAGTAATGACAGAAAATTGTCCAAAACTGATGTAAATGAAACTGATGTAAACGAAACTCAAAGATGTAATAAGCTCAATGGCCATCAGGAAAATCAAACACAAAGAAAATCACACATAGACACATTGTAATCATATAGTAATTAACCAATGAATAAAGAAAATCTGAAAAATGGCTAGAATAAAAATACACATTACATACATGACAACAAAAATAAAAGTGAGAGATACACTTTCATTAGAAGCAATCAACATTTTAAGTGAAAAAAAGGGAAAAAAAACCCTGTCAATTTAAACTCTGTATCTAAAAAATATCCTTAAAAGTGAAGGTTAAATAAAGATTTTTGAGTTAAATGGGAGAAAGTTCATCACCATTAAGTCTGTAGCAGAAGTATGTTAAGGGAAGTTCTTCAGGCAGAAGAAAAAATAATACCAGGTGGAAATTAAAATCCATACAAAGGAATGGGGAAGATTGGACATGGAAATATAAGAGTAACTTCGAAACACTTTTCCTCTCATTTATTATTTATTTAAAACATAATTTACTGTTGAATACAAGAATAATAGTGTATTTTGAGAATTATAAATGTGTAGAGATAAACTTTGTAACAACACAAAGACAGTTCAGGGAGAATAGAAAATTATTGTTGCTATTTTTCAAATTGTAGCTAAGTGAGTATATTATTTGAATGTAGACTATGGTAAGTTAAAAAAGCATATAAAAATATACTGCCCTAACAAGACCTCCAGCCTGCCCAGACCACCCATACCTATTTGAACTTAACTCCTAACTCACACTTGTACAGATGGATCATAGAGTGATCTCTAGAATTATCAAAGACTACTTCTATTTACATCATTATAAAACTAAAAGCTCTGCTCAGGGAGGAGTACAAACCTCATTTCTATCACATACAATGTGTGTATAGGCATGTTTCCTTAAGACACATATGTGAACTTATGCCTGTCTCTATATACCATGACAAAGCTTCCCTCTCTAAATATTTATCCTAACGCTAAATAAATGGAACCCATTCACTCTTTCTGAAGGAGTTCTCAGCTTCGGAAGCCGTCCTCTGTGATCTCCTTATTTACTGCAAAAATAAAGTTTTATTTGTGCTGCAACTTAACCTGGTGCAGTTTCTGATTTGCCATGGTGTGAACTCAAGTTGGTTTGGTTACAAAGTGACATCACCAAGCTGATAACATAGGCTGTTCCTGACTTATGCCCTCACAAGAAAAGCAGCTAATGTCTGTTCAAGAACAAGACACCACTGAGAGAATCCTAGAACATGGGGATGATGTTCAAGCACCAGCCCCTGTACCAAAGAGATGAAGACAGACTGCATCAGAAAGAGAAGTGACTACAAATGGTTGTACTGCCCCTCCCCGAGGTCAGCACAAAAAGCCTGAGCCTTTGGTTCCTCCAGTGGGGAACAAGAATCCAGAGAGGACAATGAGCATCCCCACCAGAACTGGAGGTCATTTTGTTGAAACCTTTACTCTGACCTCACACCACAGGGACAGAAATCAGTGGGGCCCAACCACTGGGAATATGACTAATTCGGAGAAGAGGGGAGGGGCTTGCAGTAGCCAAAACATTGATCTTTGCAGACCAAGTTCATACCTGAAGTGCGGAACTGGAGGTTTTGCTCATCCTAGTTGTCGGTGCACTTTGACCAAGGAGCTTGTGGGGTGCAGATCTGCCTGATTTGGATCCTCAAATAAAAAGTTTGGCTGGCCGTAGCACCCAGTTTTCCTATACCCAGAGAAGGAGCTGAATCACAGACCCACCTGCTATGGAAAGAATATCTGGTTCCATGTGACCAGAAATGCTGACTCAGTGGTGTTTTCAGAGAGGAGAGGTGGGTGGGCAGAACTCATCCCTCCAGACCAAAGCCAGTCCCAGGACCCAGGCCTGGAACACAGACAGATATACTGATTCACAGCTGAGGCTGAGGGTAGCTCCTGGCCCCTCCCAACCTGAGAGCCTATTTAGGAAATTGAGAGTAGCTCAGAGCAGCCTATTCCTATCCAACCCAGGCAAGGGAGCTGAGACAGCCCTACCCACTGTGGAAATTATCCTCCAGCCCTATATTATCAGAGGGCTGGAGAGAATTCCTGGAAACTCTGTAGCCCAGGGACATTCAAGCCAAGAGGTGGGCAGAGCGATAGTTTGCAGAGCAAAGCCAATGGCCTTGTTCAGTCAGGGAATCTAACATACCCCCTAACTTGGGATACAGCTTTGAGTTAAGGCAACAAAGAGCCTTACTGGTTTTCGAGCTGCTTCACCCAGGCAGGGAATCTAATTCATAGCCACACTTATAAAACTGCCTTAAGCTTGTCTGAGCAGAAACCTAACCAGAACACATGGGAAGCTACATAGCCCGTTCAGCAGTGGCACTTGAACAGATGGCAGTATGCATCTCCTCCCATCTGCAGAGCAAAATTGGTAGCCTCACCTGACCAGGGAATTTATTATACACTGGACTGATTTGGGTCACCAAACAATAAGCTGTGTAGGCCTTGGATCCCATCTTGATGCCTGCCAGAGCAGGAAAGCTAATTCGTGGCCCTATCTACTAATGAATATAGTAGTCAGTCCTGATTACTTGGTAAATCTGACCAGAGAACCCACGTAAACACAGAGCCCATCCTATAGCTCACTTGGGTAGGAAACCAAATCAGCAGTCCTATCCAACTTTTCTCAGCCAGTGGCACAACCCTTATCCCCATCCTCAGAGCTCAAATAGTTGTGTAGCCTCAAAATAGACCACAGTAGCAGCACTCACTTGCTCAAAGATGTTACCAACAGTAACACTTAGAAACACGAGTGGAGCTGACTGGTGAAAAACTATCTCTGCCAAAGCAAACCTGTAAAGTCTAGAAGAGGAGCATGATTACTCAAATGTACAGATACAAATATAAGGAATCAAGGATTATAAAAAAAATCAGGTAACTATAAGACACCAAAATAAAATAATAAAGCTCCAATAACTGACCCTAAAGACATTCAAGTCAATGAACAAAGAAAAAATTCAGAACAATATTCTTAAGGAGGTTTAACAAAGTACAAGAAAGCACAGACAGGCAATAAAAATTAGAAAAAATAATTCATCCACAAAATGAAAAGTTTGACAAGAAAATAGTAGCCATCACAAAAACAAACTGAAATCCTACAGTTGAAAAATACAATAAATGAATTGAAAGAGTTTCAAAGTTTCAAAACTCTACTTTCTTTCAAAAGTGGAGTCGACTATACAGAAGAATGAATCAGCAACCTGGAATATAGAGCAGTGGAAATTATCCAGTTAGAGAAACAAACCTAAACAAAAAAACGAATGAAAAGAGTGAAGAAAGCCTATGGGGATTATGGAACAAAATGAAATAAAGAGAAACAATATTTGCATTATGGTAATTCTAGAAGAAAAAGAGAAAGAGGAAGGGACAGAAAGTATATTTAAAATAACAATGGGCAGAAAACTTCCCAAACCTGAGGGAAGAAAAGGGTATCCAAATCTATGAGGACTAAGGGTCCCCCAAATGTCTGAACCTGAGTCCAGGGCTACACTGAGACACACTATAATTAAACTGTCAAAAGCCAAAAACAGAAAGAATTTTAAGAACAGTAAGAGAAAAAAAGATAAGTTACATATAGGACTACATACATAAGACTACTGGAGGATTTGTCATCAAAAACTTTTTAGGTCAGGAGAGAATTGGATGACATATTCAAAATATTGAAAGAAGGTGTGTCAAACAAGAATTCTATACCCAGCAAAGCTGTTCTTTAGAAAAGAGTAGGGATAATGACTTTCTTAAACAAACAAATGCTGAAGGAGTTCATTTTCACCAGACCTGGCTAACAAAAAAAAAAAAAAAAAAAAAAAAAAAAAAAAAAAAAAAGCTAAAGGGAGTTCTTTGAGTACTTGTAAAAGAACACTAATTAGTAACTCAAAAACATAAAAGGGTACTGTAAATCTCAGTAGTTATGGTAAATACATAGCCATAGTGAGATTCTGCAATATGGCAATAAGAGTGGTATGTAATTCACTTACAACTCTAGGTTAAAAGTTAAAAAAAAAAAAAAAGAATGTAGTAAAAACCATAACTACATATCTATAAACATATAACCATAATACCATTACTAATAATTTGTTAATAGTCACACAATATTAAATTCATATAAACTGTAACAGCAATAATGTAAAACGTGAGGGAGAGGAGAAGTAAAAGTGTAACATTTATGAGTTCTACTGAAGTTAAGTTGTTATTAGTTTAAAACAAGGTGTTTTAAGGTTAGTATATTTTATGTAAGCCTTATAGTAACCACAAAGGAAAAGTCTGCAGTAATTACACAAAAGAACACAATAAAGAAGTCAAAGCATGCTATACCAAAAAGAAAAAAAAAAATCATCAAAACACCTAAAAAAACCCCAATACAGCAGGATAATAAACAAAGAACAATGAATCTATAAAATAACCAGAAAACATATAATGAAATGGCAACAGTAATTCTTTAGCTATCAATAATTTCTTTCAATGTAAACAGATAAAATTTTCCAATTCAAAGACATGAGATGGTTGAATGGATGAAAAAACAGATCCAACAATATGCTGCCTGCAAGATACTCACATTTGCCATTAGCCTTAAAGACACACACAGACTAAGAGTGATGGGATGGAAAAAGCATTTCAAACAAACGGTAACAAAAAGGGGTGCCTGGGTGGCTCAGTCAGTTAAGCGTCTGACCTCAGCTCAGGTCATGATCTCACGTTCATGGGTTCGAGACCTGTGTCAGGCTCTGTGCTGACAGCTAGCTAAGAGCCTGGAGTCTGTTCTGGATTCTGTATCTCCTTCTCTCTCTGACCCTCCCCTGTTCATGTGCTCACTGCTTGCGCTCTCTCTCTCTCAGGAATAAAACATAAAAAAAAATTTAAAAAATGGCAACAAAATATAGACTTTATGATAAAGTGGTCAGTACATCAATAAGATATAACAATTATAAATAATTATGCACCCAACATTGGGCATCTAAATATATAAAACAAAAAGTAACAGAGCCAGAAAGAGAAATAAACAGTAACACAATAATAACTGGGGACTTTAATACCCCTCTGTCAACAATGAAGAGGTCAACTGGACAGAATAACATTAAGGAAGGAAAGAGCTGATTTGAACAACATTAATGACCAAATGGATCTAGAAGATGTATACAAAACATTCTATCCAACAAGAGCAGAATGCATAGTCTTCTTAAGCTCACATGAAACATTTTATAGGATAGATCATATATTAGGCCACAAAACAAGTCTTAGAAAATTAAAGGTATTTAAAATCATTCCATGGATCAAGAAGATGTAGTTTATCTATACAACATCTATAACATGGTAATGAGAAAGAATGAAATCTGGCCATGTGTAGCAACATGGATGGCACTTGACGGTGTTATGCTGAGCGAAATAAGTCAGGCAGAGAAGGACAGATACCATATGTTTGCACATATAGAGGGATTAGGAGAAACTTAACGGAGGAANATATATATAGAGAGAGAGAGGGGTTAAAAAAAAAAGGAAATTCAATATACCAGAACATGCAGAATGCAGCCAAAGCAGTTGTAAGAGGAATGTTTATAGTAAAGAACACCTATATTAAAAAGCAAGAAAAAAAAAATAAACAGCATAACTTTATGCTCTAAGGAACTACAAGATAAAGAGTAAACAGATACCAAAACTAGTAGCAAAAAGAATATAGTTTAGAGCAGAAATAAATGAAAGAGAGAACAAAAAACCATAAAAAGATTAACCAAATTAATAGCTGGTATTTTGAAAAGATAAAAAACAAATGACAAACCCTCTGCTAAACTAACCAAGAAAAAAAGAGAAAGGACCCAAATCAACAAAATTATAAATGAAAAAGGAGACATTACAACTGTAACACAAAAACTTAGACGATCATAAGAGGTTATGAACAAATATATGCCAACAAACTGAACAACCTAGAAGAAATGGAAAAATTCTTCAAAACATATAGTGTATCAAGGCTGTGTAAGGAAGAAATGGAAAGTTTGAATCAGCCAATTACTAACAAGGAGATTAAGTAATTAAAAATCTCCCAAAAGAGATAAGCTCAGGACCAGATGGCTTCACTGGTGAATTTTACCAAACATATAAAGAAAAATTTACATCAATGCCTCTCAAAAAACTGGAAGAGAGAACACCCCCAAACTCATTTTATAATGCCAACATTATCTTGATACCCGTACCAGAAAAGGGCACTACTAAAAAAGAAAACTGCCTGGGTGGCTCAGTTGGTTGAGCATCCGACTTTGGGTCAAGTCATGATCTGAGTGAGTTCAAGCCCCGCATCAGGCTCTGTGATGACAGCTTAGAGCCTGCTTCAGATTTTGTGTCTCCCTCTCCCTCTGCTCCTCCTCTGCTTGCTCTCTGTTTCTCTCTCTCAAAAATAATAAACATTATTTTTTTTAATTAAAAAAGAAAACTACAGCCCAATATCTCTGATGAAAATAGATGCAAAAATTCTCAGTAAGATACTAGCAAGTCAAATTCAGCAGTGTATTAAATCCCAAGTGGGATTTATCCCTGGGATGCAAAAATGATTCAACATATGAAAATCAACCAATGTGATACATCACATTAATAAAATGAAAGAATATAATCATATAATCATTTTAATAGGTGTAAAAAAGCATTTGATAAAATTCAAAATCAACTTATGATAAAACCTTTCAACAAATTAGGTATAAAAGGAACATATCTCAATGTAATAAAGGCTACAAATGACAAGCCACAGGTAACATTATACTGAGTGGTGAAAGGCTGAAAGCTTTTCCTCTAAGATCAGGAAGAAGAAAAGGGTGTCCACTCTCACCACTCCAATTCAGGATAGTTCTAGAAGTCCTAGCTAAAGCAGTCAGGCAAGAAAAGTTATAAAATGTATCACAACTGGCAAGGAAGAAGTAAATGTGTCTCTATTTGCAGACGACATGCTTTTATGTATACCAAATCCTAAAGACTCAATGAAAATACTGTTAGATCGAATCAATGAAATCAGTAAAACTGCAAGATACAATATTAACATACAAAAAATCAATAGCATTCCTATACGCCAACACTGGATTTTCTTAGAAATAAATTGATCCCATTTACATAGCATCAAAAGAAATAAAGTAGGATTTTTTTTTTCAAATATGGTTATTTAAATTCTAGTTCCTTAACATACAGTACATTGGTTTCAGAAGTAGAAACTGGCTTCTACTTAACATACAGTGCATATTGGTCTCAGGAGTAGAATTCAGTGATTTACCCGTTATGTACAATACCCAGTGCTCATCACAAGTGCCTAAATAAGAGGGAGGGGGCAAGATGGCGGAGAAGTAAGGAGCTCCGTACTTGCACTCGCGCCCATACATCACACAGAAAAGATCTGAAGCCATTGGAAACCTTACAAAACNCAACCGCCAAGGCAGAGCTCCCGCCTGAGGCACTGGATCATGCCACGCCCATCCCTGCCTGAGAGCTGCCCTCCTACCCCTTTTTTTCTTTTTTTTTTTCCTTTTTTTCCTTTNTGGGGATGAGCACTGAGTGTTATGTGTAAACTAATTTGACAATAAACTATTTGTAAAAAAACAAAAACAAAAACAAAAACAAAACAAACAAAAAAAAACAAGTGCCTATATAAGGAATAAATTTAACTAAAGAAGTGAAAGAGTTCTACTTTGAAAATTCTATGATACTGATGAAAGAAATCAAGTGAGATACAAATAAATGGTAAGATATGCCAGGTTCATAGATTAGATGAATTAATACTGTTAAAATCTCAGTACTACCAAAGGCCATCTATAGATTCAATGAAATCCCTAACAAAATTCCAATGCATTTATTACACAAGTAGAGCAAACAACCCTAAAAGTTACATGGAGCCATAGAAGATTCNAAAAAAAAAAACAAAAAAAAAAAAAAAAAAAAAAAAAAAAAAAAAAATTCCTGAGAAAGAAAAACAAAGAAGGCATCACTCTTCTTGATTTCAAGCTATACTCTAAAATGCAACTGTCACCAAAACAGTATGATATTGGCATAAAAACAGACAAATAAACCAATGGAAGAAGCCCAAGCATATATGCTCAACTAATATTTGACAAGAAAGCCAAGCATACTCAATGAGAAAAAGACAGTGTCTTCAGTAAATAGTGGGATAACTGGATATTCATTTGTAAAAAAATAAAACCAGGCCTGTATCTTACACTACTCGCAAAAATTAACCCAGAATGGATTAGACCTACATGTAAGACCTAAAGCCATGAAACTCCTAGAGTAAAACATAGGAATAATGCTCCTTAACGAGGGTTTTGGCGAAGATTTCTGGTTATGACACCTAAAGCACAAGCAACAAAATAAAAATTTACAAATGGGACTACATCAACCAACAAGGCTTCTGCATAGTGAAAGAAACCATCAACAAAATGAGAAGATAACCTATAGGATAGAAAAAAAAATATTGCAAACTGTTTATCTCATAAGGGTTTTATATCCAAAACCTATGAAGAACTCACAATAACAGAAGTACCCAATAATCCAATTAAAACTGGGCAAAGGATCTGAATAGACATTTCTCCAATGAAGTTATATGAAAGGCCAATAGGTACATAAAAGATGCTAAACATCACTAGCATTAGGGCAATGCAAATTAGAACAATAAAATGTCATTTCATTAGAATGGCCATCATCAAAATGTTAGCGATACACAGAAAAGCAAACCCTTGTGCACTATTGGGATTGTAATTCTGCACAGCCACTATGAAAAACAGTATGAAGGATCCTCAAAATTATTTTTTTTTAAAATATATAAGTACCATATGATCCAGCAGTTCCACTTCTGGAAATATATTCAAAGAAAATAGCTGAAAAATATATCGGCATCCCCATATTCATAGTAGAAATATTTATAATAGCTAAGACATGGAAACTACCTAAAGTGCCCATCAATGCATGAGCCTATCAAGAAGTTGTGGTGTGCGGGGAAAAAAAAAAAAAAGAAGTTGTGGTGTGCGTATATATATGTATACTTGAAATATATATATACTTGAAAGTATTTTCTAAGTAAAAGTCAGACGGAGAAAGACACATACTATATGATCCCACTTTTATGTGAAATCTAACAAGAAAACAAAAACATAAAACAAAACCTCATCGAGAAAGAGATCAGAGGCAGAGATGGGGGCAGGGGGAATTGAAGGAAAATGTCAAAATGTACAAACTTAATATTTATAAAGTAAATAAGTACTAGGAATACATGGATGACCATAGCTAATACTGCTTTATAATACATAGGAATGTTGATGAGAATGATTCCTAAGAGTTCTCATCATAGATGAAATTTCTTTCCTTTTCTTTCTTTCTTTTTTTTTTTTTGGTACCTATAGGAGAAGACAGATGTTAGCTGAACCCATTGTGTTAATCATTTCACAATATATCTAAATTAAATAATCATGCTGTACCTCTTAAGTTTATACAGTGATGTTTGTCAATTATTTCTCAAGAAAATTTGAAAACAGAGAAAAAGATAAAATGGAATGTTTAAAACATATTTACATATGCCAAAAGAAGTCAGAAAAAGTGAGAAAAAAAGAAAGAGAAAACAGATGAGACAAAGTGCACAAAAAGAGAAAAATGGTATATTCAAACCCAACGATATCAATAATTACGTTAAATATAGTGTCTTGGCACTATAATCACTATACAATGATCAACAGATTAGATGACCAAAGCCAATTTCCACCAGTATACTATGTTAACATATGACATAGTTAATGTCAAGAAAGAGACATTAACTATAAAAAGAGAAATAGGATAAAATGGAAAAACATATACCATTCAATTACTACTCTAAAGAAAGCTAGAGCATCTATATTAACACCAGACAAAATGGACTCTGGTCAAAGATAGCCAAGAGATAAAGAGGTATGTTTCTTAAGATAAGTGGCCAATTCATTAAAATGTAAGAAATCTAAAGAAGAACATACAAGAATCCTGCATGCGCACGCAATTATAACAAAACTTCAAAATATGTAAAACAAAAAGTCACAGAACTACAACAAAAGATAGACACATCAACAATCATAATTGGAAATTTCAAATCTCCTCTCAGTTTAATAGAAGGAGACAGCAAATCTATCAACCAATATGAACTATTTGACATTTATGTAGCATGACACATAGCAACAGCAAAATACACATTCTTTTCAAACATACATGAATTATTCACTCAAATATGCCATATATCGTGGCATAAAGGAAGAGTCAATAAATGTCACAGGGTACAGAGTATGTTAGCTGGCTATAAGAGAATTGAAATAGCATCCAATTTTTTTTAAAATCCTGCAAAATCTACACTTACTGGGATAAAACTGTACTTTTAAATAACTCAGCTGTAGAAGAAATCAAAGTTGAAATTATAAAGTATTGTGAACTGAGTAAAATATATCAAAATGCATCCACTACAGCTAAAGTAGTATATCAGGGGGATTTTTTAAAATATTTTAATGTTTATTTATTTTTGGGAGAGAGAGACAGAGAGCTAGCAAGGGAAAAGCAGAGAGAGAGGGAGAAACAGAATCCAAAGCATGCTCCAGGCTCTGAGCTGTCAGCACGCAAAGTCTGATGTGGGCTCAAACTCATGGACTGGGAGAACATGACGAAGTCAGGATGCTTCACTGACTGAGCCACCCAGGTACCCCTTCAGGGGAATTTTTTTAAACTTAAAATGCTTGTAATAGAAAACATGAAAGAATGAAAATCTAAGCTACCACAGTAAGAAATAAAACATTCCAGATTAAAAAGAGAGCAACTTAAACCCAAATTAAATAGAAGGAAGGAAATAGTAATTTTAGAGTAAAATCAAGGAAATGGAAAATAGACAAACAGAAAATTAGTAAAATAAAATGGTTTACTAAAACATTAAATGCTTTGATATATTTGATAAATGAGTTATCAAGTGAAAAAGAGAGAAGATATACTTGCTAATATCAAGAATGAAAGAGGAGATAATACTAGAGATCCATATTAATAAGACATTATGGGGAAATTATAAAAGACATTAGGCCATAAATTCAACAAATTAAATGAAACTAACACATTAATAGAAACAAATTACCAAAACTAACACAAAAGAACACAGAAAAGCTGAAAAGCCACATGTGTTTGTAATTACAACCTTCTTTCTAAGATAATTCCAGTTTCATTTAGCTTCACTGGTAATTTCTATGATATAACTTAAGGAACAAATAAGACCAACTCTCCCAGAACTCTTTCAGAAAATAGAGTAGGAGGGCACATTCCCTTAATCATTTTATGAGGTCAGCATTAGTCTGATAATAATATTGGACAAAAATAGGATTAGAAAAAGAAAACTATAGACAAATATCTCTGATGAACAGAAATACAAAAATAGCTAACACAATTCTAGTGAATAAAATCCAGAAGTATTTCAAAGAAGATTCATCTCAGGTTTGTAAGATTAGTTTAACTTTTGAATATCAATCAATATATTTCACTGTATTAGTAAAATAAAGGAGATAAAATATAGGCTTATCCTAATAGACTCAGGAAAACATTCAATAAGTTTTAATACTCATTCATGATAAAAAAAAAAACCTCTTAGCAAAGTTAGAAGAGAATTTTCTTACCCTGACAAAGAGTATATATAAAAGAAAGAGAGCAATCATATTTAGTCATCAAAGAGTTAATATTTCCCTCAGATATTTGCATTCGGTAAACTTTTCTCACCACCTCTACTGTGTTTACTACTAAAAGTCTTAGTTAATGAAATGAGCCAACTAAAGGAAATAAAAGGCACAAAGACTGGATATAAAGAAATAGAAGTGTATTCACAGATGAAATCATCATATACATAGAACACCTTAAAGAATTTAAAAGAAAAGTCTCAGGAAGTAATCATTGAATTCGGTAAGGTCACAACACAGAATATCAGTATACCAAAATTAATTGAACTCCTATATATAGCTAGCAATAAACAGTTTCTAAGTGAAATTTTAAAATTTCATGTGTGTCGCTTTACTATAATGAAATTATTAGGAAAAAGTTAATAAAATATGTGTAATGTCTCAAACTAAAAATCTAAAAAGCATTTCTGGGAGAAATTAACATGTAAATACATGAAAGATTTGGGACATTCATGAATTGGAAGGAAGACAATTCCTTTAAGATACCAAATCTCTCTAAATTGGTCTACAAATTCTATACAATCTCATTCAGAATCCAGGAAAATCCCATTAAGCTGATGGATAAAAATTGACAAGCTAATTTTAAAATTTATATGAGAAATTTATGTGGAAATGCAAAGAACATAGTATAACCAAAACAATATTGAATAAAAACATATAAAGAGCCCATACTACTTGGGTAAAGATCTACTTTAATTAAATATCATACTTAATTGTAATTAACCTCAGCCTTTGCATTATACTATACACATAAATTAACTCTAGGTGGATGGTATACCCACAATAAAAACTAAATCTTTCAGAAGGAATCACGGAGAAAATCTTTGCAACCTTGAGACTGATAAAGATTTCTTAGATAAGACACACAAACACACATACATACACGCACGTAACACAACCAAAAAAGAATAAGAAATCAATTGGTCTTCAAAATTGAAATTCTGTTACTGAAAAGCACCATTAAGGAAATGAGTAAGCAAATGATAGACGAGAAAATAGTGTTTGCAATATATGTAGCTGACAAATTATTTTGTATCAGGAACGTAAAAGGTGATCTTTCAACTCGATTATAAACAAAGAGCTCAAAATGGGCAAAAATATTTGATCAGATATTTCACAAAAGAAGATGTGCAAATGACCAATAAGCACATGAAAAATGCTCAATAGTCATCAAGGAAATGCAAATTAAAATTATACTTACTTCTACATACATATTAAAATAGTTAGAATCAAAAAGGTTAACAATACCAACTGTTGATGAGGATATGGAATACTGCTGTAGGAACTCTCACCTTACTAGTGGTAGTATAAAATGGTATTACCACTTTGGAAAGCAGTTTGATAGTGTCTTATAAGATCAATCATATTTACTCTATGATCAAACAATTCTTGTTGCTTGCCCCAGAAAAATAAAGCATATTTTAGAAAAACGCTTGTAGTTAAATTATCACGGCAACTTTGTTCATAATATTTCCAGGCTGGAAAGAGTCTAACTGTCAATCCACAGATGAATGTATCAACCATTGGGATATATCCATTCCAGGGAGTACTATGCAGCAATAAAAAGAGACTACGGATATAGTTAACACTGTCATGCTGCATGAAAGAAGCAAGAAATATAGGCTTACACGCCACAGAATTCCTTTTATATGAAATTCTAAAGCAGAAAAAGTCATATATAGTAAATGAAAACAGATTAATGGTTCCCTGGGAACCAGGTAAGCTGGTGGAGTGAGAATAGTCATTGACTGCAAATTGGCTTAAAGGATCTTACCCAAATATACACATATAAAATACAAATATACACTAAACTGTTCACTAAAAATGGGTGCATTTTATTGTATATAAATTATACATCAAAAATTATAGATCGATTGACTGGATGCTAAATTTAGAGACTTGTAAACATTTACCTATCAGGGTTAGGAAAATAATTTTGCCTATAAGAAGCAAATCTTTTAGGAAGCTTTTAGAAACAAAGGCTATTATAAAGATACGCTGGGACTGGAATTTGAACCAGAATTTATCTGGTAATCTCTTTACCACAGGCAGCTCTTATCAAAAAGAGCAAAATTTAAAATGAGGGAAGTATGGGGCAAGCAGAAAGGCAATCAAACTTAAGCTCACTGAGTAGTTTTACTGTGTCAGGCTCCACGCTAAGGACATTTCATATATTATCTTCTAAGATTATCAAAACTATATATGATAAGCACTACTAAATCTTTTAAATAGCATGCTCAAGTAACAAAACTAGAAGTAGAGATGTTGAGATATGAACTTAAGCCTGATGTCTCCAAAGACATAGCTTTTTTCACTTCAGTAAGAAAAAGTAATTGATGAGAGGCACCTGGGTGACTCAGTTAGCTAAGCATCTGACTTCGGCTCAGGTCACGATCTTACGGTTTGTAAGCTTGAACCCCGTGTCCGGCTCTGTGCTGAAAGCTCAGAGCCTGGAGCCTGCTTTGGATCCTGTGTCTCCCTCTCTCTCTGCCCCTCTCTGGCTCACATTCTGTCTCTTTTGCTCTCTCAAAAATAAATAAAAACATCAAAATTAAAAAAAAAAGAAAACATAATTGATGAGTCAATGTCTATTAAAAATGCAAAGTGGGTTATTTTGTCTTTAAAAAGGATGAGAGGTTTGTCTTCAAAAGAGAATGAGAACTTCTACCTCTGAGAGAGATGTCAGAATTTGAATATGAAGAAAGTACTTAAAATTTTGAAATGGAATCTTTAGAAATGCACGGAACTTGATACTTATATTTCATAGTTCACTTGATTTCCAGTTTCTGAACTGACAGACTTCAGGAAGCCTCTTAAAATTTCATCAGTAACTAAATAAATTAGTGTGGCAGGATGATGCTCTTACTTAGTAGCTTTTTAAAATAACTGGTCTAAGATTATGTTCCTTATGAGAATCAACACTTTAGTTGGCTGTCTCCAGTGGTATTATGCAAGAGACTGGATCTACATTTTTATAAGTCCTTCAAATCCAGTCTTATAAAGGCATGGCAGTATTATTTTCCCCCTTGAAAATGATATAAAGTTATGGGGAAAAGTGATGGATAAGAGAACTTAAAATTAAAAATTCTGAAGAGAGAAAAAAACGGGAGATTCAAACAAAAATGTAACGTAGGACTACATATGAAGTCTTGTATTTAAGCTGAAAACCTCAAAAGCACAATAAAGGATAAAGAGGCCTGGCTTACATAAAGCCCATTTGAAAGAGACTGTATAGAACTATATGAAATAGAAGCACAGCATAGACCAAATATATATGAAACTAACAAGATCTTCAAAGTGTGTTAATGAAAGTTTCCAGAATGTTCTAGTGTAATCAGGTTGAGTGTAGGGTGCTGTGTTCAATCTCAATAGCCACATTTTAAGTCGCACTTGGACAAACTACACTTCATTTAGAGAAGGCAATCAGAATAATGCAGTATTCAGAAAACACATCCCAGGAAGAACATGCGAAGAAGTTGAAATGAAAGGGTTTTGTGACAAAGGACTGATGGATGAAAACTGATTTTGCATTTTTCAGTGGGAACAATCAGTACATGAAGAGGGATGTTTAGCAGACATACTTTTCCACAAATGAGACGGGCTGCTTCCCAGAGGGATGAATTTCCTACCATTAAAACTCTTGGAGAAGATGAAAAATGATAATCTTCAAAGAAGAGTATAGATACGTACTAAGGTTCTTAGCCTTCTGCTATCAGATACCTTGCATGTTACAAAGCAAAATGATTTGGCCATGGTTTGGTTGAGGAAGATGAAGAAGAGAATGGAATTCAACGGTAGTTTCCTGGATTCTGGAGAAAGAAGAAGACAAAAAGGCAAGAAGAGCAGACGTTTGGGGAGAGCCTAATAAGCTCTATTCTATGGCAGATTTTAAATTTTTACTGAAACGCCAATGTTATAACCAGGTGTAAATATTTGATAGATATTATTTGCAAATATGTGGCTGTTTCAAAGAGAAAAGATAAAGGAGTTATAATTCTGGAACTTATTTGCCTGGAAATAGTTGCTGAAGATGAGGGTGTGAATGATATCTTAAAGGTAGGGAGAAAGAGAGAGGGAAGGATAAGGAGAGAGCCTTGAGGAATTATTATTTTTCCAGGTCAGAAAACAATAGAGTCAGGAAAAGGAAAAAAAAAAAACAAAACATTAACAGGAGAAAAATAGGAGGTTTATAGAAGCCAAGAAAGAAGAGAATACCAAGAAGTCAGGGGCCACTGAGGATATTTAAAATACTGCAAAGAGGTTAAAGAGGACTCAGAAAGTTCCATTTAACTTGACCATCAGGATTTGGACATGGGAGATAATATTCCATAAACTAAGGGATAAAATGTGAGTAAATAGAAGTAGTGAGTCTCCTTTTTTTCTTTCAGTGAATTCAGTGGCAAAACGATTAACAGTGAGGAGCATGTTGATTGCCAAACAAGATAAAAGCAATTCTGATTAGAAAATAAGACACTTTTGTGTATGTTTATGTAAGCAAAAACAATTAGAGAAAAAGACCAATAATGTCAAAGAAGGAAAAGGTATAGCCTGCAGATCCTGGAAAAGCCAAGCAGTAGGAAGCCCCAAAGTGCTTGGTGACCTTGGGGTCATTGCTAACTCTTAAGTCTCAGTTTCCTGATACGGTACCTGAGATATCTACTTTTAAATGTCACCGAGGGGCCTACACATGAAGTGCATGACAAATCTATCTCAGTGCTTGATACACAGTCATCATTTTTAAAAATCCTAGTATGTCTTTTGGAAAGGAGATGGAAACAGGAGGGCAAAGAAGGAAAGATGAAGATACCAGAGAAAGTTTCAGAGAGTGAAGCATGGTGACAGATGGAGAGGAGGAAAGATTATGGAGGTTGCACCAGATGGCCTCTGCTTTTTCAGTAAAGTAGGAAGGAAGGTCATCTGTTCAGAGTGAGGACAGCATGGTTGAGAACAAGGCATGAAAAATGTAGAAAAATGTTAGAATACTTTTTTTTTTTTCCCTTTGGAGAGAAAAGGGATATACAGTTCAGAGAGGCATAAGATACTGAGATTCTGATGAATAAGATGCCTAGAAGTGAGCTTATCTGGTAAGTTTATCTGGTAAAGCTTGGCATCTTGGGGATGAACGAGTAGCCTAAAATGGGAAGGTAACTCATCTGGGGGGGATTTGGCACGGCCGAGGGCACTATAAGCAGTGATTCTGGTGTGCTATAGCAAACCACCCCGAAGTAACTGACATGGAGTCGTGGCGCATGAGGAAGGCTCGTGATGCTGGAGGCAGGAAAAAAACCACACACCTGAGAGGGAGCTGAGGAGACAGGGGTCATGATAAAGGTGAAAAAACAGGTGTGGGAGATGGGAAGAAAAATGGTTGTTGGGGCTCTTATGTATGGATTATTGAAGCTGGGTCAGTCTTTAGAGAAGATGAGTGTAAAGAGATGTAAATGGAAGGGTGGCTGAAGTGCTTGAATATCAAGACCCCAAGAATTGAAGAGGTTAGGAAGTTTTTATAAAGGGTACAGCTTTGGACATCAATGAAGATTCTAAAATTATTGAGCCAGTAAAAAGTTTAAGGAAGAAAAATGTAATATGATAACAGCAATAGAGCTTCACTGAAGAAGGGCAAGAATAGTAGTTGGGTGATAGCTCCAAGGTGGTGAAGAGACCTTTAAAAGGTGTCAAAGAATCAGAACAAAACATTTACCTGGGACTCAACAGATCTGAGTTTGAAGCAGGATTCTGCCACCAACAAGCTGTTTGGTTTCCCAGCTTAAGAGTAAGAGATTTGGACTCTGAGATTACATCCAGTTAGATCTAATAACTGTGACCCCAAAGACTGACATAGTCTCAGTTCACCAGAAGCATACAGTCAATTTAAAGAGATAAGCTACATGCTCATGCGAAAAGAATAAAAAAATAGTGGAGAGGTAACCACATAAGACAGTGTTTGAATGAATGTTAAGTGGGTGGCAAGGTGACCCAATCTAAGTACGTTCTTCCTACAGATGTGTCTCAGGACAAGAGCACCACATTAAGTCACCATCTTTGATTACGGAGAAACGAGGAAGCCCCATGCTCTTGGCTTCTGAACAAAAATAAGGATCGGTCACCGCCATGGAGGCATGGCTTCCCATCCAGCTTGGTGTTTAACTGGATGCCTTGCCCAATGAAGCTCCAGGCTAGCACCACCTCCTCACTTCCTCAGTCTGAGGAAGACTCACTGCAGTGAGAGGAGCACAACCATGACCTTCAGCGAGTCTCCGACTCCTACGTCTGGCAAGTTCAAGGCATTTTCGCCAAAGCTCTCTGGAATCTGCCTCTGCCTCTTCTACCCACCACACCCGACACCAAGTCTTTGCCTGAATCAACCATATCCACCTGCCTGCTATGTCTCTCACGTGCCATTTTTCCCCCCACTCCCCTAATCATGTGACTAATAGTTCACGAAATTCATTAATTTTTGTTTCGGCTTTATTGAGGTATAACTGATATGCAAAAAAAAAAAAAATGCACACATATGATGTATACATCTTGATAAGTTTGTAATCATTACTATCCGAAGCCAAGCCCAGGGAAACTGAGTATCTGCTGAGTGCAGCCTCTATTAATAGAATTTTAATGACCTACAGAGTGTCCAGACCTGGGACCAACCCATTTTACTTCTGTAGTCCTGACATAACTGGGCCGGCTTCACCACTGGGCAGTGCTAGGGTCCACTGTAACACTAGGGCTCCACAAAAGTGTTTTGATTTTAATTTCTTTTTAAATAAAAAATGAATATAACATGAATATAAGAAATCCAGCCTGGATTATATTTGCTTTTACATCAATACAGTCATAAAGTATAATTTTTATTTTTTTTGGTTTTTGGAGAAAGGGGATCATTGGGTCAAAAGTACCTGGACACCATGAAAATCATACTATAGTCCTAGGTGTAATCATTAACAGCTCTTTTGTCCCTCTCAAACTGTCTTAGTTTCAATGATAAAATTATAGGGTAACCAATGAGAGAGCAGAAGAGAGAAGTAAGGGAGATGCCTAGAGATCTAAAGTAAAATACGAATGAAGGCCTGTTTCAGACCACTAGCTATGGTGAACATATGATCATTTTTTAATGCTCTCTGTGAGCCTGCCTACCCCTGAAGCCTCCCTTCCACACTCAGAATTGTTCTCAGAGAAGCTAGTTTACCAGGTGGGACGTAAAAAGTACAAATGAGAGAAGAGGCAAGCAAATTGTGACTCCACCCCCACC
>NW_027530368.1:14126168-14151357 GCF_008692635.1 Crocuta crocuta | reverse complement strand
AACCCCTTCCCTGTGGCCCCCTCCCCCACCACCTGTTTCTTTTCTCCCCCTACCCCTCTCCCCCCTTTTCACTTTCTCTGTCTCCCAGGCTGCCAAGTTTTGTTAGAGTTAGTTCTGAAATCATGCAGATTGGCTCTGCCACAAATTCATGTTCTCTAACCCCTTGCTGTGGCTCAGCCATCCTTCTTTTCATCTCTTGTTAACTCTATTTACTCCTCCTCCCATGGCTTGGCACAGAGGAGAATGAGAAACATGTCAGTCTTTCACTCACTCAGCGAGTCTTGGCTGAGAACATACCGCAACCCAGGACAACTTCTGGTCCCAACACAGATCTGACCTCAAGTCGCTCACGATGTACTAAGAAAGACAAAGTGATTCACCAATTTTTTTACATGCCTACTACGTGGCGAGCAGGGTGACAAACGCTTCGGTTTTAAAAAGATTTGACACGGGCTCTGCTTCCCCTGAAAAGTTCATGGTTCAGAGGTATGTAAATAGATCCATATCAAGCCAAATGTTGCCTCTCTCTAACTGGGGGTCGGCAGCTGATGACGCTATGTTCACCTGAGGGCTGATTACGGCCAAAAATTTGACCCGGTATCCACAACAGGCATCTCTTTGCCCTTAATTTGGACCTCCTCCCATCTTCAGACATTTCTACATTAAAACCAAAGTGAATACAAGCTTATTTTTAAACCATTAAAACCCGTGGCCCAAACAGCTAGCTGGCGCATGTTGTTCCTTAGTTAGGAGCTGTCAGAATCACTTAAAAACAAAGCTGAGCAAAGTGTTAAATAAACTTGCAAGAAGGCAGAAGGGGCAGTTCAAATATCACCAGGTAATCCAAATCCACTGTGGATTTGGGGAGAGCGCATCTGCAGACTTTGAAAGACCGCAATGCTGATTAGCTTTTTAATCTTATCCCAGTAAGGATGGAAATTTTTCCTGTTACTGAGAGACACGAGGAAACCATTATTTCTTTGTAAAGACAAATATCCATTTCAGTAAGTAATTTAAAGCACACACTGTAGAGAACATGTGTGGATATTTGGCAGAGAGCTGGAAGTACTAATAAAATAACTTCTCTTTAGCTGGTCTTTTCTAGACTAAGAGACAGAATTAATGGTGTCTTCTTTCTGGTATTTACCATATTATAGATGCTTACAGTTGATCAACTGTTAGAAATAAAGAAGTCTTATGCACATAAAATAAGGGAAGGAGGACAAGAGGAATCTATCACCATTTTCTTTTTTACTTAGAATGTCATCAGTGTTTAACTAATGCTCTTGATGTCAGACTGTCTAATGACTCTTTCTTTCATTATTTAGATATGTCTATACCTGCATAGCGCTGCGATTGTCTCAATCATACATATTTGGCTTTGATGCTGTTTGCCCCTTTAGGACTTGATTACATATTCGAAGGGGAAAAAGGCACTTGTATTTTAAATGTTATTTCATGACATGTTTGTGAGGCTAAAAATAAGACTGGGGGTTGATGATGTTATACGGCACCAAGAATAACTTTAGAAACCACACATCTTACCACCTGCCCCTCCATCCTGGCATCATGATGGGCAATGGGAAGATGCATCCAGTACTCATACACATAGAGCAGGGGGTTGGATGTTGTGAAGGAAAAATCCCTCTCTCTCTCTGTCATTACCCTTATGCGATTTATTATAACCTTTGGGTAGTAGATAAATATGAAAGAGGCCAAATACACAATGTAATTAGCGGAACCAGAACAAAGAGTAGAAAAAATTAGCAATGTCTTTTCTGACATAAATGAAGTGCCTGGCACTCTGCCTGATTCCTAGTAGGTGCACAATAAATATTTGTTAAATGAATAAATATTTTCTCTACCCCAGGTGATGACTCTGAGCTATCATATCATATATTTGGGCCTCCAATGGCAAGTATGAAGCTTCAAGATTCTTGGTCATTTTTCCTACTGGAAAATTGGTCTCTTAAAATATACACTTGAAAATATACACTTGAACAAATGACTATCAGAATGATCAGTCTGCTGACCCTATGTTCAGGGAACTTTGCAATATAGAGGACTCTGCTATGCATTACCAGTGGGGGTCCACTGGTAAAGACTCTTTAATCCATCTTCAAACATCACTGTTCTGCGGAGCCCCTGTCTCTCTTTAAATCTTTGGTGTCCTTCAGGGACTCTTCATATTAGCTTTCTCATTACCAAAAAACATGTCACAAAATTTCCTTTTCTCTCGTTTATGCCGATTGCCATGCGTCATCTTCTGGATCAAGTTAAGTAGTTCTCCTTCCTTTGCTCTTCTACCTCTGAAAGTTTTGTGGACTGTAATTATTTCCCATCTTGGCTATGGTTTCAATGAATGATCCATTTTCTTTAATCTACCCAGATAACTGGATTATTCTATGAGCTTAATCATCTTGCTGCTCTTGCCTAGAGTTCCTTTCATTGCTGTGCATTTGCTCTGAAAAGAGATGCCTCACATTGAACCCTGCACTCTGGTGAGATTTTTAAGGAGCAGATGTTCTCTTGGTATCCCTATGATGCAAGTTTATTGCTATGCAGCTTTTTATGGCATTATCAACAATTTGTATTTTCTCCAAAACTGTGCCTAAAGCTTTGCAAAACTTTACTTTCACTTATGAGTCTTCATTTTACTTGCATTTTGTGAAGACAGAGAGAGAGGGAGAGGGAGGGGGTGAGAAAGAGAGGGAGAGGGAGGAGGAGGAGAGGAGAGGAGAGACATGCATTTGTGTGTGTGTATAAGAAATCAAGACAGAATAATTGCCAAAGGTATTTACATTCCCTAACTAAAGAAATTGTTCCTTTTGATCCAATCCATTAGAGATTACAGCTGTTCAAATTTACAATCTTAAAAGATCTTATTCACTTGATAGTTTCTAAAATATTTTATAGGCATATACTTAGATACATAGATATAGATAGGTAATGTTTAATCCTATGTGGCAGAATTATTCCCATTTTACAGATGATGAAAGCAACTGCTTGAAGAATCCAATAATTGGCCTAATAAAGCAACGGGTAGATCTGGGACACAGCCCTGGATCCTCGACTCCCAGGCCAGCATCATTTCTGTTCCAAACCAGCTGCTTCCTCCATCCCAGCTGTTGTTCAGAGAAACCAGTTCCAGGTTCAGATACTGCATCTATCATAAAACACTATGGTATACTTTATACTCAGTCTCCAGTGCTTATTGTATACTTTGTTTTATCATATTGCCTTGCAATTGTCAAAGGAAAGGAAAAAAGAAACTAGAGAAGCGAAGCGCAGCTCATGTTTTTCTTTGCAGAGATCCCTGCGAAAGACCAGTGTTGGGAGTCAAGGGCAAGTTCATTGGTTTGACTTTTCTCTGGTATAGTGAGAGAGACTAAACATCACCATGCTCTGGTGATAATAAAACAGAACACATGACATGGAGAATACAATGCTGATCTACCCGGCTGAGACCCAAAATTATGAGCAGGTCATCTTCTGAATGTTCTCTTGAAGGCAGTTGTTTAGATTAATGACTGCACGCTCTCATGCCACAAAAAAAAAAAAAGTCTTAAAAATAAGGTTAAGAGATTAGGTCTTAGCCACAAAATCCTGGCTATAGGAGCCTGGAGTATAGTACCAGGTGTTCTAGGGTCTTACAGTAAAAAAAAAAAAAAAAAAGTGTTAGGGGATATGTAGGACACAAATCCAAACCACAGCTCCCAACCACTGCGTGAATCAGAATCTCTCCTGATCCAAATAATGAGGATTCAGCTGGGATGCTGTGCCTTGGGGGAAGGAAATCTAGAGAGGTGGTGATGGTAAGGACCATCATGGGGCACTTGCAGAGAGTAGGAACAGGGCAGTTGATAGTAGAANAAAAAAAAAAAAAAAAAAAAAAAAAAAAGTGTTAGGGGATATGTAGGACACAAATCCAAACCACAGCTCCCAACCACTGCGTGAATCAGAATCTCTCCTGATCCAAATAATGAGGATTCAGCTGGGATGCTGTGCCTTGGGGGAAGGAAATCTAGAGAGGTGGTGATGGTAAGGACCATCATGGGGCACTTGCAGAGAGTAGGAACAGGGCAGTTGATAGTAGAAGCTATTATGACAGTCAGAGTCTCCAGCCAGGTCAGTGCAGGGGAGAGATTCCTCTTTACTTTAGTCCTGTCAGCCTAAGACCCAACCCCTCCTTTCTGCCATCAACCCCTTATTGCTTCAAGTCTCCCGTACACCAGAAACAGTTTGGGTCAGGAGAGGTCCAGGGCTTCCTGAAGCCAGCGCATACAGTGATATAAAGGACTGGCTGAGTCTATACTTTTTCAGGTTCCTTTGTATAAAGATCACATGAGAGGATACAGATTCTCTGCCATGTGCTGTGCCCCTCTTGCGCTAGCATTATCATTCTGTAATTTAACAAATACTTTATTGCATATGTAAATTTGCAAGATATAATTGGCCAACATATCAGATGCTTAGGTTGTGCCTATTCAGAGAACTTATATCCAGTATCATCTGGATATAAAGTATCCAGATTGATATCTTTATTCTTCTTTTTTAATGCTTATTTATTTGTGAGAGGGGAGAGGAGGAGCAGAGAGAGAAGGAGGCAGAGGATCTGAAGCAGGCTTCTTGCTGACAGCGGAGATCCTGATGCTGGGCTCATATCAGGTAAACTCATCTCACTTGTGAGATCATTCTCTCAGCCAAAGTAAGGATGCTTAACCGAATGAACCATGCAGGTACCCTGATACCCTTATTCTTAATATGATCTATTTATATCTAAATGTATAGTGCGAATTATCAAGATTTTTCCCATGTAGTTGCAAAAATGATGGCCTTTGGAGTGGGACTGCCTGGTTTATAGGCTTTTGCTCTTTATTTAATTATTTACAGAAGAGCAAAAATAATGTCTACTCCAAAGGTTGTTGAGAGGCTTAATGGCTTGGTCCTTGCAATGGATTTATCCTAGTAATTACCATAGAGCAAGCACTCAGTGTGTTCTCTGGCTATTATCATCATTGTCCTTCTTCTCTTGCTACGTCTCAGAGTTATGTAGATTCCAGATTACCTACTGAATTTTATCAAAGGCTGTGGGAAGGACCCTCTGTTTCAATAGGATTCTCTGAGATTGGAAAGAAGTGAGCAGAGGGGCTGATACCCTTTCTTTCAATGAAAATTCTTTCAATGGAAGACGGGAGAGTGGAAAGACAAAGTGGCCTCTCTTCTTTGCTCTCACTACTACAGAGATCGGCTGCCCAATCCCAATACCAGGGTGCATGAAAAGTAGGGATGGCCATAAGGCCAGTAGGTAGAGAAATAGGCAGCAGAGCATGATAGTGTTGAACATGTATCCCGAGGCACGAACTGTCTGGGTTTGAACCCCATCTCCACCCCTTAATACCTGTATGACTTCGAGCAAATTACATAAACTCTGTGCCTCAGTTTTCCTATCTGTAAGAGGGAGATAATGATAGTATTTGTTCACAAGGTTGTTAGGATTAAATGAGTTAATGTACATAAATGACATAAAAAAATACCTGACATAGTTCAAGTACTGTAAAAGGAAGTAAGAAAAATGGTGATAACCCAAATACAGTTAATAATAACAAGCATCCCCTCGAGTGGCTCATCTTGGATCCCACATGTGTCTCAAATGTGTTTATATATCAAGTGTGTTTACTAACCTTTTATTTTTAGTGATTCAACTATCTTCTGATTTTCTTTGGCTTTGCATCTGTATTTGTTCCTACCATGTTTCTCAATGTCATCCTAACCATATTATCAACTTTAGAAAAAAACTCCAGCCCTTCTGTGCCTGAATAGGCTCTTAGTCTGCATCTGGAAGGTATCCGGATTTTTCTCCTTTAGTGTCTAGAGTGATAGGCAAGAAGCAGTCAAATCCATATCTGTCTCTGCAAGAGGCATGCCCCAGTCATTCTTCCTGTGCAATTTCCGATCTGAAGCAACGCTGGACTCTTTTTTGATCAATCTCTTTATGTAAAGCTTTGCAATTCCTCCAAAATATAGTCTGAAATGATGAGAGAGAGAAGATAGAACAACAGAGCACTGCCAGACTAAATTAGGCATCTGCCCATATCATTGTTATTTAGCCCACTGAACTTCAGTTTCCTTCCCTGTAAAATGGACATAATATTATGCACCATTGTGTGCACCATTTATAGAGTAATTGAGATTATGAATTATTATTGCAATTCTATATTTTATTGCAATATAAATTTTCTTTCTTGGTTTTATAAAAATGTGCATTCACTCATGGAGTATGTTATGTGGGGGAGTACTGTATTTTGTGTGTGGTGAGGCAGGAAAGGGTTGAGAATAGTTGACCTTAGAGACTGGATGTACGACATGGCCCTCAGGAATTCCTCCATAGATATTGTTTCCCTCACCTCAACTTCTGATATGTCCAGAGAGACAGAGAGTTCACAGTTGTGCTTCCTGAAAAGCATACAGTATACTGCTCTTCTGTGCTTTGAGTTTGTAATTGTATGGCCAAGCAGCCAACCAAATGGACACAAAATTTGAGTTTCTCTTATGAATGTCAAGGAGCATGACAAGGACACTTGGCTGACTTGAAGATCATCTTTCCTCCCCATAGAAGCAGATCAGAATCTGTAAGTCAGGGCCAACCTCCTCCTGAAATGGTTTGAGGTCACCTCTGGCACACGGACAAAAGCCCAATAAAGACCCCAGTGTCTTTGATCATAGTGCATGACTGTAATCATCTTAGTCTAGAAAACCCGTAAAGTAGATATAACCAAACATCTGCCTAAGTCATAGTAAAATCAGTAAATAAAGATCACAAAAGGGAAAGCCAACGATAGAATGTAAAAAGCTCAACTTTCAAACTTAATCATGTACCCTCCAGTGATTGTCTCTTGGTATTGAATGTGTTAATTTCCTGTGTGTACTCATCCATGAGAGTCTGTGACAGCATTATAAAAAGTCAGTGAGATCTACAATCGTGAGTTTTTTGTTTTTAATTTTATGTTTTCAGATTGATTATAATGTTTAAAATATGAAAGGATAGAGCATATTCTGAATCATCTAGTAAACCACCTTAGAACCAAGTATTGCTACATGATTTCCATGCTCAGGTTCACATGTGAGTGAACAGTCTTACTGGTACCAAACGACAACACAACATTCAGAGCATTTCTGGCTGGCGTTAGGTGATCATGCCCTAATGTTAATGAGACAGCGATCATCATGTGTCTGCTATTGTACTCTTGTTGGATTCTTTTCCTAATTATAAAGACAAAACTTCTCTTTTACAGTGATCAGCTACAATTGAAAGATATTTTCACAGGCTAGGGTTTTAGCTTCATAATTTATTTAATAAATCTAGAATGTTTTGACATCATGAAAATGACAATGTGGTGGAATAATGTTCTACATTAATTGTCACAAGCTGATGAGAAAAGAACAGAGGCAGACTTAATATATAAATGGGACTTTTGTACCAAATGAACAGTAAATGACATCACAGCACCTGGTACAAACTTCCAAAGCTTTTATAGTTGTTCAAATAGAGAATTTTGGTTGAATAATTACATTGTCACCAGGCATATAGTGGTATAACCATACTGAACTCAAAGAAATCCATGTAGAGCAAGAAGTACCTTCCATGCTGCTTAGAGATGCTCTGTGCAGACCCATCTTTGTACACCACAACTTGCAATAGTTCATGAGGACTAAGCAGTAATAGACAATGAAGAATTTGTCATTCTGACAAGTGTGAGGTGATATCTCATTGTAGTTTTGATTTGTATTTCTCTGGCGATGAAGGATACTGAGCATCCTCTCATGTGTCTGTTAGCCACCTGTATGTCTTCTTTGGAAAAATATCTGTTCATGTCATCTGCCCATTTTTTAACTGGATTATTTGTTTTGGGATGTTGAGTTTTATAAGCTCTTTATATATTATGGATACTAAGCTGGAGTGTATTATGCTAAGCAAAGTAGTACAGTCAGAGAAAGACAAATACCGTATGATTTCACTCATATGTGGAATTTAAGAAACAAAACAGATGAACATAGTGGGGGGAGTCAAATGCCTATTTGTATTTTTTTTTAACAATTAAACCTACATAGATCATTTAGTTCAGTAAAACATAACATCATCTGCCATATCAAATCATTTTGTATAGTTTGGCTACATATTTTATTTGTATTTATCAAAAGATAAACTGAGTCATGTTAAAATGTTTAAGAGTTTATTTGAGCTTTTAGACATTCCAACTGGGCACTGCAAAACCAGAAATGGTTATAAGTGCTCCACTGACAAAAGCTATGGGAAAGACTTTAATGGAGAACGTAAGAAAAAAAAAAAAAAAGATTTCATCAGCTACAGCTTAAGGAAGAGTTGGCCATTCTTGATTGGTTGCGCTTAGCATTTTGATTTCATCACCTCAAAGCATTTACAGGCTTAGATTTTGTTTTGCTTATATAGACTTGCATGACATTAGAGCAACTTCAATCTAATGTCCTCTTTATTTAACATATACAATGTGAAGCTCTGTTTAGATTTTTTATAATCTATGAATTATAAGCATGTTTGCACATACTTAAGGAAAATATAATAAACAACAATTTAAGGCAATGATGAAAGCTTATATTTTTTTCTCCAGAAGTTTACTTTATTCAAGTACTACCTAAGATTTTTTTTTAATGGATAAAGGTTTTAGTTGTAAAATTTAACCTTGATGGAATATCTACCATACAAACATAATTAGTATTACTTGTCTCACTCTAAAAATTGAAAAATATATTCCAAGAGAATAAATGACTTGACCAAAGTCATAAAATTATTAAGTGGCAGAACAAGGATTTCGAAGAAGATCTGCATGGTTACCTTTTCTACTCTCTCAAAACGAGATGTCTCAGGGTTTGAGCTGGGAAAATACAGAGGGACAGTAAAAATAATGCGTTTGGTATTTTAAGAGTCGACCAGTAGTCTTTACTCTTTGATGATAATTGTATGAAAGGCCCAGAAATCTAATGAAGCTACCCATAACGATTATGATAAAACATCGCTATTGCATAAGAATGAAAAAACATTCTACTGTAGCTCAGAAGAACTCATCAAAAGTGGAAAAATTTTAGTAACTGCCACCTGAGTATCACTCATCCTTCACTTTTAACATGCTATTAATATACACTATTAACAAATGTGATTGATAGATAAAACATGTGCTTTTCTACTCCTCTCCATTCCTCCTCTTCCTCCTCCTCCCCCTCTCTTCTGCTTTATCGCCTCCTCCTCTCCCCTCCAGTTCCTCCTGCTACTCAACCCCCTCTTTCATTGTTTTGCTCTGTCCCTGCCCCCCAGTTTACATCCCCTGATGTCATTGTCCGCCACCTGAGTCATTTTTCTGGTGTTGATCTAAGTAGGAAAGTTTGCCTTCACAACTTACTTAGAGTAATACCATCCCTGCTGCCCAGGGCAAGAGAAAAGAGTTTCATTTAACTTATAGGTGGATTATAATGTTCTAACACCTGAGAATCCAAAATTGTTTAACACTGAAAGACCGTATTTGCTGGAGGGAATGAATCAGAAAGGCATGAGATCCTTTCAAATAAAAGTAAATCAAATATTTATTGAGCACCTACCATGTGCAAAGGCTAAAGTAGCAGGTAAAAAATGAAAACAAGGATAGGGTAAGCCTTGCCTTCAGATTGGGCACACAGAAATTAAAATTATAATGCAGGCTAAATAATTGCTGAAGGCGATTATAGAAAAAACTTAAAAGGAGGTATAAAAGTAATTTATAAATAAATAGTGAAGACTAATGCTATAACGTTGAGACAAAACACAGAATTTGAACTGTATCAGGAAATTTTCCAAGGATTTGCACAGTTGGAAAAGTGAAAATATAGCAGGATTATTATTGGATTAAAGTGGTGAATTATTCCGATCACATCAATAACAAAATGTTCTAACAACACCCCAAGTCACTAGTGAAGATCTTCATTTGGAGGAACAGTGTATTATTATCAGGAGCACAGGGACAGTAGTAATGGCAGCAGTAGAAAGGGCAGTAGTCCTGGTGGTTGTTAGCACTTTCTGAAACCCTCTGCATCTACATGCCAAGAACTGTAAACAATGCTACAGACCCGTCATGAATCTAAAAGATTAAATGTGGCAGGTCATGAGTGGTAATTATAAATTGTTTATTTTTTCCTTAACTTTTGGATCCCATCTTTTATATTTAAGTCTGCATTAACTTACGTCTTAGAAATTGTCAGAAATGTGATTTATATAGGGAGAGAAGCATTATTTCGACACAAGGCAAAATGAAAACGTTCTTTTTTGCACACATGTTTCCAGTTTTGCTGCTTAATTTTGGAAAGAGGTAATTCTACGTCAAAATTAGTCCGAGTGAAAAATGCACACACAGTAATCTTCATTTTCATTATCTGGAGTAGTTCAAAAGGCTCAAAAAATGGAACTACTCTCAAAGAAAGGAATGCATGTTCAGGTAATTACAAATAACAGACGCATCTGGTTATCTTAATTGTTTGGGAATGTCTCAATTAGCTGAGAATGTTTTCATGATGACTTGGAGACAGTGAAAATTTTTCACAGCAGATTGGATTCAATAGTGAAGAAATATAGGCAGCTCACCCTGAAGTCTATTTATGACTACAGAATCCATTCAAAGATCCGTATCTTTTGGGTTTTATTTGCCTGGAAAGGGAATATAAATGCTATTTTGTTTTGTTTTGTGTGGTCTCTGCGGCTTCGTGGTTGGTCTGAAGAGTAGGCAGGACTGGTGGTGCTGTGGATGCCCAGGCGAAGGCAAGATATGCCAGCCTCAGGTTCTCCATCCCAACCACACTTCCATTTCTTAGCAGAAGTTGCCTTCTCACTGAAATTTGATTCTCAGGCTTCCTCAGTAATTTGGGCTTGCTCCTTGAGAAGCTTAGAATGATCTCCAAATGCAGGCACATTCTCAATCTGGTTTAGGACTGACGGCTTTTGGATACTTGAAAACAATTCATACTGACACATTTTGGTCAGATAGTCAGCAACATTATGAGTCTAAGACCTGCCACCATAGGCATGCTCTTGTCCCCTATCATGCTTCCAGTAGGCCAAATTCAATCCAGATCCTGCTTTTATCTGAGCTTAACTTCTTTAGTTTGTTTGTTTAAAGAAACAGATTTGGCATCTGCACGATAGTACATAAGTTACTATATGCAAGGCATAGGAAAGTATAGGGCAATACACAATACTTCTGCAAGATGTCCAACAAATCAATGTCTTGTCCTCCCAAACTTACTCCCTGGATGTAAAAGCCCTTCTAACACAATTCCTTTGTTTGTGGTATATTAACGGAGATGAAAAGAGATGGCCTCATCTGTTACAGGTGTAATTTCCAATGTAACTGTTTAGAGATGCTTCAAGAGGGATTTTTCCAATCTTGACAAATACTCTCTCAAGCCAGAGGAAAGTTCATAATTTCTAGTGAAGAGGTTATGAATTATATTAGATCGCACTAATTCCTTACTTAACTGCCCCCTTTATATAGAAAACATGACCTGGGTTAAATCCTATAGATAAAAGGGACGCACGGGGGGTTAATCTAACCAGCAAATGGATGCCCCATCGCCTCAATCAAATTTAGATCAATGTTATTTATCCATTAGCCCTTGAAATAGAACAAGGGCTCCTCCACCAAAGCTTTCTTTAAGAATTATCAGGAGAGGGGCGCCTGGGTGGCTTAGTTGGTTAAGCGTCCGACTTTCGCTTGGGTCATGATCCCGCGGTTTGTGGGTTCGAGCCCCCCATCGGGCTCTGTGCTGACTGCCAGCTCAGAGCCTGGAGCCTATTTCGGAGTCTGTATCTCCCTCTCTCTCTGACCCTCCCCTGTTCATGCTGTCTCTCTCTCTCTCTCCTAGAAATAAATTAAAAAATATATATTAAAAAAAAAAAGAATTATCAGGAGAAACCTAATACTCTCTGGCAATTTATCTACTCCTAAAAAAGTCAACCTCTCCTAATTTTTCAATGCAACTCTACCTGGATATAGCCTAAATGCTTAGGAAGTACTGGAGAGAGGGGAAGACATGAAGGGGAATGGGAAACAGGGAAATGTTAGTGAAACAAATGGTCAACTTCCTCTCTTTTAGGGTAGGACATAAAGTTGGTGCTTCAACCATCTTGCAACTTCTAGCCATCAGATTCACATTTTAAAAAGGAGAATCTACATCTTGCTGTTTAACAGAGACTTAGAGAGTCACAATGTCCCTAACTGACAAGGCATCTAATCAATACTATTCTTCTTAGGTTCTGGACCTTAGAAACAAAAATATCAAAGTAATATGTCCTGAATTAATGCATTAAGTAATGGATCCCACATGAACAATGGCTTCATCTTTCAGGGCTTCTCTCCTATCACACATTTTCTCACCTGATCCTTTCTTGCCCACTGTGGAGACACCAGACAATTTGTTGTTGGATTCCATACGAACCCTTCATGTTTTGGAAGACAGTAAGCAATGCCTTGATTTCCACAGGCTGGAAAGCTTTTCTTTGTAAATGGAATACTGACATATAAAACCTGCCCTCAAGGAACATCTTCTTAGCCCTCATTCCATGTCTTTTCTCCAAGAAGTACACTGGCTTTGAGCCCCTCCCCACTGTCCTTTGGGGTTTCCAATTTTCATCTTCCTTAAATCTGCCAGAATTGTTACCCGTGTCAGAAAATCATGTACAATGATCTTCCCTTCATTCATTCCCTTCATCCCATCCTTCGGGATTCACTTAAGTCTATTCCCACCCAACCACCTTGAAGCTTTTGAATGCTCTTCTAGATTCTGAAGATCTTCCATCTCAGAAGAGTCAAATATATATTTCAATAGTGGGTCACAGGAACATTCAATCAAACCCACTGCTACTTGTACTGCTATATATCTAGTAAGATCCATAACCTCTTTTAGAACAGGAATGTGCTTTATGTATTTAACACCATATTTGCTCAATAATAGGTTCTCAGGTAGGATAGGCTGAGGGGAGACATATCAGTAGTAAAGAGAGCCTTCTAATGGTAGCTCTGGATAGATGTGTTAGACTTTGCAGAAATGAAACCTAAATATGAAAAATATGTTGGCAGGTGGCTGGTTTCATTTCCAATATAAGAATAAAAAATGTTTATAAGGTAAAAAAAAAAGTAAGAAATGAGATTATAGATTATGAAGATCAATGTTCACTTTCTACAAGCTAGGAAGTAAAGGTTCAGGCATTGTTCCTAATTCAACTGCTAGTATATTTTGGCTACTGAGGTTGAAAATGTAGGCCAATTAATGCTACACACACACAGATACACATTGGTGGAGAGAACACCAGAACTGACTCGCAGAATGACTTAGAACTCAATACAAATACCCCAAAGCAGAGGGAAGAGACTCTGGCCCTGCAGAGTGGCAGCGTTCAGCCCTTAGAAGCACAAAAAATCTGGCCTCAAATCTCAACCACATGGTTTGGGCAAATCACCTTACCTCTCTGGGCCTCTGTTTCTTCACTTGTAAAGTGAAAGTGATAAAACCTCACAGAATCAAATAAGACTGAAATCAAGGTAATGTAAAAGTCTCAGGGCTTAAAAGCTATAGAATATAAATACGGTCTCATTTGCACTATTACTCAAATCTCGATGCCCCACTATCCACCCTGGTTTCTGTAGTGAAAACAGACTTACAGATTTCCTCTTTTCCAAACACTTCTCAACTCCAGGGTGACTTTTTTATTGCACTGAGCTGCCCTATATTTCCATCCCTACTACAATGATCTCAGCTGGGACTGCACAGAACTTGGACTCCAATAGTGTCCCGAGAAGTCACACTTAAAGCTGAAGCCTTATTCCCTTCACCTACACTTCAGCTGAAGTAGAAACCACCTCACTCTCTTGCTAATGGAGTAAGAGTCAGAGCTATAGCATGGCACAGTAAATCTGGCGTTCAGGTGTGCCCACCCCTGAAGCCAGGGAAATGTGATGGACCAGTTGAGTTCCATCTTCACACTCACAAGGTCAGGAGCAAATCAGCCGCTCCTTGTAGGTTTGTTTGGATTCAAAGAGGGAGAGTAGAATACCACAGCAAAGCTGATTGAGGCCTTAAGTATTATACCTTTTAATTTTGGAGTATTTTCCAATGGGAAATTAATGACATTCTTCTTCTAGAGCTCTAAGACAAGCCAACAGGGTGTTTGGGGGAGACTAAATCTGACAACTACTACCAGGCTATATCCAGGACCACTGTTAACTTTTGGCCCAAGCTCTATTACCATGCCTGCTTAGGTGGCAGATTTGACCTTTGCTTATGATACAGGGTTTTATTGGTCCCATTATTTCTCTCTGTGATCTAGACTCCACATGGAGTCTGTCTCTCTGTTTTCTATCCATCTATCCATCAATCAAGTCTCCTTACTCCCTGGACTATGTAAATCACTGGATTTTTGTCCACCTGGCTCAGTACATGAATGTTAAAGCAGTGAATAAATATTTGACACCTACTACACACAGAAAAAGAAAGTCAAAAGCAAAAGGTTGGAGAAGCTTCTCCAGAAAATTAAACTGAAATTAAACAGCATTTTTTTTCAGTCCAAATAAAATGAAAGTTGGCTGGGCTTCACCCCTGAGTATGAAGAAGAGAGACAGGTTTACATGTTAATTGGATAATTGGTCAGCTGCAGTCAATTCAAATAATAAAGACACAGATTAAACCAAATTTCAGTAGTTAACAACCCACTACCAGGTTGTTTGTTTGTTTGTTTGTTTTTACTGGCCTGATACTTTTAATCAGTGCTTTTCCACACACTACTTGGAGGTGGAAAACTGCTGGGCATGGTTAGAGAGGCCTAGAAAAAAATCTAGAAGAGGATTGCTAATGATGGAATGAAACAATGGAATTTTAGTGGAAGAAGGCTTAACTCCTTTGGAACCACACAGTGAGATGCACTCATATTTATAGATGAGGACACTGGGGCAAGAGAGGTTATAAGTGAAACCAAAATATATTCTTTAGAGTTTTAAGTAGAAGCTTAATTAGTTTAAGAAAGTCATAGAAAGAGAACTGAACTTTTGACATTTCCTAGACTTTCTGGGCATAGCATGCAAAATAATTTCAACTTGTGAATCTTCAATTTCTGTTTAGTATAGAAAGGATCAAGACTATGGTCAATACTCATTATGGACACTGGATCTTGTTCTGAGAACATTGATATTTGCAATTTGCAGACGGTTTACTGGGGTGTTTGGGGACAAGTATTTGTATACCATTATTTATTATTTGAAGTTTATTTATTTTGAGAGAAAGAGAGAGCATGTGCACAGGGTGGGATTAAAGGGGCAGAAAGAAGGGATGAAAGAGAGGGAGAGAGAGAGAATCCCAAGCAGGCTCTGCACTGTCAGCGCAGAGCCTGACATGGGGCTCGAACTCATGAACTGTGAGATCATGATCTGAGCCCAAATCAAGAGTGGGGTGCTTTACCTACTGAGCTACCCAGGTGCCCCTGTGTATCATGATTTAATTTTAAAAAGGGACAACAAAGTGTGTCAGAAATGGTGACAGATTTGAAGCCAAGTGTTATTGTCCTGACTTCTACAAACAGAGTGCAGTGAGGCAAGAGCCTGTCTCCACTCTTCTTACCTCCACACCCTTCGTAAGGTGACTATAGCTCTTCCCATCAGGAAGTAGTGTCTACTTCCTGAATCGGGGCTGGCTTTGTGACCTGATTTGACTAACAGAATACAGTAGGAATGACAGCATGCCAGGAAGCCCTGCTATCTCTCTCTTGCTATAAAATAAGCCCAAAGTAAAAAATACCAGAGGCAGAGAAATTCAGCCAAGTTTTCCCAGCTGAGGCTCCAAACGTGTGACACAACCAGCTAAGATTGCAAAGCCACTTAACTGAACTGCAGCTGATCTCAGATCCATGTGTGAGCCCTAGTGGACCGTACAAACTAATGAATCCATAGCTTCATAAGCCTCATGAGCAATAATAAATGTTGCTGTATTAAGGGGAGTGATAGTTACTGTGCATCATTATTTAACGATAGACAGCTAACATATATGTCTGATAGGATTAGCTCCCTCTATAATATTAGGATGGCTCTGACTTCTGGTGGAGTGGATTAGATGTCCCTAATTTGACTGTGGAGAAAAATATAGGGAGATGAACATCTCTATCTATATATATATGTGTTATATACATATATTCATGTAAGTGTATGAGTATATATAGATCTATACACACATATATATGCAATATATATAACCACATCTCTGTAGATATGTCCACCTTTAAACATATATATTTACCTATATCTAGATTAATAGACACAAACTGTAAAATAAGACAAGATGCTTAACACAGAGCTCCTCAACCTGATACATTCATCTTCATATAAAGGTAAATTATTCATTTCTGTCATCAAGGATTTAGTAAAGGCTCTATTGATAGCATATCCTGCGCACTGACATAAACTGGCCCAGGGCAGATTTATTCAGCAGGTTGGGTAACTAACATATCTTGTGATTTAGCCAAACACAAGTTCTATTTCCTCAACCATCTTTTCTTTCCTCCTATTACAGTTCGTGTGGCCCTGCATAAGATTTGTTCACATCAGTGATTAGTCCCTGTATCATTTTTATAGGTCTATTTTTAAAAGGTGCTTATTTAAGTGACTGGTAACTAATCATAGTTCTATAATTGACTGAAAAGTTGACTCAGTGTAAAATCCAAATTAAATTGGAAAAAAAAAACCAAACTCTCATTATAAATTATTCTTCCCAGCTCCACAAACACTCATTTTACAAACAGCGAGAGCATGAAGAGACAAACTTTGCCTTCCTGCAAAAAATATGTTCAACAATTACAGACCAAAATTTATAGCAAAGGAAGAATGTTCCTCTTTCTTCGCAGTGACACTAATAAAAGGAAAGAAATATAAGTACTGCTTAGTGTAGGCCGGGAAATGCCTAAATTTTAAAATTAGAATAGTAGCATTTTATTTCTGGACAAGCTCGACTGATCTTTTTACACAGAGCGACAGACAGGCTTAGGGGGGCATGACCTCATCACAAAGATGTGGGCTTCAAAGGCTGCTCCTCAAACCTCTTGCTGATCACCTGCCCTTCTACTACCCCAAATTAAACATTTAAAAGTTTTGAAGCCTTCTTGCTTTACATTAAACATTTTTCTACCATCCTCCAGTCAATTACCCAGAGGCCAAAAATATCTCTTCCCCCATTCAGCCTATGGCACCTCCACTGTGAAGTGCTCTAAATCCATTAGCACGGCCCTCTCTGCACGCTACATCATCGGAGGAACAAAGCTGCGATGATGTAGAACAACCCACGTTCATGTATATCACTAGAGTTCTAGCCTCCTGATCAGCCGGCGGGCTTAATAAACATTCCAGATGGCTTGCTCTGCCTGAAGGAAGAATGGATAATCACACTGCACTCCCCTCCAAACAATAATAAAATAAGGCCATGGTAGCACAGAAGCCTGAGCCTGCCAAAAACATTGAAAGGACTGCTTAGAACAATAGAATCAAGTGATTGGAAGGCACATCAGTGCCCTCACCCTTTATGAAGGAAGGTGGCCTGCTTTCCTATAAAGCATGCAAAACCAATTGTGTTATGCAACAGCTCTGCTGAAAAAGAAAGGAAGGAAAAAACAACAACAACAAAAACTCCATCTAAAGACTTTCTTTTAAAAGAACTTGGTGAAAAGGGAATTTAAATAAAATAACCTTTGCAAGCTAGAATCCCAAGCCACGCTTCCATAGCCTGAGACATACAGCTGTGCGTTGTGCTTGTCAGTAGGCAGCAGAAAAGGTATGATCAGTTCTGTATTCATTTTAAGGAATCCTGAGTGGGACTCCACAATTAGAATATATGGAGGTATTCTGCAGAGTTTCTGAAGAGGCTTAAAAAGATAAATTCACACACAGATTTGAGTTGAGCACCACTGGCTCTCAGCTGCAAGGCCAATTCTCATGGCACACAGCCCTCCTTTCTCCTGTTTGCCCTGGGTCCCCCTCTCCCTTTGCTCCTCAAGTAGTATCTTCTGTTCTTTGAACTGATACCCATTTGTTATCGTTAATATGTTGCTGATTGATCACTTATATTCTCTTTTAGTTTCCAACATTTGGTTATCTTGTTATGTGACAGAGTGTATCAGAGTTGGAACTTAAAATTGACTTAACATTTATCAAGAAAGGTCTCTGCAGAGCACGAAGGAGTTTTAGGGCAGTGGAACCACTCTACAGGATGTTATAATGTTGGACCCATGTCACTACAGCTTTGTCAAAACCTGTAGGATGTACAACACCAAGAGTGAATGCTAACATAAACTCTGGACTTGGGATGATAGTGACGATGTAGATTCATCGACGTCAACCAATGTACCACCACTCTGGTGGGCAATATTGATAATGGGAGAGGCTGTGCACGTGGGAGGGTAGGAGGTATGTGGGAAATCTCTGTACCTCCCTCACAATGTTTCTGTGAACGTAAAACTGCTCTAAAAATTAGAGTCTATGAAAAAAATTTAAAAAGGAAAGGTCTATGTAGACTTGGTATCTTCTTATTGATGGTCATTGAGGGGAATTAAAGTTAGAAGTCTGAGTATCATTCTTCATACACCGCTTTGACTCTGCCTCTAAACCAAATTAAAAATTTCAAGTCCTGACTAGATGTATTTGCATAATGGGCTACAACAAGATTCCTTAAGGAGAGGCCAAAAATCAAAAAATTATTCCCCCAAGGAAAAGCATCCGTAAATAAGGAGCACATGGTGCTGGCTCCCATCTCTCCTGGTAATGAGTCCCACTGCTTATTATGACTTGTGGGTTGTTATGGTGATGATAGGAGGAACAAGCCAACTCAGGTTGTGAGTGGTGTTGCCATCTGAGGAGAAGCATACCCCATTTTAGGACCTCTAAGGTTAAACATGTGCCTACATATAAGATTGGTGAAAAATTACTCTTTTAAGTTGGGCTTGATATTTGGCATCTTTTATTCCCATGATAGTAGCTTATTTTATAAGGGTAATAAATCAAACATCCTGCAAGCCAAATAATCCTGTCTTCAATAAATTATTTAAAGAACCAAAAAGTTAATAATAAGAGCATGGTAACATTAAAAAAACATAAAAAAGGACTATGTTGAGGCATTTGGATAGCTCAGTTGGTTAAGCATCCAACTTCAGCTCAGCTCAGGATCTCACGGTTCATGGGTTCAAGCCCCACATTGGGCTTGCTGTTGTCAGTCTGTTAGCATCGAGACTGCTTCAGATCCTCTGTTCACCTCTCTTTGCCCTTTCTCCCATTTGAGTTCTCCCCCAAATAAATATTTTTTTGAAAAGGACTATGTCATATTATGGGTTCTGTTAAGATATCAATCTCTAATCTGCCTTTAAATGTAGTACATTACAAATCAAATTTGAGTTGGCAATATTTTAAAACATTAATGTGACACAAAAATAGATAAGTATAACTATGTTAAAAAAGAATATGAAAATGTGCTATAAAACCACAATAATTAAAACAGTATGATATTAGACCATGAACAAAGAAAGAAAATCGTAAAATAAAATCCATGTCAATTTATGACAAAATAAAGGTATCTTTTTCAATCACTGGGGAAGAAATGGATTTTTTCATTAATTTCAGACACATTGCTAATTTGGGGAGTAAGAACAAATAAAATTAGATATGTAAGTTCCAACATAGAAAAAAGGCAAATGTATACCTTAAGGAAATAAAATAATAAAATTGCAAGGAAAAAATACAGAAAGGCATTTATAAATATACATGATATGGATAAGATAATTTTTAACATGATGCCAAGGTCTTAAACTATAAACAATAACACTGACAAGTCTGAAAAGACAAAAATAAAACATCTATTTACTTTAGAATATACCATAATCAAAGAAGAGTAAAAATTAAATTGAAAGGAACTATCAATGTATACACAAGGTTAGTAACTTTAAGATATAAAATATTCTTAAATGTCAAAGAGATCAAAATGGCAGGAGAAAATGATATGCAGTTACAATGAATTCATTCACAAATTAAACAAACACCAAATGGACTTGATCTAGAAACACAGATAAAAATAAATAGTAAAAATTCTAAGAAAGTTTACAGATATAAAATGGAAAAGCCCTTCAAAACACAAAAATCCTGGATAAATTACACACATATATCACATGCACACAAATACATTTGTGTGTGTGTACACACACACACACACACACACACACACACACCACATATACCCCTAGCCCCCTTCACCTGCTTGAAAGAGTCTTCTCTAAGGAAACTTAATGTCTTATGAGAAAAGATCTATAGATAAGGACATTTTCTGGTCCCTGAATGAAATCACAGGTTTGTTACCTTTTCATCTAGAGTGAAACCCACAAGATTTCTATCAATTTTTTAGAACTCTTCTCTAAATGAATGCTTAGTTTAAGATCAATCATACAGGAAAGCCTTAAGCATAAATGAAAGAGACTAAAAGAAATAATCAAAACAAAACACAAACAAATTTAGAGAAAATAAAGACAATATAGATATTGGAAGAACAGAAAAACAACAACATCACCAATAACAACAACTTGTTGTTCATGTCCTTGAGAGAGAAGAAGAAACTGCTTGAAAGAACAAACATCCTGAGAAGAAGAAATAGCTGCTGGAAAGTGAGCACATGAAAGTTGAAAATAATAAAAAAAAAAAAAGTAAAAGAGTTAAAAGAAAAAATAACCTCTTAGAAGAAATTACATCAAGAAAAAAATGGCTAGGGCATGAGAAAATATGTAAGAAAATCTCAGAGGGCCAATATCCAAATGATTGAGATCTGAGAGAGAAAAGTGAAATGTTGAAAAGGAAATTATCAAAGCATTAACAAGAAAATCTTCAGGAGCTGAAGGTTAGGAGGTTCTAGATTTAAAGCCTCAAAAGAATATCCCCAAAATTTATTAAAATTTCATCATATCAGGGACCATCACCATGGCATTATAGATCAATAAAGATAAATAGAAAATCCTAAAACCTTCCAGAAAGTAAAGTGTATGACATAAGAAGATAAGGAATCAGAATGAAACCTGTCTTCTCAAAAGCAAACTTGGGAGCTAGGAGAAAAATGAAGTAATTAAGAGGAAAACAGAGTTCCCACCTGTAAATCTATAATTCAAAAACAACTGTGATGGCAAAACGAAGACATTCCTAGATGTCNTTTATATTATATTATATTATAATATTATATGCACAAATTATATATAATATATATTATATATATAATATAGAGTTGCATAACCCCGATTCTCAGGAACTATTATAGAGGGTACTTTCTCAAATTAAGGAACTAAAGCAAAATAATAGGAAGACATGGGATTCAGGAAAGAAGGGATCCAAAACAAAAGCAAGGCAAAGGGAAATTCTAAGAAGATAATGAAGAGTAACTCCAAGATAAAAGCTATGCAGCATGTCTGGAGAGGAAAGGTCATGACAGGAACACAGAAATTCCACAGTTGTTTGGTATCAAACAACTCCCACTCAAAATAACCAAGAGATGCGAGAAACCAAGATCCCCAAAAGAAGATAATCTCTGAAAAGTGAGCTCAAATATTCCATACCAAAGTTTTCCCTTTGGAACGTTTGTAGATATTTGATTCTAGGCAAGAGACTACAAGGTCAGCCTCATGGTGTCATTAAATGGCAGAAAACCAGTGGAGATTGTAGCAATATTAAGGGCTATGAAGACAAAAGTTGGAAGTCAAGGTTGTCAAGGACTTCAGGCATCAAGATCCTACTGAAAAAGGCAAGTGCAGAGATGTGGGTCTACCTACTATTTGATGCCCGATTCTCCTTCAAGGCCTTTGTTCTTAAGTTGCCAACATCAAGAGGCTAAGAAGCCAAACAGAAAACAGCTTAAAGGGAAAGTGAAGATTTTAATAGTCACATTGTTACTCTGAGACAAAAATTGGATTAGGATACTGAGGAGCCCAATTAAAGAATGAGTCTGCATCCACCTTTAAAGTCAGGGTTCCCAGCTGGAAAACAGTGTGGAGGTTCCTCAGGAAACTAACAATAGAACTCCCCTATGACCCAGCAATAGCACTGCTAGGAATTTACCCAAGGGATACAGAAATGCTGAGGCATAGGAGCACATGGACCCCAATGTTCATAGCAGCACTCTCCACAATAGCTAAAACATGGAAAGAGCCTAAGTGTCCATCAACAGATGAATGGATCAAGAAGATGTGGTTTATCTATACCATGGAATACTACATGGCAATGAGAAACAATGAAATCTGGCCATGTGTAGCAACATGGATGGACCTTGAGGGTGTTATGCTGAGCGAAATAAGTCAGGCAGAGAAGGACAAATATCATATGTTTGCACGTATAGGAGGATTAGGAGGAACTTGACGGAGGAACAAGGGGGAGAAGAAGGGCGGAAATGGTGGGGGAAAGGGAGAGAGGCAAACCATGAGAGACTCTTGAATGCTGACAAAAACTGAGGACTGATGGATGTGGGGGGAGGGGGGATGGGCATGGAGGAGGACACTTGTGGGGATGAGCACTGAGTGTTATGTGGAAACTAATTTGACAATAAACTATTAAAAAAAAATTAAAAATAGAAAAAAAAAATAAAGTCAGGGTTCTCCTGAGAAAGAGAATTGGGAAGATTTCTATATAAATCACATAATACATATATGACTGATATATATATACACATACACACACATATATACCAATTCCATGTAATAAAGCACACATATATATACATAATTTATCATAAGAAATTGGCTCACCTGACTATGAAATCTGGGAAGTTCCATGACCTACTTTCTAGAAGCTGGAAACCCAAGAAAGCTGCTGAGTCTGAGTCTGTAGGCATGAGAAGCAGAGCTAATGGTGCAAGTTCCAGTCACCAGGTGTGCCAATGATGCAAATGCAGGAAAAGAAGGATATCCCAGCTCAAATAATCGGAGCAAACAAATTCTCCCTTACATCAGTGTTCATTTTTATCAGACCTTCAATGGAGTGGATGGTGTCTATCCACAATGAGGAGGGCAATCTGCTTTACTCAACCTACCTACTCAAATCATTGAGAAATACCCTCACAGACACAACCAGAATGATGTTTAGTCAAATATCTGGGCACCATGTGTCCCAGTCAAGTTGACAAGTAAAAATGAACCATTACAAACTCCTTCCCATAGATCTTCCCAGAATGCAATCAAATCCCAGGCAGTGTGAGACTGCTAAGAGAAATCCTACTGAGTTGCCATTGAAATTGGGCCATTTCTCCAGTGTCAAGTATCTTCCTGTGGATGACAGAGAACTGAAAGGTATCTTTCCAAATCCTTGTAAGCACACAATGAGTGGACCACAGATAGGAAAGCCATGAGAAATCTCAGCAAGGCACACTGGGCTTTTACTGATTGCACCATGCTGGCTCTCTGAAGGCTGAAAGCAGACAGCAAGGCAAAAAGAGATCTCCTGAGGCACAGAAAGAAGGTGTAAAGAGAAGAGAGAGCCAAGAAAACTCCCCAGTAATGTGAAATAACAGCATTCAGGAAGTAAAATAGAGAAAACTTTTATGAAATGAAAAGTTGGAAGCTTGGTTGTAAAGTAGAAATAGGTCTCCAGAATCTTACAAGTGTGTAGATCCCAAGCCCTTGTTCAAGGGAAAGTTCTTTTTCTGCCCCCAAATCATAAGAAGCCAACAGGGCACAGAATCTATGTAAGGCTGCATCAAAATCCAGATTCATTATTAAATACAAATAAAACGTATACAGCCTCCTATACTAGCGGCCTAATGGAGAGGTGTGCCCTTTTCTGGAGAAAAATAGTATATGCTTCAGACTCTATTTTTATGTTACAAAAAATGTTTAACATATAATCAATACTTATTAGAGCCAGGAAGAAGCAAAATAATGAGACCCTGGTCAAGAGATGGAACAAAAAATAGAATCAGACCTAAAGGTTTTCATTATCTGAGGCAAATTTTGAAGTAATGGTGGTAAAAGAGTGAAAGGCTCCAATGGAATGGTTTATACTTGTGTGAATAGATGAATGATTTTAGAAGAGGAGAAACTATAAAACTGACTACATATAAATTCTGGAAATAAACATCCACACATCAGACACACAGAATTTATTTGACAGAGTTAACTGGAGCCTAACCAGAGAACGCAGCACAAAAAGGAATATATAAGATGAAAGATCAATAAACTTGAAGACAGGTTAGTAAGAAATTATACTAAAGGTTGACATCAATGATATGGAGAATCTGACATCTGTGTGAAAATATTAAAAGGTCAACATACATGTCATTGGAGTTCCAGAAACAGAGAAGAGAATAGGACAGAAGAAATATTTGATGAGAAACTAGCCCAGAATTTGTATAAAACTGATGAAAGACATCATTCTACAGGGCCAAAATTTTCAGCAAATACCAAGCAGGAATAAGATAAAAAAATAAATAAACCTAAGCATGTCAGAATCAAAATACTAAAAATCATGTATGATACAATCTTGAAAGTAACCAGAAAAAAAAAGGACACATTATATAAAGAGAAACAAAGACAGAAATGATGGTTGATTTTCTTCAGAAACACTGGATGATAAAAGGCATAGAAAGATATGCTTTAAAATTGAGAGTGAATTTAGGAGTGCTTTTGTGGCTCAGTCACTTAAGTGACTATGGATTTCGGCTCAAGTCATGATCCCATGGTTTTTGAGTTGGAGCCATGCTCTGTGAAGAGAGTGTGAGGCCTACTTGGGATTCTTATTCTCTCCTTCTCTCTCTGTTCCTCCCCTGCTCATGCTCACATTGTCTCTCTGTCAAAAATAAATAAATAAACATTTAAAAAATCCCATTTAAAAAAAAATAAAATTGAGAGTGAATTTTAAAGACATTTGCAGACAGATAAAAGAGTTACAAAAGAACTGTTGCAAACTAATCTGCATTTTAAGAAATGTAATAAGAAATTCAGGCTGAAAAGATAATTCAAGAAGGAAACAGACTGCAAAGAGGAATGAAGACTACTTAAAAGGACCAATATCTGAGTTATTATAAAATACCTTTTAAAATATATGTATATATGTATATATTATATGTATATAATATTTTTATATATAAAACT
>NW_027530368.1:14100328-14126013 GCF_008692635.1 Crocuta crocuta | reverse complement strand
AAGAACTCTTAACCAAACAAAAATAATAATTGTATTATGAAGTTTTTAGCATATATGGGAGAACAGTGTGGGATCATACACTTGAGACATATACACATATAATTATCTCTGTTTCCATATATATATAAGCCTGACTTTTATAAGATATATATTTATATATAATGCATATATATATTTACATATATAAATACAATATATGTATCTTACAGAAGACATGTAGCTATAATATGTAAAGAACTCCTATTAATAAATTAGAAAAATGCAGACAAACCATAAAATATGGTTAAAAGTTTAGATAGGAAATTCATAAAAGATTCTATTTTAATAATCAACAAATGTAAAAAAATCATTAGGTAAATGAAAATAAAACCATTTACCACAGTGACTAAAATGAAAAACTCTAACAACATAGAAGTTTATGTGGATGTGGAGTAACTGGATGTTTCACAAATCACTGGTAGGAATATAAATTATTAAAACTATCTTGGAATACTTTGACAGTAGCAACTAAACTTGAACATATGCATATGCTGTGTCCTGACTTCCCTTTTACTTATGCGGCTAACCAATAAGTGTACATGTGTCTATACACACACACACACACAGACACACACACAAACACACACACACACACACACACACAGAAATAATCTAATCATCCATCAATGGCAAATAAATACTTGCATATAGTCATAATATGGTATACTACATAGCTATGAGAATGAATTAACTACTGCTTCATGCAACAATATGGATAAATCTCACTAACACAATGTTGAATAAAAGATGTCAAACACAGAAGAGCTCATACTATGTGATTTCATTTCCTTAAATTCAAAAATAACCTAATTTACCGTTGGTGATAGAAATTAGTCTACTAGTTAACTTTAAGAGGGGAGTAATGGTAGTCAAAGCCACAACACAGTATTTGAATAAGCCACCATGGTTTATTTCTTGATCTGAGTAATGGTTACACACATGTTCACTTTGTAAAAATTCATTTATGGGGCACTTGGGTGGTTCAGTTGATTAAGCATCTGCCCCATGATTTTGGCTCAGGTCATGATCTCACAGTTTGTGGGTTTGAGCCCATGTGCTGTGCTGACAACATGGGGCCTGCTTGGGATTCTCTCCTGCCCCCCTCCCTCTACTCATGATTTCTCCCTCTCTCTCAAAAAAAAAAAAAAAAAAAAAAAAAAAAAACTTAAAAAATACACTTATTAGTTGCACGCTTTGTATTTGGTACTTTGTTTTAAAGTTTAGTTAATTAAGGGATGCCTGGGTGGCTCAGTTGGTTAAGCATCCAACTTCAGCTCAGGTCATGATTTCACGGTTCGTGGGTTCAAGTCCCGTGTCAAGCTCTGTGCTGACAGCTCAGAGCCTGGAGCCTGCTTCTGATTCTGTGTCTCCCTCTCTCTCTGTGCCCCTCCCCTGTTTGCACTTTGTCTCTCTGTCCCTCTCAAAAATAAACAAACATTTAAAAAATAAAAATAAGTAAATAAAGCTTAGTTACTTAAAAAGAGAGAGATTGGAAGAGAAAGATTGGAGGCTCAAAGTGTCTGGAGAATAAGAAAATGAATGATTTCGTTGCATTTACCATTACAGTAGGATGTTTTATATCTCTGAAAGGGATTTGGAGAATAAAACAATGAATCAGGCAAAGTGCCAATAAGAAATAGCATATTCAAATTAGGATAACTGGAGAATGGTTAATAGAGAGACTGTGGCAGGGGTGCAGGAGAACTGCTAAGGGAAAGGGGAATGACCCGAGGTAGTAAAAACAGACCTATCACTACCCTAGTCTGAAAGGACAGAAAGGGGCTAGTAGACCTGGAAGGACAGAATCCCTTAAGGAAAAACCTGCCTTGAGAGAGCAGTGACGTTTGACCCAGGGGGTCAGCCAGCCCTAGCAAGGAGGGAGTCACAGGAATCAATTTTTGACCAATCTCTCCTTCCTCCCCTTAATCTCTTGAGAGTGCTTCCAATTTTAGAAACCTAATTAGAAACACAAAGTCAAGCCAGGCTTTGATGTTCCCCATAAGGGTCACCTTACAAAAGCACAAAGAATGGTAGGAAGGGATGGAGAATGGTCAGATCTCACAGTTTGTGGGTTTGAGCCCCGCACCAGGCTCTGTGCTGACAGCTCAGAGCCTGGAGCCTGTTTCGGATTCTGTGTCTCCCTCTCTCTCTGCCCCTCCCCCACTCGTGCCCTGTCTCTCTCTGTGTCAAAAATAAATAGACTATAAATTTTTTTTAAAAAGAAAAAAAAACAAAAAAGAGAAAAATAAAAATGTTAAAGAGAAAGACACAAAAAGATGGGAAAAATAAATGTAAATATACCCATAATTATTATGTGACATAGATTAATCTCACCTATTGAAAACCAAAGGCTATCAAATTGAATTAAAAAAATCTAGTAAGTGTTACTCTTAAAGCAAAATAGTGCAGAAAGGCTAAACAAATTGAAGATATATTAGAAGATTTACTAAGTATAACCAATCAAAGGGAATATTAGGTATGTAATCTATTTTTTAAAAGTTAATAGAGAAATTCAGACAAAGCAAATTCCAGAAAAATAAAAATAAAGGGATGCTACATAATGAAATAATGGGGGAAAAAAGAATATATAACAACCATGACCTATATGTACCAAAATCTGATGAGTTACGAGGAGAAATTCACACATCCACCAAGCTGGAGATTTTAAGAGAACTCAATTATCAACTGATACGTTAGTAGGGAAAAAATGCAGAACTTTTAAACAGATAGAAAACCTCAAGATATGTCAAAATGGGGGTGCCTGGGTGGCTCAGTTGGTTAAGCGTCCAACTTCAGCCCAAATCATGATCCTGCATTTCATGGCCTCGAGCCCCATGTCGGGCTCTGTGCGGACAGCTCAGAGCCCGGATCCTGCTTCAGATTCTGTGTCTCCCTCTCTCTCAGCCTTTCCCCTGCTTGCACTTTGTCTCTCTACCCAAAATAAATAAATGTTAAAAAGTAAAAAAAAAAAAAGATATGTCAAAATGTAGATATACAAAAGAACTTTTCTGATAATGCCAAAAACCTAGAATCTGCTATAAATAAATTCTCAAGAGGAACATGTGTTTCACTAGGCAAGAATGTAATACACTTCCCTAAATAAGCAACGGAGTAAAAAACAGATGTTAATATTTATAATTAAGACAATAATTTTACTACATAAGAAACTTGTAGTATGTAGGAAAGTAATACTTAGAAAGAAATTATAGTCTTAAAATTATTTATTTAAAAAACAAGAAAGAGTGGGAATGGAATGAGCTTATACCAATAGAAGCATCAATCCAAAGTAGAACGATGATAACATTAATGAAAGATTAGATTTTGATCTTTAGTAGTCTGGGGAAAAAGCTATAAACCTTGCCCAATGCTGATAAAAATATGAAGAAATAGTCACTCTCATTCACATGGTGGGGTGCAAGTATGTATAAACTTAATACTTCTGGAAGGTCATTTGATGATATGTTTTAGTACTTTAAATTGGCTATGTCTTTGTATGTATTCTCCTGAACAATTTTATATTAAAGAAGAAATCAGCCAAGTGTACAAAGATGAATTCCCCACACCAGAGGAAGGCAAAGAGAAAAATCTAACGTCTAGTAATAAAAACATTGGTCAGTCATTATACAAGGGTGATATAATAACATGTTACACAATCACTTAAAATGATGAAATATAGTTCTATTTATTGACATATTGAACTATGTCTAAGATCTATTCTAATGTAAAATAAACAGATGATAGAATAGTACACACAGTTCTCTTTTTTCTTAAGAATCAAAAGCAATATGTACACAATTATAGGAATTAAACAAAAGTGGAATAGTGTACTGGCAAAGGCATCTTTATGATTCTTACTGCAAAAAAACCAAACCTCCAACTCCACAGACTGACAAAACCATTATCATTGTAGGCTTTCGTTTTTGGTTACTTTGGTGTTACACTCTTTAGCCCCTTTATCTACACTGATATAAACTGGCTGGCTATCTTCATTCTTGTCCTGGACAATTAAAAACTATTTACAGAGATGTATTCCTTAAGGCAGTCAGTCAACTCGGACATTTTTAACCTTAGGGCACAGAGAATCCCTTTTTAACAGTTATGCCCAACTCTTTGGGATGCTTGCCCTTTTTACATTTCTGTATAGATGTCTTTACAGCAGCATGCTGGAACAGAGCTCATTATAGGTAACTGGTGACCCCAAGTACAGGGATTACAATTTGCATTGTTTACTAAGTAAGGGCTCCATCTTGGACAAACCTGTTCCTTGAAACCAGGGCGAAGAGCTCAAACCTTGTACAAAATATAGAAGAAAAATGAACGAACCAACATTTCCTGGAGCCCCTCTGTTCCCGATACTGTGTTCAATCCACTCCAGTTCAAATAGAGATGTTAACTGATTCTGGAAATCGAAATTCTTGCCATGCATTTTGCAAGTAAAATGCAGAAAGGTGGTTTGAAATCTCTAAATTTGTCTGTTTCATATAGAGGTTTGAGAGCAGAAAGTGGGGAAATAGAAAATACTGGAGAAGGGGTGGGCAGCAAGAGGGCTGGCCGTGTGTGTGTGGGGGGCTAGGGCCCACACCAGTAAAATGGGAGGATTGAGGGATCCAGAGACAAGCTCTCGTGTTGTCTCAGTATTTTTAAAGCAAGCCTTCATTGTTTGTCCTCATTATCTTCTTAGAAGTGATTCTTAAACTATACTGAAGAATTGAAGGAAGAGAAAAACATTTCAAACTATGCAAATGATGCTGTGCTGGATGCTCAGCCCACTACTTCTGTTGGTGCTAATACTTGAGAATTAACTGAATGTATGCTACTTACCCAGAAAGTTTTGACACATATCTAGGTTATTTCATTCCTCTCTTATCATAATTAGGTAAGATTTTCCTTCGTGTCTATTTTGACCAATGTGGTGTTTGAATCCTCAAATTTAATGTGATTATCAGTCATCCTAAAGTAGTTAAAATCAGTCAACACTACTGAAACTTTTCTCAAAACAAAGAGGAAAAGTGCGCAAAGCTGCTGAAATGAGAGACTACTTCAGGCAGTCTATGATTATGAATTTTGCCTAGGTTTGTAGGTCAGGAGTCACCATTTGAAATGATCTATTTACTTAAATTCAAATTAGTTAACATACAGTGAAGTACTGGGTTCAGGAGTAGAACCCAGTGATTCATCACTTGCGTATAACAGCCAGTGCTCATCCCAACAAGTGCCCTCCTGAATGTCCATCACCCATTTGGCCCATCCTCCATCTAACTCCCCTCTAGCAATCCTCAGTTTGCTCCCTGTATTTAAGAATCTCTTACGGTTTGTCTCCCTCTGTTTTTATCTTATTTTTCCTTGCCTTCTTCAATGTTCATTTGTTGTGCTGCTTAAACTCCACATATGAGTAAATGCATATGATATTTGTCTTTTCTGACTTTTTTCACTTAGCAAAACACACTCTAGTTCTATGTTTTTGCAAATGGAAAGATTTATTCTTTTTGATTGCTGAGTAATATTCCATTGTGTGTGCGTGTGTGTGTGTGTGTGTGTGTGTGTGTGTGTACACACACCATATCTTCTTTATCCATCCATCAGTCGATGGACATTGGGATCTTTCCATAATTTGGCTGTTGTTGCTAGCACTGCTATAAATACTGGGGTGCATGTGCCCCTTCGAATCAGCATTTTTGTATCCTTAGGATAAATACCTAGTAGTGCAATGGAAAAGGAAACAATCAACAAAACTAAAAGGCAACCAACATCATCAGAGAAGAGATTTGCAAATGGCATAGTGGATAAATGGTTAGTATGCAAAACCTATAAAGAACTTGTCAAACTTAACATCCAAAAGAACAAAGAATCCAATGACGAAATGAGAAGACATGAATAGACACTTTCCAAAGAAAACATCCAGATGGCTAACAGACACATAAGAAGATACTCAACATCACTCATCACCAGGAAAATACAAATCAAAAGCACAATGAGATACCACCTCACACCCGTCAGAATGGCTAAAATTAACAACTTGGGGAATAACAGATATTGATGAGGATGTGGAGAAAAGGGAACACTTTGCACTGTTGATAGGAAAATCACCATTTTATTAAGTCTTCCTATCAACTCTCTTTGATTCTTTCACCTGGAATGAAATGATATGTGTGAAGTGAATCCTGCTATGGCTTATCATTATAGGCTCTGAAACATGAAATTTCCACTTACTGTATATTTTAAGATTTTAAAACCTTATACACAGTGAAATAATGACTATTTTGGGGTATCCTGTTACTAGTGATGCCTCTAAGATAACAAGGTGAACATCAAGCTATATCAAATGGGATGGAGATGTAAGCTGTCAAGACACTGAAGTAGAAGCAGTATATACAGGCACCAATCCTGGCTTCCCAGAATACTCATCACTGATCAAGAGTCACCATAGCATTTATGGTGAAGAGCCAAACAAGCTCTGGCTCTTCAATGTAAAAGTCAAGGCAAAGGAAAACTCCCAAGGTAATTAAGTAGTTTAGAGACAAGAACATTACCATCTTGATTAATATGGGCCAAAAAGAACGAATCAAAAGACGAATCAAAAGCATGTATATCCAGATGAAAAAAAATGAAACCTCCTATGTAGTTTGATCCTAAAAATAGTAAGGGAGTGTTAAATCCAGTACAGTGGTCTCAGTTTATAAATTAAGTTAAAATTATTGGAAGAGTCTATCAAACTTCTGTTTTCAAGAAGGCCTTAAGAACAGCATACGACAGCCAACTATGAGTGGGATATTGGGTTGGCCTCTTAACAAAGGATTTCAGACCCTTTGTAGGGGGGAAACCTCCTTGTTTGTTTGTTTCCATCTTTCTCTTTAGTCTTTGGCAATGTCATATGATGTTCAGACAATATTTGTCTTCTTTTTTCTGTGATTTTTTTTTCCATCTATGAAAATTTGTGGCCAAAACTTTACCTTTCGTGGTGATGGGGACTAACGGATGCTCAAAGAGGAAACACTATACTGAATCTCAGAAGAAACGAGACTCCATAGGAAATGAAGCAGAGTATGTGTGAGGATTCTCAGGGGCAACAGAAATAGAGGGGGTTTCTGGGGTAAATTCAGGTGGGCGAGCAAAGCTACCAACTGCCCTATATGTGAGATGCTAGCTGTCAGCCATCAAAGGGTACCTAGGACAGAGGAGGTTTGCATTTCATTGCAGTTGGGCATGTTGAAAAAATTTAACTTCACTTTGCAGAATGTTAATCTTGAACTTCTTCTATATTTTTCTTTTTATCTCAGTTTTCTTTTAGATAACTTTACTCCCTTCTTCAAGAAATCCACAACAGGAAAAAATGAATTAATAGGGAGAAAAAAAACTTTACAAAGCAATTGCTTCAGAAATTCTTTTCTTATGGTGGACTAAGATTTTTTTTTTTTAGTTTTTGTTTAATTAGGTTTTAAATCTTTCCTTTCTTAATTACTTTTTTTGGTATTAACACCTAAATATACTTCTATTCGGAGCACAAACATACAGTGATAACAATTAGCAGAATAATTACACTCTTTCTGTCAGTGTAACCTCATGGCATAGAAAGTATTACAAATCCATTTTAAAACATATTAAATGTTCATATTAATGAGGATAATAGAGAACAAGTACCAGCAAACTAAATATTGTTAATGATTTTGAGCTATTAAATTCATTACCATTTTCTTTCATAATAAAGTGGTTACTTGCTAATTAGACCTTTTTTAACTCATCATTATTGAATTCATTACATTGTGTGCAGTTAACCCTTGGAGGTCTGTGGGTGTGTGCACACAATTAAAATCATTTTAATACCATATTAAGGAGATATGGGGAGTTCTTATGGTTTTTCTAACAGTTGTTCCGTATACTTTCCTTCTGTACATTTTCTTGGCAGGATATGCCTGGCAGCTTCATAGCTGTCACTGCATTTTCACCAACACATAATACTGAGGCAGCCTGACTTCATTAGGGTTATTACCATTAGTATTTAAAATAAAAGTGCATCCCACTTGTTTTATTATAAAAATCAGATGTGCAAAAATACTCTAAAGCAAGCAGGCAATACTTTAAAATAGTTTTAGTGAAGCCTCCAGGTAAAAATTAATACTGACCTCGGGGAGAATTATGGTCTCAGAATGTTAGGATTTATTTTTTGTATAAATATGATATTTTTCATACCACTACCCTTGGACAGTCTGGAACACACACACACATATTGCATATATAGGCAAACACACATGCACACATTTTTGATCAGCTAATTTCTTAGATGCAGGCACAATGACGCAGTGGCCTGAACTCTTTTTTCTAGCTTCTCTTGTGATCAAATATGCAAACATGGCTACTAACCTAAGGAGGGAAAGCATAACCAAAGAACAGATTTTTGTTCTACATATTTATTTAGTGCTAAAATCTAAATTCTTGGGGAACCTGGGTGGCTCCACTGGTTCAATGTCTGACTTTGGCTCAGGTCATGATCTCACCATTTGTGACCTGGAGCCCCAAGTCTGTGCTGATAGCTCAGGGCTTGGAGCTGCTTCGGATTCGGTGTCTCCATCTCTCCCTGCTCCTCCTCTGCTCATGTTCTGTCTCTCTCTCTCAAAAATAAATAAACATTAAAAGTTTTTTTAAAAAAATCTAAATTCTTATCTTCAGTGCTAATAAGCTCAACCTAAAAACAACAAGTTCAGGTTGGTGGATAAGTGTATGAATAAGATAGATATTCATTAGTAGACAACAAAACTGTGTGCGCTTGTGTGTGTCTGTGTAAAACAGATGGGCAATGGGTAGTGGTGAGAGTCCCTTGGGGTGACAGGTAGGACATTGGTAGTGTGGGAACATACATACTTTCTGACACTGGTCAACAGACTAGAGGATAGAAGACAGAGCTTACCATAGTAGCTTGTCTCTAAAATGATTACCATCAATTCCTCTCCTCTGTGAATACACATGTCATTCACTCATCGAGAAGTGGAGTCTACTCCATTCCTCTCCTTGAATTGGGACTAGCATTTATGAATTGCTTCTTTAACAGAGTATTAGGACTCCAAATCTAAGTTATAAGAAGCTTTATAGTCTCCCCAACATTTATTGGAATAGTTACTCCGGGGGAAGCCAGCCTCCAAGTAAAAAGTCTAACTACTTTGAGTGTAATCTGTAAGAAGATCCAAGCTCTTTATTTGGAGAGGTTACTTGAACATATCAATGACAAATCAGCCTTAAACTATTATGGCCACCTCAGCAGTCCCGGTGCTGAGGGAAGGAGCCTTTAGCTTACTCCAGCCTCAGCTGTTGTCTGACTGAAACCATATGGAGGGCCCCTAACTGAGAACCCCAGCTAGTCCACCAGCCCCAAGAACCATGAGATAACAATAACTTATCACTTGAAGCCATAAAAAACAGATAGCCAGAACACTGTCCCTTGTCTAGGTATGGACTTCAAACCACTTATTCTCAAGTTATTCTCAACTTTTATTCATTTTTCATTTTGCAAATATAAACATCAACAACAATCTGCAGGACCAAAGGATTGTAGAACATAGTAGAATACCACCAGAATGCAATACAATGTGATTAGGCCCTGAAACATTTCATTCTATGTGAATGGTGGCTTCTGAAGTTGTGAAATACAACAGTCTTAATATTTTTACAGAGCTGTACTTTTAACAGACAACTTTGTCCTTGTATCCCATTTCCTTTTATGACAAGCTCCCAGAGGTAATTGGGATGGAAAACAGAAGGTCAAAGTGGACTAGTGGTTTGCTCAAAGTCACACAGCTGGTAAGTTTCAGAGCCCAGATATGGGGCAAGATCCAAAGCTCTTTGCCCTGTACAACCTTGAAGGCCTGCCTGGAACAAATTTTAGAGCTTTCCGTGAACCCCAGTGTGGTATCACTTTCCTCTCCCAGCTCTGGTCTTTAAATCAATAGTTGAGTGAGATTAGACAGTCTCATCACTTTTCATTTTCTATGTCCTTATCATTAAAATAGGCTCGTAACATCTTCCTCAAATTCCATGAAATTCAAAATGTGAAAGCAAAATATAAGTTTTAAATCATCATACAAAAGTTGGATAATGTTACTATTACCTCTTGCCCCTACAATCCTTACCAGAAAATATTTGGTTTTATTGTAAAAAGTAGACTCTAAAGTGCTGAGAAGGGAGATGGGAGCATAAGGAATATTCAGAAGAAATATATGGAGGAGGCGAAATTATGAGTATATTTTAAAGAAAGCAAAACCCATTCGAGTAGATTGATGAGGACAGAGAAGGAAGATCCAAAAACATGGAGTAGTCATTGGAGAGGGAGTTCTGAGAGGAAGCACTGAAGTTGGATTTCAGAGCAGATGCTTGGCAACAGAAGGGTGCTGAGAAAGGGTGTCAAGGAAATGTGCTTACAAAAGGTACACAGAACTCAGTTCATGGAACTTATCACTTGAAACATAGCACTCTCAACAATAGCCAAAACATGGAAAGAGCCTAAGTGTCCATCAACGGATGAATGGATCAAGAAGATGCGGTTTATCTATACAGTGGAATACTACATGGCAATGAGAAAGAATGAAATCTGGCCATGTGTAGCAACATGGATGGACCTCGAGGGTATGATGCTGAGCGAAAGAAGTCAGGCAGAGAAGGACAGATACCATATGTTTGCACATATAGGAGGATTAGTAGGAACTTAACAGAGGACCATGGGGCAGAAGAAGGGGGGAAATAGCTGGGGAGAGGGAGGGAGGCAAACCATGAGAGACTCTTAAATGATGAGAACAAACTGAGGACTGATGGGTGTGGGGGGGAGGGGGGAGATGGGCATGGAGGGCACTTGTTGGGATGAGCACTGGGTGTTATATGGAAACCAACTTGACAAATTATTTGTAAAATATAATAATAAAAAAAGAAAAAAAAGAAAAATAGAATCCATTACAATAGTTCTTCCTTGACTTCCCTTCATCCTCCTCTCCCCTTCTCTTTCTTTTCACTGCATTGACCCCTGCACATTCCTACAAACCACCTTCCTGCCATGTACACATTTGGTAAGAAAATACTTCATGAAGACATGTTCAAATGAAGCCTTGCATGGGAGCCACATAAAAGTGGATGCAGGCACACACACACACCCTCACCACTGCCATCACGAGCATTCCCAATTACTAAAACAAAATGAGTAATGTCTTGTCTCATGTGCTCATCTTTCACAGTAGAAACTATGTCCATTTTGTTGATTAGTTTTATTTATGAAACACACATTTTTATGACAATAAGATACTGCACCTCACTATAAGAATATAACAATGCATAAAACATCCCTAATTAGAGGAAAGCATGTTTCTACTCAGTACACTGTAGAGTTAATAAAAATACATCCTTAGTATAGTTTTATCTTTTCCTTCCAAGAATATGTGATTCTAATTCACGACCAAACAATAGATTACCTGCTGAGAGGAAAGTGTCCTTTTTAAGAGTATTCATGTTCATTACAAAAAAAAAAAAAAAATTCAAATTCATGGGAATCCCAACACTGATATATTCGCATTTGGAATGAAATATCTCATAGTCTTCTCACGATTATCATGCTTGGAGAATTAAGAGTAAAAGTTAATACAATTAATATTCTCTTTTCTCTATTTGCTATTTTTTTTCTTCTTAAAGAACTAAAGCGCAGAAAATATGAAAGTAAAGAAAGACTTGGATTTTGCAAATCAATATAGTGAAAGAATGTAGGTCAGGTTGCTAGTCTTCTGAACGTGTTAAATGTCTCTCAAAATTACTTTTTAAAGGATCTGGGGCATGAGTTCTGTCCCTCTGTGCCTGCCCCGATAAAAGGTTATCAACTCTGAATCAAGATGGCTGACTGAACAAATGACTTTCCTCTCCTCCCTCTTCAAATCCCATCGAAATGACAGAAAAAATATAAAAATAAATCTATATCAGTTCCCGGAAGATCACTGGGGGTTCCTAGAAGAATGATCAGTTAGGAAATCTGGAAGGTATTTAGCAGGTGGGAACTGATATACTACAAAATTCCCCTAGAATAGGGACTAACCAACCCCAAAAGCAAGAGAAAGGACCTCTAAGAAGGATTTTTTTTTCTAGTTTTCCTTTAGCCCCAACAAACAGATTAGATGCTTGAAGAAGGAGAAGGTTTGGCAACTTATCATAGGGCAAACACCTGTTCTTAGAGCATTTGACTCCAGCATTTGTCCTCTGTTAATCTTTTCATGTTGGGTTTCTTGCACAGGGAAAAGGTCATGTGGGGAGGCTTTGGCTCAGTTAATTAATGGGTAATACTATTAATGAGGGAGGGCTATTAATTCAGACTGGGTTGTGGCCCCAGTCAACTTTCACTTATTTATTTTTTCATTCATTAAATAATTCAGCCTGTGCCAGATATTGTGCTTAAACTACAGGTATCAAAATAGTTTTCTAGTCTGTAAAAACTGACCCAAATTATGTTTCAACTTTTAGCTGCCACTTTTCCTGTGTGACTTTCATCATGTGAGTAAGAGTGGTGAAGTCTGTGTGCCTGACTTCATCTTGGAAGGACAGAGTGTTGTTACACAGAGCTTCTGATGGCAACGGTGTATCAGCAGGTGCAAAGAGAATTTCACCCTTAGAATTTTTAATCTGTGTGTTCAAAGGATTAATAAGAGAGTTTTAGAAATTTTCACCAGGTCAAGATTTCAGGTCAATGTTAATGTTGAAGTGAACAATATGGTAGGGTAAGAGTATAGGATCAGCTGTCTGGCTGATCAATGGCTAAGTCAAGAATAATTTAGCTTGGAACATATAGATACACACACACACAGTTAGGGGTCTCTTCATAAATTGAGCAGATCTGTCTTGGTTTGTGTGTTTTTATTCTATGGGAAGTTCAGATTATATGTCATAAACTTATGAAAACTAAGTAACAAAATAGCAACAATAATTCACCCCTACCAAAAGTTATAATTTGACAAAGTTTTACTCTTTTTTCAGTAATAATAGTTCACTTAATCCCCCAAATTTTGGAATATGTCTTTGGGTCTTCTTTCATCATCGAGGATCTGCTGATCTATTTAAACATTCTCTAATGTGTGACACATCTTTTTTTTTTTTTTTTCTTCCCTAGAGAGAATTTGATTCCTAAATACAGCCGAAAATCATCTGGCTAAAAATAGGTGAATAAAACAGTTAAGCTGGGAACAATATTATGCATCAAAAATGAGATTGATTTCACACGTGGCTTAAAAATCTTATTAACAAGGAGGGAGGGCGCCTGGGTGGCTCACACAGTTAAATGTCTGACTCTTGATTTCAGCTCAGATCATGATTTCAGAATTTGCAGGTTCAAGCCATGCATCAGGCTCCACACTAAAAGCATGGGTCCTGCTTGAGATTCCCTCTCCATCTCTCTCTCTAACCCTCCCCTGCTTGTGTGCACATGATTTCACTCTCCCACTCTTTCTCTCTCTTCAAAATAAATAAATAAACTTAAAAAATATTATTTCAAAGGAGAGGACTATTGCTTAATAGCCACCTCTCTGTCATGATTACCAATACTGTAGACCTTCCAATTGCCACTGATTGTACACTGGAGAGATGAAGAACAAAGTGAGGGATCAGAGGACATAGGAGCACAGGTACCTTCATAATCAGGGACTGGGAGGACTGTCTAACATTATTATTCCATTATAGAGTTACAAGTATTCAAGAGTTTTATCAACCCTATTTTAGAGCTATGTGGTATTTAAATAAAATCATGGAATTTAAATCACCTCATTCTTCAATTTTCAGTATCCCAGTACTGATTGGGAAGAATCTATCATTCCAATATTCCATCAGAAATTCAGGACTTACTCTCTCTCTCTCTCGCTCCAAATGTCTCTCTCTCCTTCACCCACCACCAACCATCTCCTCTCTCTGTCTCTCTCTGTCTCTCTCTCTCTCTCTCTCATACACACACACACACACACACACACACACACACACACGGTTACCTACCAGTTGTCTTTTTTGTCTTTTAGTTCCTACTCATAAAGAAAAATAAGTATCTTTTTAAAATGTCTTATGGCCCATTTCAGTGTTAATTTACCCTCTTTAAATTTAGTGTTCTTTTTTTTTAAATATTTTTAATTATTTCTGAGAGAGAGAGACAGTGTGAACAGGGGAGGATCAGAGAGAGAAGGAGACACAGAATCCAAAACAGGCTCCAGGCTCTGAGCTAGCTGACAGCAGAGAGTCCGACGCGGGGCTCAAACCCACGAACAATGAGATCATGACCTGAGCTGAAGTCGGAGGCTTAACCGACTGAGCCACCCAGGTGCCCCTAGTGTTCTCTTTGAAGCTGTTTAATGTGGACTTCTCTTTTATCCTTGGTCCTGGCAATCTAGAAGGTCTGTTAGAGGAAACCAAATTATTGCCCTTTACAAAATACAGGGGTACAAACAGCATATTTCAATTTGGTTTTGTTTATTCTAAATATTTTGGTCAATAAGGGCCTGCAAATCAAAGTTTGGGGTCTTCTAATTTTTTTGTGCTTCCCAAAATTTATCCAAATGCACGTTTGTTTTTATTTGTTTTCCTGTTCTTTTGGCTCCATAATAAAATCTTCAGGCTCTCGATGGCAGGTAGCTTGGCAGATAATCCAGGATTTTGGTTCTTATGCTTGGTATTCTTTAAAGCCCTTTCACACTTCTATAAATTCCTTTATCCTTTTACAATGAAGACATTCCATTTGAAAATACTCACCTCTGAGATGGGTTCCCATCTAGGATCTTTCATGTAAAAGTCCTTCTGTACAGCAGGTAAAGATCAAGGGGGAGAAATAAGGGGTACAAGGTAGACATTCACCTGGTTACAAATACCTAGCTTTCTAGAGCCATTACTAAGGGTTTGCGACAAGAATATACTCAGCATGAGTGAATCTGGCTACACATCCTAGTGGGAGGGGATTTATGTGGGCAATTCCTCCTCTGCACATTATAAACACAGCCTATTATCTCCTGACTTTCCAATTCCTAGTTCTTTTTCCCTAATGAATGATTCATGTATTAATAATGGTAAAAATAATACTTTGCAATTATAGCATGTTCTTTTTCTCTCCAGGGTGCTCAGTGGACATTAAGTACATAATCATTTTTTCATTCAGACTGTCCTGGGGGGTGGTTGGGAGGCTTACTGCTGGGGATACCAGCTTTATATTATCCTTGTTCTGCAAACACACTTTTCTATGCAAATGCCAATTTTCTGCATTCTTTAGGAGAAAGAAGCTAAGATGGCTCCTCTTTTCGAGGTGCCAGAAAGCTTTGGCAATATGCATTGTTCAAGACCATGAACTCATTGGATTTTTAGGTTGACAGAAAACTTGGGCTGACTGTCAATCCCCCTGCTGGCTAGTCCTCTTCCTAAACATGTACATGTTCGAGGGCCTTGATTCTCAGTTCCTGTTTCCTCTGGATCTTTACTCTCCATTTAGATGACATCATCCAGTACCACAGCTAATGACATCTTTTTGCTCATTATTCCCAAATTAATATTCTGTAGTTCAAACTCCTCCTCTGGCTCATACATCCAGCTTCCCGACTGAGATCTCTTCTTCGATATGCACTGGGCATCTCTGAGTTCACATGTTTAATTTCCCACACTCAACACACACCCTCCCACACTCACACCTAATCCGTTCCTCCCCCAGTTCCTCATGTTAGGAAAAGACACTCACATTTGCTTAAACTTAGGAGTCCCCTTGGCTCGTCCCTTTCCTTCACGTCTCCTGTATCTTCTCCATCAAATCCTACTGGTCTACTTCCAGTGCCCTGCCTGTGGTTTATGCCATCATCTTTTGCCAAGAATACTTCAGTTACCCTCTAGCTGGCCTCCCTGATTTATTCTTGCCACTGTAATGAATCTGTTTCTACAGAAACCACAGAAAATGTTCAAAATTTGAAATTTTTTAAAGTGACTCCTCTCTTAAGACCCCTCTCCCTGTGTACTTGATTCCCGTTGAACACAGAAGAGCATGAGCTTCAAGGACTGCCAAGCTCCCTCTGGTCTTGCCTCTGTCTCTCTTGGACCCCATCCTGTGTCACCCTGGCCCCTGCTCAGTGTGCTCCAGCTACACCTGGCACCTTTCTGTTCCTGAAACAAATCATTCATGCCTGAGCATATGTACCTTCTCTCCCTTCTGGGTGGAGTCCTCTACCTGCACATTGTCATAAAAATAGATTCTTTTCATATTTTGATTTTCTTATATCTCAAATATCATCTCAGAAAGACTTCTCTAACAGTGTCTTCTAAAGTTCTTATTTCCTTCATTTAAAAAAAGTTTTTAAATGTTTTATTTATTTATGAGAGAGCGAGCGAGCATGAGCAGGGGAGGATTAGAGAGAGAGGGAGACACAGAATAGGAAACAGGCTCCACGCTCTGAGCTGGCTGTCAGCACAGAGCCCGACGCGGGGCTCGAACCCATGAACTGCGAGATCATGACCTGAGCCAAAGTTAGGTGCTTAACTGACTGAGCCACCCAGGTGCCCCTTATTTCCTTCACTTTCATTATTCTTATCTAAAATGTCATTCATTTTGTGTTCTCAAACTGTCTTTATATGCAGAGGGACTGGGAAGTGAGGGGAGGGCCCAAAAGTTTGGAGAACACTTTGAAGACGATAGACTGGATAATCCAGGTAACAGGGAGAGGACCAGCTTATGGCAACATGGATGGGAACAAAGAAGAAGGGGAAGAGCTACGAGGTAGAATCCACAGAATTTGAGGACAAGATAGAGAGGAGTCAGAAATAAGGTCCAAATGACCTGAGTAAATGATGATATTATTGACTAAGTTTGAAAATCAGGGAAATAACAATATCTAAGATCTGTAGTTGATAAAATTTTGAGGAGTCTGACTAGATTATGATAATCTCCCTTTCCTTTGAATTGGCTTCCTTCCAGAAGATTGGGCTCCTAGTGACCAAATATATATATGGTATGTGTGTAGCATATATATTATATAATATATAATATACATATGATGTGTGTGTGTGTGCACGTGTGTTAGTATATATATTATGTAACCTGGTCCAATAACTTGGCTATAGTCAAGTAGATCTGGAATGGTTGAGTGATCCAACTGGAGCCAGACTCTCTTTCCTTGGAATTTGGAATTGGAGCTGACTGATAGCTAGTCATTCTCTGGGTGTGGCTAGAAATGAGGTAACAAATTTTGAAACTGTGGGGATGTCCCCTCTAATACCAAGATAGAAAATCAGTCTATATGGCAAGATAGTAAAAATCAGATATGCAGAGAGAAATAGAAATGAAACACCAAGGGAGGAAAAGGGTTGCTTATGTTTCTGAAGAGCTGCTCAGCTTCTACTTAAAATACCTCAGAAATCTAGCTGCCTTTTACTTCCTAAAGATACTCCAAAATCTACTAGTCTATTCTTTAAAACTTTTATAATGTTTATTTAGTTTTGAGACAGAGAGAGAGAGAGAGAGAGAGAGAGAGAGAGAGAGAGAGAGAATCCAAAGCAGGCTTCAGGCTCTGAGTGTCGGCACAAGGCCTGAAATGGGGCTGAAAACCACAAACTGTGAGATCATGACCTGAGCTGAAGTCATATGCTTAACTGACTGAGGCATTCAAGTGCCCCCTTTATTTAAAAAAATATTTTTTAATGTTTATTTTTGAGAGAGAGAGAGAGAGCAAAATCCAGTAATCTATTATTCCAACAAAATTCTCTTTTCTCTTTCTAATTTGTATTCTAAAATTTACATTCAAGAAAAAAATAACATATGAAATTATGTATACATATAACAGTAATGCCAGAGGATTTATCCTATTTTTTCTTACAAATAAGTGATTGAAAAATTCACTTCTCTTGCCTCGGTAGCTTAAGTAAATAAATATTCACTTGTACAATGTCTGATATGCACTGAGAAGAATTCAAAGACTATATAACATTTGGTCCCTGCCACAGAGAGTGTTAGAAACCGTCTGGCACATGAAAAGTTAAATCATGTGAATTTAATAATAATGTAATAGGGAAGGTGTCACAAGGCACGGTACATGTGATTAATTGCCAAACGGTTGAGACAATAACACCATGAGTTCAGAGGCTGAAGACAGCCGGGGGCTGGGTGGACAGGTACATTTCAGTAACTAATGAGGACAGAGGTTAGGGCTAGAAGAATGGTCAGAGTTTGCACAGTCGGACAGGGATACGAATGAGGTAAGATGTCACCATTGGGAGGTCTCCCATGAACAAAACCAGCTAGGGAGGGGGGTTTGAGAGTCCAGAAGCCCAATAATCTTGATCTGAGAAGGATTCTTGATGGGTAGCAGTGACAACAAAGAATACTCTAGTTTGCAGAAAATAATTTAGCATTTCTCCCAAATGGAAAATGCTCTTGGCTCCCCAAGGAAAAGACTAGCTTCATATAAAATTCTTTTTTACCTGCTGCCTTTAAATTCACCTTGGCTAAAGGAGTCCTTATTCCAGTGCCAGCGACTAACGGCAGCTTCCAAGCGAACAACCAGATCCTCGAAATTTTGCTTCTGTTGTTTCCATGGAACTAACAATCCAAGAAAACTCCCCAACAGGAGAGTGTGAACATTGGAAAATGAGCTGCGCTCTCTGCATGCAGGACTGAACAGCTTGGAGAACAGGAAGGAGTGAGCTGAGGACTTGGCAGCTCAGCCCCAGTGTGGGTAAGTGGACTGAGAATGCGAGCCATGTGGAGTACATCAGGGCCAACATGGCTAAATCCACGCTGGCCGGTGTCTGACCCTGAAAGAAGGAAACCTTCATAAGCCTGGGCCCAGCTCGGCTCCCAGACACATGTGTAAGCAATACCACCCCCAACCTGCTCCTCCACACACAGGGTCAGTGTTCTCCCTGACAGAATGCAGATGGGTGAGTCTCCATTTGCCCGGCCAGGATGCACCAGCTTGGCCCTCGGCTTCCTCTTGCGGAACAGCAACACATTTCATAATGAATCTTTTAAGACACCAATTGTAAATACAAACAAACCCCTGATCCTGATCTGCTGCTGGAAGCTAGCATGATTAAAACAAAAGAAGAAAAAGAAGAAGCCCACGCCTTCAAGACGGGTGTTCCAATTTCTACTTCTCAAGTATAATACTCATTTATTTATTTATTTTTTTCCCCACCTACTTTCCAGAGGGAAAAAAAAAAAACCCTTCCAATCCTGAGGTGCACTTATTCAAACCAACCTCTAGTATGAAAAGATCTGATTTGTCAGTATTTTTCCCCTTTCAGACACTCAGGTCATATTTTATAGGTACCTAAGCCACACAATCACAAACTGTCCATGTCCAGATATCAGCATCACTATTTCCATATGAATCTAGGTCAAGACAATAGCAAAATGTTAAAAACCTGGCATGTCAGGAAGAAAGGAAACACAGCAGAGCTCAGACTCAGCTCCTGGCACGGTTCCCCAGTGTCACATCGAGAAAGTTAAAACTGACCCCACAAAGTCAGCCCTCACTATGATCAGGCCCAGCATTTAAAAAACACATGGACAGCTGAAAAGTCCAAATTCTAATCAAATTCCACGCTTCCAAATGCCATAAGCCTTTTTCCTCTTCTCTTTATACCCATTTGCACATGAAGGGGAGAAATGAAGAAAGAAAGAGGTTCAGGCAAAGCTCGTTAACACGTAAAAAATGAATGAAGACTTTATACAATGAAAAATTAATACGACTAATTAATTGTGAACCTTAATTAATGTTTGTAAAGCAGTTGGAGATTCTCAGATGAAAGGCAGCATAAGTGTACTGAGGTACCGTTTTGTGATGTCATTCTGGCACTTAGAGCTAAGGTGCCACATAGTAATTTTATTAACACAATAGAACTATTCTCAGCAAAATAATCTCAGATATAGTAGGGCTGTCCATAAATTTCTAAATATCAGTTTACATTCAGCAGAAAACCACAGCGGTGGAGTAGGTAGGAAGCTATGATGCCCAAGTGGGAGTGAATTTATAATACCCAGGTCCCTTTGAAATAATGGAAAAATTCCTGGGACATGAATCATTCCAAATTAATTACTAACTAATCCCATTATATATTTCTGCTCCAGCTAAACAAAATTACGTATTCTTTCTCATAATGTCCCACGCGTTCCTACTTGTGTGTCTTTGCTCTGATTTTTCCCCTGCATCAAGAATGGCCCTGTTACTACCTCCACTTATCTAAGCCCTGTCCGTATGCATCAGTGTCCATGTGAAGTGTCAGCCTTCCATGAAATAGCCTCCAAATCCCAGAATTCAGGATTCTCCAGTCTCTCTGAAGTCCATTAACTCTACATTCAGGCCTTTCTTAAGGAGGGCAGTCTTTTAATCAGGATGGTTGTGGTTATGCTGCAAGTGATACCTCCAAATCTTTGAGACTTAAGCAATAATGTTTATTTTTTGTTTATTATTTAGTCAACAAGGGAGATGAAGTAATTTGTCCAAGATAGAAGTGATATGCCACTGATGCACAGTTTGCCCTGATTTGTCCTTTCAAAATATCCTGTATTGACCAAAGATGAGAAATGAAATAAAAAATGATTCTGCAAGTTTAATTTCTCTGAGCTTAGAACTCACAGTACATTTTTCCTGCCTTAACAATTCTTTCTCCCTATTTTTTCCTCTTTATTGTTTTCTATTTAATGATAACAATGAAAAATTAATCTCCCTCTTAAAAATCAATAAAGGTAAGAATTGTTGGATAATTATGGAAAATCATAAAATTACTAGAAAATCATGTTATTCCAAACCTTAAAATTTCATATGGAAATTACTTTTTGTCTAAAACTTTCACATGTAGAAATATATCTTTAGAAGTCAACATGTAAACTATCTCTCTTGGCGGATTAAGAGATAGAAATGGAAAATAAATTTTTCCATGTTTTTAAATTTACATTTTAATCATTTAAAATAATTATTACTGTAATATTTGATCATGGAATATTGGTCTCATTTTAACTTAGCCACCTCTTCAAAGGACCTATCTCTAAAAATGATTATATTCTGAGGTATTAGGATAAGGATTCAGCATATGAATTTTGAGGAAACACAATTCAATCAATAACAATACCAATTAGACCACTTCCAGAAATAATTGAATAATGCTTATACTTTAAGAATATCTTCTGTTCCTTACAATTGTCTGATTTTAGCAATTACTTTTAATGAAATGCCTTCCCTTTATTCCTTCCTTCCATCTGTCTTCTCTTTCTCTGTCCCTCTTTCTCTCAGTAAATCTAAAGTAGAACAACAAACAGGAAATTCATGGAACGCCATCTTCCATTTTACAGGTGTGACTAAAGGTGCACAAAGATTCATAGAGATTCTAAGTATCTTGCCCATGGAGGCACAATGAGCCTCTCCCATGCCTTCCTCCTCAATTTTCCCCATCTTCCAGGGGAACTGTAGTTGTATCAGCTTACATCAGTTTTATCTCATCTAATCAAAACATAATATATCATGTATGCTATCTCTGGCTTCTTTTGTTCAAAATAACCTTTTGGAGATCCATCCACTGTGATATATCAATAGCATGTTTATTTTTAAAGGAGGGCGTAACTGGAAGGGGACAGCAGGCAAGCACATGGGGCACGTGTTGGCTTTTGGGATGCCCAATGGGAAGCACAGTCCTCATTTCCCAGACCACACCAGCCTCAATCACAATAATGGAACTAGTGACATTTCCTGAATGCAAGACCACACCTTTGAATCAAGGGTTTCTCCTGAGTGCTCTTTAAAGGCATCATTCTCATGCTTGTCTGTTAGAATCCTTGTCTTGTAGTTTCCTAAAGGCTCTTCCAAAAAGTATCCAGTTGTCTTTGCTAACATCACTTTGCAAGACTATACACAACACTTCTCTTACTCAGGTATTAATTTGGGGGTACTCATAAGCTTATTAATATTGAGGAACTCTGCTCAAATGTGTGAAATGAGGAAACACACTCTCCCTAAACATACTGTTAGTAGACCACAAACAAGGTGCTACAACTCTCAGATTCTTACAGATGAAATTTGTCACGTGACTGGCTCCTGACAGCCACTGCCATCCTATATTATAATAAAGATCCTGGAAGCTTGGGCCCCAAAACCAAAGATTCATGTGACACTGCACAATGCCAAAATCAAAATAATTTGTTCTCTAACCAGCTATTCCCTGTCTTCCAAGTTCAGGTAGTCTAATTTCTTTCCCTCTGGTGGGTTCCTTCCCCATCAGTTATGCTATTAGGGGAGTCTGGGGTGGGAGTGTTATCATTCACTAAATTCCCATCATCTTGATCCCAAGATGAGTTGTGGCATCTCATTACTATTCTCCCCAGAGACTATTAGGGGATATGCAAACAGAATTCTTTCTATCCTTGAAAGTGTGTTCATAATATAAGTGAATTTGCAATGAGCATGAAGTGTAGGCACTGTTGGAATCCTGCTGCAAAAGGACATTTTGGATCACATCTTCCCCCAGGACAGGACTAAGTACATTGAACCTAAAAAGTAGCAGCTCTCTATCATGTTCAAGGAAGGTGGCAAAACCTCCCAAAACATTATCCACTAAAACCTAGCTTCACTAAGTCACAGGTTAAAAGACACAGAGTAGGGAATATGGTCTATGATATTGTAACAGTGTTGTATAGTGACGGATGGTAGCTACTCTTGTGTGAATATAGCATAAAACAGACTTGTCAAATCAGTATGTTGTGCACTTGAAACTAATGTAACATTGTGTATCAACTATACTTCAATAATATACATATAATGTAATAATGTATTATATGTAATTCTAAAACAAAAAATTCTAGCTTCAGACCATCAATCTATCCAGGATTAATATAGGCACAGGACTTTTGAAATGTGTAGCACTAAACAAGAGTGTTTGGTTAAACATGAACATGATCTCAAAGTGTCATCATAACAGGATTCCCTGCCTGGATTTTTATTGCATTCAAAACTTCACTCAACTACTCATTATCCTATGTGATTGAGATTGGAGTCCCCACCATCCATAAATGTACCCTCTGGCACACTCCAATCACAATTGCTTTTCCATGTCTCTAGTTTATCCTCTAAGTAAACCTGGCTGCCAGTCCTGTAGCTGGTTCATAGTAGGTGATTAATTATATTTGTGGAATAAATAAGTGTGAATGCAAGGGAACAGCCACGTCCAAAATATATGGTACCTTTCTATCTTAGAATACAATCAATGGAAAAATGTTACACAGGCCAGCTAAGAGTATAAAGTGAATGGGATTTTCAATCTATCCAACTCCCACTAGAGTTAAAAAGGCATCTCAGTTCCTAATTTTATCTTGAGCTAAAGGTTATGAATGGAGATGGACTGGACTCCCCTAAAAGTCACATTCTTCACCTTGCTCTAAGGTACATCTGAGCTGTGGGTGGAGCTGAAGGCTGGAAGAGTAAGGCCGGGTGACTGGGTACAATGCAGAGGCGGAGCTCCACCACCTTTCCTTTTCCACGTTGAGCCCTGGAGAGAGGGTTGTCAGCATAGGTGTTATGAACCCTTTGATTTGAAGCTTTCTCATCTGGCTGCACAATACTTTGGTGCCTTAATAAGATTCAGCTGAAAAGAGACTTACTTCTTTTCACAAATTGAAAGAAAATCTGTTTGGACATTTTTAAGGGAAAGGGGAAAAATTCTGGGTTTTCTTGCATTCTTTTCTACCTCTCTCTCTTTTAAAGTTGTTTCTGTCTCTTTGCAGCTCTCTACCTTGTATGTTCATGTCAACTAACTGGTTCTTTGGGAGATTAAACAAGAGAAATAATAAGAAAATATTTACATTTTAGACTCATGGGCTTGGAGGTCCAAGTGGAACCCTATCCAACAAACATTTTTAGCATGTACTTTTTTTTTTTTAATTAGTGATTCTAGGAATAAGTTAAACCTATGTTTACGCTGTTAGAGAAATTTCAACAAATGCTTATATATTTTTGAACTTTGCTTTTTTGTTGAGATATAAATTACATTCAATAAAAGGCAAAGATCTTAACTCTTCAGTTGTATGAATTTTGACAGTTTTATAAATCTGTAAAACTATCATCCAAACCAAGATATCGAACATCTCTATTACCGCAAAAAGGGCCTCTCCCATCTCTTCCTGGTCAATTTTCCCCATCTTTCAGAGGAACATTAGTTCTATCAGTTTCCATCAGTTTTATCTCATCTAATCAAAATGTATGCATGTAATCAAAATAACATATCATGTATTCTATCTCTGGCTTTTGTTCAACATAAGTTTTTAGAGATCCATCCATCCATTGTGATGTATCAATAGCATGTTTATTTTTATTGTTAAACAATGTTCTATCTTAGAGGCGCACCATGATTTATCTGATTCTCCTACTGATAGGGTGGGTTAGTTCAGGTTTTACCAGTAATGAATGAGGCTGATGTGACTACTGTTGCATAAGCCCTTTTCTGTGAACACACATCTACAATTCTTTTGTGTAAACTACTTGGGAGTGAAAATTCATGGGTCATAAGAAATATGCATATGTAACTTTTTTAAAAACTGAAAAATTTTCTAAGTGGTTTTACCATTTTATGCTTTCATCAGCAATGCATGAGCATTCCAGTTGCTCCACATCCTCACCAACTTTTTGTAGAGCAAGTACTTATTTCTTCTTATTAAAAAAATCCATTCCAAAAGCAGCAAAATTATATGCTATCCTAGCTTTCCTCCATATTTTTCTGATGACCAATTAATAATATTAAGCAACATATTTATATGTTAACTACTATGTATCTTTCTTTTGTAAAGCATTCAAATTATCCATTTTCTAAAATTAGGTTGTTTGCCTCTTCATTATTTAATTATAAAAAATGTATGGATTCTGAATGAGGTCATCTTTAAGACATATATACTGGGAATATTGTTCCAAGTGTGTTACTTATGTTTCATTTTCTTCATCGTTTATCTACTGATTTACAGAAAGGTTTTAATTTTAATAAAGCCCAGCTTAATTTTTCCTCTTATGGTTATTATTTGTTGTGTCATGTTTACATATTATTTGCCTAACCCAAGATTATGGATATATTATCCTATTCGTGTTTTATGGCTCTATAATCTTAACATTTAGAAATTTGAGTATCTCAATTTAACGTATGTGTGTGTGTGTGTGTGTGTGTGAGAGAGAGAGAGAGAGAGAGAGAGAGAGAGAGAAAGATGAGGACCTAGGTTCTATTTATATCCTTATGCAGTTGTTCCAAGACTAGGCCCCCAAAGGTTTTCTTCTGATTTTTCAAAAAGTTTTATGCTTTTATATTTTACATATATGAAGCGCTTTTTAGTAACAATTTTGCATACTATGTAAGATTTAAGTTAAGGTTTAACTTTTTGGGGGGCTGTGGATGACCAATTCCTCCAGTACCTTTTGTTAAAATGATTACTTGCCTTTATTAAATTCCTTCTGCACCTTTGTCATAAATTGAGCTGCTCTCTCTCACTCTCTCTCTGCCCCTTCCCTGCTCATGTGCACAAGTGCATGCTCTCTCTCTCTCTAAATAAATACATAAACATTAATTTTTTTTTAAATAAATTGAGAGTTGAAGTCAGTTGAAAAGTTGGAATTGAACATCCAAAAATCCCCTCCTTCATAAAAGCAATGAGAACCCTGGCC
>NW_027530368.1:14073215-14099591 GCF_008692635.1 Crocuta crocuta | reverse complement strand
AAAAAAAAAAAAAAAAAAAAAAAAAAAAATCAAAATTAACTTTTCAGTACTGTGAAAATTAACTAAAGGCTCTGAACAATTTCAGGGCATTGTTTCAAGTATAACAGCTCAATCTTGGTAAAAATAGCAACTTCTGTGGTGTTTTTAATTGCCTGATTCCTATCCTCCTCTCCACAGCTCTGCGATAACCCTGTTGATAATATCAACAGCTCACAATTATGGTGAGCCTAGCACTCTAGGAGACACTGACAGGGAAAAATAGAACTCTTTAAAAGCTTCATTCCCAGACAATGGCTCTTATTTGAGCTGTTTAGTAGTTACCTGGAAACTCAGCTTTCAAGGCTTGTCTTACTTGACCTGACTCAGTGCTCACTCTGTATGGACAATATTTGCCTAGATGTTTGTTGAAAACAATCAGTAGCAACAGTTTAATGCTGAAGGCGCCCTTGTCAGTGATAAAACTTGGGGCAAGCAGCAAACTAACAACAACAAAAACAAACAGAAACAACAAACAAATAGGCAAACAAAACAATGAAAACAACAAAACCAGAGGAATAAAGTATCCACTGGGAATTCTGAAAAGTTCCAACATTCTCCTGAGAATCTAGAGGTCCTTGTGCATGTGTAGGGCTGTGTGCATGCTCAGGAAAAATCTAAGATAGATCTAAGTTCCCACCTCTGGTTGACTCTGAGTCTACAAAAAAAACAGGAAATCAACACTAAGGGAGAGTTACAAATTCCAAAGCTAAGTGTTGGCAGCATTTTGCTTACACACAAAACTAGTCAGTCAGCAAAGCCTGGGAGACTACTGGATCAAGGCATTTTTGGAAACCTCTATCTGATCATTAGCCAGCTAATAAGTTAATGGAGCAGAAATGTAAGTGGCCACACATAACAAAGAATATGGATTTTACAGAATTAGTTGAGGAAAGTCACTAAACATATAGGAACAACAACAAATGGCACACCTTGGGAAAATGAAAGAATGTGAGTCGCAGAGTTATATTATTTAAAATGCTCATTGAAATAAACAAAAACATATGGCACATACACAGAAAATAAAGTGTCAACAGAAGTGGTCCTTGAGGGTACCTGGGTGGCTCAGTAAGTTAAGTGCCCAGCTCTTGATTTTGGCTCACATCATGATCTCACAGTTTGCGAGTTCAGTCCCTACATCAGGCTTTGTGCTGGCAGTGTGAAGCCTGCTTGGGATTCTCCCACTCTGTCTCTGTCCCTCCCCCACTCACTCTGTCTCTGTCCCTCCCAAAATAGGTAAATAAACTTTAAAAAATTTAAAGGAGCCTGGCTCAGTCAGTTAAGCATGCAACTTCAGCTCAGGTCATGATCTCACAGTTCATGAGTTCAAGCTCCATATCACACTCTGTGGTGACAGCTCAGAGCCTGGTACCTACTTCAGATTCTGTGTCTCCCTTGCTCTTTGCCCCTCATCTGCTCATGCTCTGTCTCTCTGTCTCTATCTCTCTCAAAAGTAAATAAACATTTAAAAATGTATTTAAAAAAATTAAATTAAATTCAAACTTAATGGTCTTCAAAACAGCCTATATGTTGGACTTACTAGACAAAGAATTTAAATAAGATATTTAAAATATGGCCAAAGAATTAAAGGAAACCATGTGTATAGTACTAAAATATGATAATGGGGTCTCACTAAATGAAATATATATAAGTATTATATATAAATATATATAAATAATATAAATATATATTTCCAGAAAGAGTTATAAATAATGAATTATGTTATTACTCTAGAGTTTACAAGATAAATCTTTATGTTTGGAAAGTTTATGTTCAAATAGCATAAAATTGCTTTAAGAAACATATAAGAATATTGTAAAAGTATTAATTCCACTAATGCTTTCCCATCCTTACCGCTCTTAACTGAAATTATATTTTTTTTTCTCAAAGACAGATATTAATTCTACTTACAAATCATTTTTCCCCTTCCTTTCCGCACACAAAAGAATATAATGCCATGTGACTAATCTAGGCCAACGGCTTATAAATGGAAATTTTGTGAGTCACTTCCATGCTGTATCATAGAAGACTAAGTGTGAGATTTCTATACCCTCTCTCCCTTTCCTCAATGACTGTCATAAAGACTTTGGGTTAAGATGGCACAGTCACACAATCAAAGAAGCCTGGATTGCCCCATTTCACTGCAGAGAGGCACATTTTGTCTGTGTACATCTATGTAAAGTGGTGCTTGGGTGGCTTGGCTGGCATTCAACTCTTGATTTTGGCTCAGGTCATGATCTCAAAGTTTATGAGTTCAGTCCCCACATCGGGGTTTGCACTGGCAGTGCAGAGCCTGCTTGGGATTTCCTCTCTCTCTCTCTCTCTCTCTCTCTCCTGCTCCCTTTCACTCTCTCTCTAAAATAAATAAATAAACTTTATATATACATACATACATATATATATATATTTGAAGTGTAGTTGACATACAATATTATGTTAGTTTTGGTTATATAACAGTGATTCAACATTAATGCATCATTTTTTGAAATAAAATTTTGGTTTTTCATATTTAGGGATAAAATTTTAAAATGTAACACTAGGAAAATAACAAATTATCATGATCTCAAAATGACTTCAATACTAGTTTAGACACTATGATTGTCGGTTTACTCAATTAGATAGTATGGTCTCATTAGACCTTATGTTCTATGTGTAGGGAATTGTATAAATTATTTAGCAAAGACTTAGTATGGTTCTTAGAGCCATTCAACATTTCTTGGATATCTCTATTTAGGATTATATATATTTCTCTATGAGTCAAAATATTATCAAACTGTGATAAATGTTGAGTTTACTGACTCCCTTGGGCAGTTTGCAGAGTTGAATACCATAGCCCTAGATTTTGATGTTCTCTGGTTCTGAATTCTTATCATTAAACTTTAGGTCAGAAAAGCCTTTTAACTGTTAATCAATCATTCATTTGGAAGGAATTAAACATACTCAGAAGAAAATAAATTCTGTTACTGGTTCATTTTCTAACTGTCTTCAAAATAAGACCTTTTGAGACTAATAGAAGCTTTAGGTTATTTTAGGTCCTGAGGCTCAATACAGGAAAGAATTATATTCTGTCAATAATATACTCTAATAGGAGAAAAAAGAAAATAAGCTCACAGTAAATAAATTCAGATATTAATGGGTGCTACAAAGAAAACACATCAATGGGATTGAGAATGACAGGGCTAGGGTTGGGTAGGGCTATTTTAGATAGCAAGGGAAGGATTATCCTACATTTGAGGTGAGAAAAAAATGCTCTAGATGAAAATCTGGAAAAGATAATTTCAAGAAGAGAAAATAGAGCTGATACAAGTCCCTACTGGGAAATTGTTCTACAAGTTCATTTAATAAAAGAACCTGAAGTGAATATTAGAGAGGGGATTATCAGAGGAGAGCCTCTCAAGGAAGTGATGGCTGAGCTGAAATATAAAGAATAAATGGTAAGAGCCAGTTAGATGAAGAATGAGATGGGAATGAGGGACACTAATGAATGACTATCCAAAATCTATTTCTAGCCCCTTTCTTCCTTACCTTCCTTAACTGTAGAGTAGAAAGGTCCCAAAACTTATTTTCCCACCTTTCCTTACTGTAGAGAAGCTATGTAGCTCACTTTTGGCCTAAGAGCCAAATAGGAACACTTTTCAGGGAATTCTCAGAAAAATTAAAAAGAGGAAGGAAGGAAGGAAGGAAGGAAAGGGAGGGAGGGAGGGAAAGGAAGGAGGAAAGGTGGAAGGAAAGAGGGAAAGAAGAGAGGATGAAAAGAAAAGAAAAGATAAAAAGAAAAAAGAAAAAGGAAAAGGGAAAGAAAGAAAAAGAAAATAGAAGAAAAGAAAGAAGAAAAGAAAAGAAAAGAAAAGAAAAGAAAAGAACAGAAAAGGAAAGAAAAGAAAAAAAAGGAGAGGGAGGGAACCATGGAACCATCTAGGCTGTGATACCTCACACACTTGCCTCCTTTCATTCATTCCATTCACTCAAAAATATTAATCAGGGACCTACTATGTGACAAGAATTTTCTAGGCTCTGGAGATAGAGAAGTGAACAAAACAAAGGCCTGACCTTAAGAAGCTTACATTCAGGTAAGTACACACACACACACACACACACACACGCACACACGCACGCACAGTGATAAAGTCAAGTTATAGTTGAAGGTCATTTTCTAAACAATGGATTGGAAGCTTACATGTTGAGAGCACTAGGCAACTCCAAGGCCTTCAACCCCTCTCCACCTCAGTTTATCAGACTCAACTAAAGGGCAATTTATGATCTTAATCAAAGAGGAAGAATGGTGGTAGCATAGCCTAAATGAAACATCAATAGGTTTCAACTGAGTGGCTCACAAGTATTGCTATTAGAGTGTCACATCTCCTCTAACCTCCAGGGAAAAGAGACATGGTCCTGAAACCACCTAATGATTCTGGGAAATTTTTAATTGCCAGTATCTGATTTAGCAGGCCAAATAATGCCTTTGTACCCAATGTCCTCATTATACTTATCAACAGAAAGTTTTATCAGACGTATAGTCTCTGAATTCCAATTTCCCCATTTGAGTAATGCCAACTCTCAAAGGCAATCACTCTTTCACACCTACTCCATAATACAGAATTCTCCCAGTTGCCAAGGAAACTTTGATTTCCAACTCCAAACATGAGGCATCTATTAGAACTCCAGGAATTCCTGTTGCATTTACTCTAGGGATCCCTTAAAATTCCAAGTACTAAGAGCAAAGAAGGAAGTTTAGAATAGTCTATATAATCATTTCTTGTGAAGAAGGAGATTGAGGAGAAGGAGGAATAATTTCTTCTGTAAAAGGAGGAGGAGGAGATGGAAAAGAAAAGGGGGGAGAGAGGAGGAGGAGAATGAGGAGAGAGGTAGAAAAGGAGGGAAAGGAAACTGGAACCCACTTGGATAACCAGGACTTGAAGGGTCATCTGCTTTTAGAGGTTTATTACCCTTACCTTTGCTATCTTCTAAGATCAAATTATAACTAAAGCCTAATTTGAATGTCTCCCTTTTCAAGTGCCCATACTCCCTCCAAACTTAGTAAGGCTTTATATGGTTATATGCTTTATTATTATCAAAATTCCCTATTATTCAATACTCATGCTTTCCTACTTTGCCTCCACTAGAAAAAATTGCACCATCTTTCTCCCAATGGCACATGACATTGTTCTGGGACTACAGGATCTTCTCAATGAAGGCTTCTTGGTCATTGCTGGATTACTTGACCGTCTTTCAAAGTGTGCAAGAGCTCCCATCATAGCATGTGAATGTGTTCTCAAGAGATCTTTACCTGATGAATCAAAATTTCTGAAATACCCTCATCACAGTAACTCCTAATCCCTTTTCATCCCCTTATCTTTAGTGCCAAAACAGTGAGGGAGAATTAAATTTCCCTTTTCCATATTATTTAAATACTTTGGCGGGGGGTGGGGGGTGGAGGTAGGCATCTCAGTGTTCTAGGAGACCATTTTAGAAATAACTTCTATAGCTAGCCAAATTGTCTGTTGTCACCATTAGCAAAGAAGAAGAAGTAACTTCATTTTTCAAACAGATGTTCTGGGTCTGAATATTTGAAGTAAGAAAGGAAAAGAAAGACTTGGGGGAAAATCTTTAAAGGTATACATGTTTTTTTCAAGGGTTTGGGTTCCTGACTCTGAAATTTGGCTTGGCTCATAGCAGCTTCTCAAAAATGATTTTCACTGAAGGTTGATTTCCTTAATATTTATTTTTGGTGAAAGTGTCATAGTACTTTTTTAAGATTATAGATTTATGATTGCCTATACAACTCGATAGTTCAAAATACTATTTGTGACAGCCTTTCAAAAATGTCAAAATGTCATCCTTTAGGGTGTTTGATATGTACCTGAATTTCAATTTCCATCCCTTATCTTCTAAATTTCTACAACCCTCAGCCTACTAATTTGCCCCATAAATGGTTTGTCATGCTCACCACAGCTCTTCTAATTAAAGGACGCTTGGGCATCCAATTTCTATCCTGCTAAAGTAAATGAGGCAAAGTTCAGGTGAAGATGGTCTCAGAGGATATCTGCACTCCTCTGAGTGCAGAAGGACATAAAAATATACAAATGACCTATCTTCCTCCCCTGAAAAGCCTGCTTGTAGATTTTATATGACTGAATCCTTCTCAGCTGATTAAGGTGACTTCTAGCTCTTGGCAAAAAGAACTGAGAAGCCAATCCATAAATATTTACCACATCTATAATTTGCAGCATTTTTAGTGGTCCACTCTGTATTTGTCCAATTCTTCACTTTTATGGCTATCTCTCCCTGACTCGACAAAGGTCTCTGTCCTCAGCTCACCAACCAACCCTAAGATATCTACCCTTCTCTCTGAGGTCATCTCAAGAAACAGTCTCAATTCTAGGATTATGAAGTATCCTAGTCATGTTTAATATCCCCAGTGTTCAAAATGGTATGTGCCACAGATATAAATTTTGGTGTCTCCCCCATCCCACATATATGAGGAAAAAATAAGCTCAATGATTAGATGAATTCAACTAGATACAGGGAAAATTATGAAATTGATAACATTTCTCTGAAACACCCCTTCCCCATGTTCCTTCTCTGTTTCCTTCATTTCTGTATCCCCTACTTTGGAAGTGAACTGAAAACAATGAGGCCCTAGCCCTCCCTGCCTTCAAAGACAGAATTTATATAATGGGCATTGTCACACATGTTATCTACTTCTAAGCTGCCTCCATTTTGAAGATACAACTTTTAAATCTGATCTCTCCAAATTGTCTCTGAAAAAAAAAAAAAGTGAGGGGGAGCTCTGTCTCTTGGGTTTTGTTACATTTTTTATTTCCTCTCTAGAGTTTTGTCACACTTATTCCTAATGGTACCACTTCTCTTCCCTCACTGGGGTTCCTTACTGCCCTGTCTCCCTGACCCAAGTGTAGAGAAAGATTCCTGGATAGTCTAAGCACAAAAGAGGTAGCCTCAGGTTCGCCACAAAATTTACCAAAACGTAAACTGAAAATCATAAAAAAAGATGACAGAAAATATAGATAACTTAAAAAATAGTCACATTTCAACATGTTAAGCTTTTTTGGTTTTTTGTTTGTTTGTCTGTTTGTTTTTTGTTTGTTCCCAAGGATTCCAGTAAAAGGAGAGCCAGGCCTTACTGAGTACAAGAAAGGGCTCCTCCTCGGATAAGAACACGTTTTCTGGGGATTATTGGTATAACTCCACAGATAGCATTTTCTTCCCTCCCAGACTCCTGGGCCTATGGCCTATAAGTTCTGCTTTCTTTTCTGATCTTTTAAGGCGAGTCTATTGAAATTTTTCAAAATGAAACACTGTCCTTGTTCAACCCTGCTATACAGAAACTTACTCATTTCTAGTTTACAGTCTGAAAACAAACTTTTGAAATGGAGGATAGTCACGTCTAACAATGTGAAGACATAAGGTACAGCAGTGATTCAATTCGTAGCTTTGCCACATTTTAGTTGTGAGATCTTGGGCATATTACTTTAAAGTGCCTCAGTTTCCTTATTTACGAAATGGGGAAAATAACGGTATGTGGTTCACAGAATTTTGTACTAAATGAGTTATGAATTCGAGTAAGTATTTAGAAAAGCCTTGGAATCTTACTGTTGTTTTTGCTACTGACAATCCACACACAATAGAATAATCTATGCCTTCCCTGCTCACCTCAACTCATCAATGGAATATTTAATAATTTTGCCATACTCAACTCAGGTCTTACCCGAACTCATTCCCAGGTGTTTCACCTTGAAAACACGTGCCTAGGACTGTTCCGTACTATGGTGATCCCTAACCCTTTTAACAACCTCTCACTCAAGGAGTGCCAATCCCCTACCACATTCCAAACCCTGTGCCAGGTGCCAGAGATGCATTGATGAGGGAGAAGGAAGGAAAATGCAGATACAACCCTTGTTCTCATGAAAAGATAGGGATAAATGCAGATACCAGGCAAAAATATTGTCTGCTATAGAATCGCACAGTGGTCTCCATAAATTATGCCTTTAGACAGTCAGGCCTCCTGCACACTCATCCTCTCCCCAGGGGGTGTGAGTGGCCTGTGACTCACTGTAGCCAACATACTGTGGTGAAGGTAACCATGCCTTTTTCGGGTCTAAGCCTTAAGAAGATGTGGCAGGCCCTGTTTTGTGTTTTGGGGGATACCTGAGCTTCCATACAAGTGGTTCAGCTGACCTGCCAGAGGGCTCCCATGGAAAGGCCACGTGGAGAGGGAGATATCTTGAAATTAATGGAGACAGATCTCTAGCCATCCTCACTTCCCACCAACTCGCCAAGGCTCCAGACATGGGAACGGGCATCCTGGATGCTCCAGCTCAGTCACAAGTCCACGTGAGTGTGGACTCAGCTATGAGCGGGAGCAAGAGCAGGTCAGCTGAACCCAGTCAACCCACAGAACCATGGGACGCAATGGAATGGTTTCTGTTTTAAGCCACAAAGTTTCGGGCTAGTTCACTATGCATCAATAGAAAGACAAACTGCATGAAAACATCTTCTCTGCCACTGATAGATAACACTGGTCAAATTATTTCACCTTCGCAAGGCTCAATTCTCTCAACTGTAAAATGGGGTAAGAGTCATTTCTTCACAGAGCTGTTATAAGCATCAGATACACTATACGTAGAGTTCCTGGAAACTGGTCTTAACAAATGGCAGCAATTATAGGTGGGACACTCCCACCAGGAAGATTTTTATTTCAAAACAGGATCCTGAAGACTGTAAGGTTTTCCTCAGGTCGCTATTCACATTTGACTGAAGGCTGCTTTTCCCTGTATGTGCATTAAGCCAGGAATGAATGTGAAGAGCTTTCTCTCTACACACAGAATTCAGGGGATAAGAGCCCATACTCTATCTGACACTGTCCGTATTTTTTTCGCATTTTATTTTGTATAAGAAAGATATGCATTTGGTTGTTATGTCAACATTAAGTAATTACAATTGTTGTTAAACATGGCATCACAAAGTTCTCATCCCTGCCTCCAACTTAATGCTTCCTGAGAACCTTTAGAGATTTATAAAATAAATGATGTAAAACATGGGATGTTTGGGGTACAACAAATCTCATTTATTTTCACTGTCATCACTCACCATGGTGTATAATATCTGCTCCATGCAGACTGAAATACTGCAGATGTTTTCAAAATACTATTGGGCTGTGGAGGGACCTCTTAAATTTCTCATCTGGTTACTTTTAGTTTAAATCCCCATCCACAAAGTTTCTGTATATGTGTATTTTAAAATCTTGAGTTTCTCCCCTATTTGCTCCTGGCACCCCTGCCTACTCAACACCCAGCCACAGAGAACCTGAAAAAACAGTCCCTGGCATTCCATGAGGCACGTGGGATTGAAGAACAAGGAGGCAAAAGATAAAAGTAGTTATAACTATTCATTAGTTTTTGGTACATCAGATAATTTGTGCAATGGCTTCAGGGCTTTAATTGAATCACTTTTCCCACCTTGTCTTAATTTTAATTATGCAGCAATCATTTTTACCAACCTGAGCAAAGGAACCATATGAAAATGTGACATATGACAATATACATTTACCTAAGCTCCAGGACTACAGTGACCTACAGGCAATTAGCTCCTGCCTCTAGCACTGAACGACCAATTAAAGAGTTAACGAAATGCCCTCCAAATCACCTACATGTTCGGGATTTTTGGACTGCCAGGAACACTGCACTTCAACTGATATAATTTTTGACTGACTGATTTAGTAAGTCTACATCTGCTAAAATCCCAGACTCACGCCTGTAAAACTGAGGAGTCAGGTTTTATGAGGTGCTTTCACTGTCATTAAAGACGATCCCACCTTAACCCTTCTCCTAACAAGACAATCTTGCAGCCATCGTTAGGAGGTGTGATCCTAGCTTGTCATCACAGAAAAAAAAGGCTTGCTAGGTCAATGAGGATGGTACGGAGTTCATCTCAAGGATGTAAGACATTCATCCCTGTGGCTAGAGGCCAGGAACTAAATCTAAAGGAGGAAGGAGGGAAGAGAGGAAGGAAGAAACAAACGTGACATTTTGAGATATCTTTTTAAATTTAAATATCATATTTTTAAGGTTTTGTAGAAGTAAAGCTTGAGATAAGAATGTACCCAACAAGTGATGTCACAAAGTCCTGGAAGCAGAATGAGGAAACAGACAGGAAAGGGAAGGAAGCCACAGTGTTTGTTCATTAGCAAATTACCACTGTGGTTGGCTGGAGCTTGCTGGGGACTGCTGGGTGACAGTGTTGAACATGCAGTGCGGTCCCATGGAAGGAGCAAAAAGGATTTCCAACGGGCGACTCCTCTCATTGGTCAAAAGCGCACTCAGTTATTGACTCCCTAGCACTTTGCCTACTCCATATGAAGGCTGTGAATGTTCCAATAGCCAGAGAAAGCCTTCAGACAGAGTCAGGGTGCTCACAGTAGAAAATTTTCAGATGCTCAGAAAGGTGAGTTTTGGGGCATTCTGGATAGGACACTGAGTGTTTGCTATAAAACTTGACCCCCAATTAAGTGGATCTGAGTAATACCAAGTTTTGCTGTGGGGCTTTCTTCATCTAGTGTAATCCACACAGTTCACTCATTACAGCCTGGATCTAAACATGATCTGTTTACCTGTTGTTACCCAATTTAACCTCTAGAATCTGTCCTTGGCATAGAACACCTCAAAGCATCACTCCTGCCCTTTGGGATGTCATAAAGTGGGGAGAACAGTGAGGGACAAGAAGCAACCTATGCTTGATTGGGGAGCTCATGAACTCTTTGTAAATCACGTATTTGATTGGGCTGGACACCTGACTGGGGTAAACCTACCAGAAATATGTTTGTCAAATTACAATAAATTGACTTCATAACTAACTATATTTTTGAGAAACAAAGACTAGACAAAATTGAAGCTTATAAAAATCTAGACCAAATCAAACCAGTGACCAAAACCCTTTTCTAAACTACTTTTGCTGAGACCTAGACATGTTCATTAAATAACACAAGTATAAAGACAGAAAAAAAAATGAGAGAAACACACAGGCTATGTTGGATCTTGCTTTTGGATGAAAGCCTAAATCATGCAACCTAAAAGGAGCTCTCAACTTCTGTTGTTATTCTTAGTTGAAGAGTCAGTTCTAAAGAGAGGTCCAGATACCACAGGAAGAGAAAACCTTTTTCCAGATGCCTTCTTCTCCCTGATTTCTTGGCAGTACTCCCAGGAAGCTGTCAATCACTCAGTCAAAATATATGCTGCAATTGTATTGACTCAACAAGTACCCGTTCAGCGCCTACTACCCAAAAGCACTTGTGTAAGATCCAGGGAAGTCGAGTGAACTGCCGGGCTCTGATATTTCACATCGGCTAGAGACGGGCTGATGGACAGGTTGATTGATTGATTGATTGATTGATTGATTAAATGATTCAACTAAGTGAATGAATGGACCCCGATAGCCCAATTCTTTATGGTCAGTAACCTTGTCTACTCTGTAAAAGCCATATTACCTCTGATGTTTCATGCATGTTGTGGACCCTCCAAAAATTATTGCTGATGTCAGGAAACGAAAATGGTGCACAGATTTGTTCAGCATGAGATGCCATGTAAGATCTGTAATTCTTCAAGTGCTGCAGGCATTGCTCTTGGTTAAGGGTTAATGGAACACACAGATGAGCAAAACTCTTTACACCCCCATAGCACCACTCTTTGGCTGGGATTTGCAATCTTGGCTTCAAAAGCTTAGAGATTTCCAACCCATCAGGGAAGACTTTCTAGATTATGAAATAAGCAGTTTTTCACTCACTTCTTTCTTTCTCTCACTTGTTTCTTTCCTGTTGTGCCAGATAATCCTCCACTCACAAGATGAAGTTTTGGCTTCTTTCTACAAGTTGTCTTCATATTTATCCTCATATTTCAACATTCTGTTTATTATGTTTTTACTAATAAAGTCTTCCTAATGCACTTCTGCTGTCTTTACACATTCTCTTGAGGGTTCCATTCATATCCAAATTAGTGCAATCAACAGGGCATACAAATTAGGGATTTTACCGATCAGCTGATTTTAGTCTGGAAGTTCGAAAAAACCTCTTAGACTTTTATTACATTCCTTGGGCTTGAACCAATATAAACAACTTTATGAACAAACCCACTTCTATACAGTTGTTTCTATTATCTTTTCTGTCTTTATTGAGCCATTGGTGGTATTTTAGATTAAAAACTACCCGAAGGCAGAGATTACAAACACAGCCTTATTTACCCCTGGACAGAGTAAAGATTTGTTACCATGCCTCAGCGTTAAAATTTTGTCTTTGAGATACTGTTTCCAAGTTGCCCATCTACTACTCTTTTCATTCTTTAATATTGCCATTTCTCTTCTCTGTGATCAACAACGAGAGTAAATTGGTTTGAGTCAGTGTAAAACCTTGTATTCCACAGAGTATATGTTTAAAATATTAATACCTGGTAAATAAGTAGTCTATTAAATTAACATTTATTTATATATTACCAAAATAAGAAATTTTCTTTTATAATGTTTATTTTTGAGAGAGAGCGAGCGAGCCAGCACAGGGCAGGGAGAGAGAGAAGGAGAAAGAATGCCAATCAGGCTCTGTGCTGTCAGTGGGTAGCCTGAAAAGGGGCTCAAATTCACAAACCATGAGGTCATAACCTGAGCTGAAATCAAGAATTGGGCACTTAACCGACTGAGCTACCCAGGCACCCCCAGGAATTTTCTTAAGAGCAAATGTTGGAAAAGTGTGATGAGTAGACACTGAAGAGCAAAGAGAAAGCCAGGAGGGAAGCAGACTTAAAGATATCAGTATTGGTTATTTCTTGTTATAGTAATGCAGCAGAACAAACCAGAGCATTTCAGGGGCATCCAGCAATAGATAGTTATTCTTGCTCTAAGTCTGTAATTTTGGTTGAATAGCTCTGCCTATCTGAGCTAGCCTTGCTCATATCCCTGCAGTCAGCTGGCAGGTTGGCTGAGGAACTGGCTCATGTAGCAGGGACTCAGTGGTGATGACCTGACGTTGGTCCATGTGGTCTCTTGTCCTCCAGCAGACTAGTCAAGAAATGTTCTCATGAGGCAGAATTCCAAGACAGAGAACAAAAGAACACAATTCTCTTGAGGCCTAGGCTCAGAACAGGCACACCTACACTGTCATTTATACCACACTCTACTGGTCCAAAGCAGTCACAAGAACACCCTAAATTCAAGGGATATAGTAGTAGACTTCACCCCCTGTTGAGAAGAGGTGCAAAGTCCCATTGCAGAGGAATGCTATAGAACAAGGCCATCAAGTTAACCTACCATTCAACTTTGCTTCTTAAAATAATTCAAGTAGATAAAAAGAAAGTTAAAAATAACCCAAAATATAGAGATGATCCTCTTAAATAAACTGCATTGTAACTGAGGAGAAAGAAGGAGCCATTGTCAGTAGACATTTACCAGTCATCTACTATACTTTAGGCTTCATACTGGACTAAGAAATAGTCTCTGTTCTCACATAGTTCACAATCCCAGGAGTTTGCACACAGCAAGCATCATTTAGGTAGTACTCTGCACATTGTGATAGGTACTCAATGAATATTTGTTGGTCAGTGATAAGATAAACACTAAACAGAGCACAAATTTGTCAGATAGCAAACCTTCTTTTAGATTCTATAAAAACTGTTTTAAGGGATAATCCCTTAATGTTTAGAATATGCTAGAAAATGAAGAAAATCGAAATGTCAAGACAGGTCAATATACACACTTAATTTCCTTCTATAATTCTTTCCTTTCTCTCTTTCTATTATTATTATTATTACTATTATTATTATTATTACCACCATTATTATTGTTGTTGATGTTGTTGTTATTTGGGAGGACAGAGGATGTACTCAGCTGGTGAAATCATAGTAGCAGTTAATGGACCTTCCTCATTGTTAGGCAGCAGCCACTAAGAGATCAATGACCCAAAAACCTCAACCAGGGCAGGAGTCACATGTCAGGCAGTGTTCCTAATTCCCCTAACTGCCAGGTCAGTGAAGACCCAGAAAAGCCAAGGTGTGACTCTTATATGTTACCTTCAGGATATCATCAGAAACAATATTGTAAGAACTCTGTAATGTGACAGATGGTAAGTAGACTTTTCATGGGGATCATCACTTAATGTATAAAAATATTAATTCACTATGATGTATACCTGAACTGAACAAGATATTACATGTCAATTATGCCTCAATTAAAAAATAAAAAGAACAGGTCTGAGAAGTAAGAAACTGAAAACTCCGAGTGCCTGGGTGGCTCAGTTGATTAAGTGACTGACTCTGGATTTCAGCTCGGGTCGTGATCTCACGATTTGCAACTTCGAGCTCCATGTCAGGCCCCGTGCTGATGGTACACAGATTCTCTCTGTCCCTCTCTCTCAGCCCTTCTCTCTCTCTCTCTTTCAAAATATATGAACTTAAAAAAAAAGAGAAAACTCAAAGTTGACCATATTTCAGTGTATACATACACATGCATACGTAGTACATCATGCATTTACACATACACACAGTCAACCAATCAACCCACAGCAAAAAGGCTTTGGCCTTGAGTTTGTTCCTGGAGAAATTTTTCTCAGACCTCTTTGTGGAGGCCAAGAGAGCAGCATCAAGGGGGAAAGCCTGTGAGCCAGAGAGGAGGGCTCCTTTGATTTGAACAGTGGACTGCAGGATGAAAATAATCAGGGAGCACCAATGCCACACAATTGTTTATGTGTGTGCATGATTGTGTGCACATGAATGCATGTGATTATGCCTTAGTGTGTGTGGGGTAATGGGTCATTAACACTAACTCACAGAAACTGCTCTGCTTTATGAGTTGGGATTTTCTTTCTTTCCTTTTTTTTTTTTTTTAAAAAAATAAAGCCATATTTTTTTTCCTCTCCGTTCTCAAAGACGAAGCAATTTACAGATGCTGAATCCTTTTTTAGGAATAATTCTCAATGCATCATTCAAATATCCTTTGAGCTGAGCACACGATATGCACATCATGAATACACATAATCACTGCACAGTCCTTTGTGAAGATTTTGAAAATAGCATCTGAAAGAGTCAACCATAGGTCCCCATGGGAGGATGTACATTTGGTGAGTGCGGCCGTGCGAATTCTGGACACTCATTTCCTTTTTCAAAGGCCCTGCTCTCTTCCTGTGGTCCTTGTAGAATATTTCAGTGGTCCACCTAATTAAAAAGTAAATCACAATTTTGGACCCCCGTGCAAATGACATGCTTACATCTGTCCGATACAGGCAGCACTGTATCGTGGATTTTCAACAGAGGCCACAACAAACAGATTATTTTTAAAAGACCATCACCTTAATACTAGCTAATTTCATCATCTTCTAGGCTTGCTGCCTAGAGGGACCAAAATTCCAGAGCCTCACGCTGCAAACTGCATTCCTATTATTTCTCACTAGAAAATTTGCAAGTGCTCAAGGTGCAGTTCAACCACCACAGCAATCCAATCCGAAACCATCTTTCTTGCTGTCACTGTTGCTCACTGTTGACGGTGTTGAGGACTATTTCCTTCACCTTTTTTCTTTAGAAATAGGAAACAAAGGTTTTTTTTTAAGTTACGTTTTTTGTTTTTTTTTTCCTGGGGCTCAGAAAACTTAGAGAACTGTACATCATTCTCTTTCCTTTTGAGATACGGGAAATCATTTGCTGCTTTCCCCCCACCCTACATTCTCCAGTTTGGAGCACAGAAGCCTTTCTGATGCACCCTTTCACAAGAGCCTGAAGCTCATTTACATGAGGTGGCACCCCAAATGACTTCAACTGCCTGCAAGCCCTTTTCTGCATCCGATGGTCTTTAGATATTTTTGATCTGTGATGTAACAGATATCTAAAATCATGTGTTATTTGAAACACAAAAAAGAACATGAAACATTTGCATCTCATTACCATTTATAAAGAAAGATTGCCTTTGAGATCCAAAAGGTATAAGAATCGCTAGCAGGGACATGGTTCTTGCAACTCTCCATTCCCACAAACTAATATTAATTAAGAATTTGGGGGGCATCTGGGTAGCTCAGTCGGTTAAACGTCGACTCTTGGTTTTGGCTCAGGTCATGATCTCCCAGTTCATGAGTTCTAGCCCTGCACTGGGCTCTATGCTGGCAGTGCAGACCCTGCTTGGGATTCTCTCTTCCTCCCTCTCTCCCTGCCCCTCCCAGACTCTCTCTCAAAATAAATAAATAAGCTTTCAACATTTTTTAAAAAGAATTTTCATATATATGAAATAAATCTATCTATCTATGCTTATAGATAATTTAAAAAACCCACCATGCCTCATTACCTATCCCCTAAATTCCAAAATTTATTCCTCAATTTCGAATGAAATTTTTGAGTGCCTTTCATGTGTTCAGCACCATAGGCCAGTGTGTTTTTAAATAAAGAATAAAACAATTTTCTTGGATAAAAATTCTAGAATAGTTAAATGTTGAGTTGTAGAGGAAATCTATAGTCCAACCCTTAATCTTACGCAGGGCACAATAAATTTATGGACAAGAAAGCAAAGGTACGGAGAGGAGAAAAGAAGCCATCAGAGGTTTGAGAGGGAGAATGAGACCATCAGTGAAACTCGCTGGAGAGAGTAAGGCTGCTGACTCACTTCTGTATCATTTCTGTTCTTCCCTGTAGATGGACCAACGGCAGCAAGACCATCGATGCCGAGACCTGAGAGAGGTTGCTGATGAAGCCTTGACCTCATCCTTTGAGGGTCCTGATGCCACCGGGTGCCACACACACAGAGACACCTGAGTACTTGTGAAAAGGAGGAAAGAACTCCAACTTCTCTTCACTATTCCCTTTAGTCAAAAGGTTTCACTACCTTTTGAGAATCAAACAGCCTCTGCTTACCTCTCTAGCTTCATGTCTCATCCCTCACCCCTTGGTATCCAGCAGCAGCCACATATTAAGTAATTTCAGTCCCAAATATGCATCATTCCTTTACTTACTGTAATATGACTACACTGGTTCCTCTGCCTGGAATGTACTTCTCAATATCTTGTGGGCCTAACTGCTACTTTAGACTTTACCTCAACTGCAACATCTTCACAGCTCCCAATGCCTGGATTATCTGCTCCCCAACAATATGCCCCCATTTTAGTCTATACTGACCATTCCAAGTGTTTCTTACCTTTCCATACAGATTAGATAAGTTAGCACATGGTAACTAAGCATGTAGACTTGGATCTAGCATACTCAAGAAATAGGAGCCACCACTATTTTCTCACTTAAAAAAAATTCTGATTCCTTGATCTCTCTCCTCACTAAAATCTGAGCCAGTTTCTATCTTGTTCACGAACACAACCCATTACCTAGCACTGTGCCAGGCACATGGTGAGTGGCAATGGATGTGGGATGAAAGACTTAGTTATTGCACACAGCCACTGACATTCAGATCTAATTTTCTCCTTTCCGCAGTAAAACCTCCCATCAAAACTACAAACAAGATCTTAAAATGAGATGATTCTAGGTTATCCATCAAGATTGACCCTAACTCCAAGGCAAGTGCTCTTGGAAGAAAAAGGCAGAGGGAGCTTTTAGAACAACAACAACAACAACAACAACAACAACAAAAAGAGAGAGAGAGAGAGAGATGCAGCCACAAGCCAAGAAACTGCTGGAGCCACCCTGGGAAAGATAAAGCAGCATTTTTCCCTAGAGCCTCTGGAGGAAGTGCAGCCCTGCTGACACCCTGTTTACATTTTTTAAAGAATATTTAATTCTTACTCTCTTAGCAAATTTCAGTTATATAATACAGTGTATAACTCTTATCACCATGTTATAAGTTAGTCTCCCCACCTTACTCATCTTATGATGGAAAGTCTGGACCCTCTAACCAAACTCTCCCTAGTTCTCTCACTCCCATTCTGTGGCAATTACTTTTCTATTCACTGTTTTTCTTTTTTTTTTTTTCTTTTACATTTTAGAGAGAGAGATAGAGTGAATGAGAGAGAACAAGTGGCGGAGGAGCCAGGGAGGGGGCAGAGAGAGAGAGAGGGGCAGAGAGAGAGAGAGAGAGAGAGAGAGAGAGAATCTCAAGCTGACAGACCCTGCATTGACGGCGTGGAGCCTGACACGGGGCTCGATGACCCTGGGATCATGACCTCAGCTGAAATCAAGAGTCGGACACTGTTTCTAGGAGTTGGGCTTTTTCTCTTTAAGATTTCATATGTAAGTGATATTGTGCAGTATTTGTCTTTCCCTGTCTGATTTATTTCACTTAGCATAATGCCCTCTGGGTTTATCTATGTTGTCGCAAATGATGAGATTTCCTTCTTTTTTGAGGCTAATAATATTCCCTTATACATATAGACCACATTTTCTTTAGCCATTCATCTGTTTATGGATACTTAGATTTCAGACTTCTGGCCTCAGAGCTGTGAGAGTACAAATTTCCCCTGAAATTGGTGATAATTTGTTATGGCAGCCACAAGGTCAATGAGATAGCACATGTAAAAGCATGCCATCAGTTTCTGGAAAAGTCTTATTCATTCACTCATCCAATCATTACTTCAAACAAATATAAGTATTTACCATGTCCTAGGACTGTTCTTAATACTAGGAATATGGGGGCAAAAGAGGGAGTTAGCTCTGAAGAAATTATACTTCTTATAATTTTATATAGCATCAAGTTACAAGTTCAGTTTCATGGTCACTGAATCTCTAGCTCTAGTTTGTATTGTTTTTGAAATGCTTTCCTTGCTCTGGTGAAACAGATGCGTGCGCGCACGCGTACACACACACACACACACACACACACACACTTCTAATTTCCATACATTCTAAAGCTTCTCCACTTCACATCCTCCACAACTCCTACTCCCAGAGCAATCCTAAATTTGCCTGCATGGAAAACAAACTCTAAAGCTGTGGCGAATATAAAGGGGTCTTGCTCACTGTAAAGCACTTATACTATTTCTCTCAACAGAAGAAAAGCAAACTGGCCTTCCTTATAATTATGCCCAACCTCTCTACTTTCTGGAACACCATTTATAAACAGGATATAGGTACTTGGTCTTCATTCAATGTATCGGTTTTATTTTTTGACTTCTCTAGACCACATGAATGGCTCCTTCCCATGGGAAAGAACAGAAGTTTCAGCAACTTTAGGGTAACACCTCTGTCAGCCACAGAGCCTATCTCTAGTGATATTCAACCCATGGAAGGAAGGTTATTTTCTGATGGAAGCCTTTCTCCTTAAATTAGCTTACAAGAAAGAAGAGGAAACAAACTTTCTAACACTTATGGCACCTATAACTTGAACATCATGCCTTGCCCCAACTATGGGACTGAAATTGTGATAACCCATAATATTCACATTATATCTCCCTGTGTCATCGGATGTGTGTCCTATTCTTCTGTTTTCTAAACTAATTCTTTACTTTTTATACAGTGAATATTTCATCAGCAGTTTTTTTCTTCTATTATATTTTGTAAAGATCCTTAGAAGACTTGTTTCTTTCAGGAAGTGACTGTTATGACAGAATTATAAACAGCCAAATATATCCAGATTAATATAAATGTCCTGCATGTGACAATTTGCCCCCACCAGAAGTGATTCTTTAGTAAGACGGAGCAATTTACTTGAGAAAAGCACTTGACAGAGACAGAAACTGTGTCATTTGTCCAAAGGGGGACACAGACAAATATTTTCATCTGCTTCCTGCTCAACGCCTGACTCTAAGCTACACATCACTCAAGTTTTTATCCATCACACTTTAAGCACAGCCGTTGTAACCAACATGAGCAAATTGCAATGGCTCAGGTCCCACACAGCAGGTAGCTGAATAGATGGACTTCAACTTCAAGGGTGTGGACAAATGGACTAATTCTGTCAGGAAGAAGAGGAAGCCAGAAGAAAAGTAATGATAGCATCTACCAGACAACGCCAGGACAGGTAGCTCTGTCTTTTTCTAAATCTTGGAATCAGGCCAGGGTCACTGATTCTCACTAGCAACAAACCAGCTCCTTGTAGCACACAGGCCCCAGGGATCTGGAGAAAGTGAACCTGGTCTACCAAATTAGAGCTTGAATTTAATTTGGGGAGGGAGATGGGGAGAAATACTTGGCCAAGCCCCCCTGCCAGGCTAGCTCTTGGGCACCAAACAGCCAGAGGAGGGTAAAGAATGGGTGGAAAATAAAACACAGTGGGGGGAGGAAGTATAAACTATGAAGACATACAAAACCTTAGGAAAGGAGATGAGGGGAAAAGGGAGGAGGAGGTAGGGGAGTGCCAGAAAACCCAAGGTGATAAAACCAAACACAGCTTTTCAAGGCACACCACTTTGTTCCATCTCAATTTCCTGGGCTTCCGATTTCCATAGCATCTATAGATCAGTCAGCACAGATTTGCTGAGCACCTACAATGGACCAGGCACTGTATCAAACGCTTTGCTTACATGAGTCTGTTTAATCCTAGCTGCAGTACTGGGTGATCAGCTATTTTACTCATAAAGATTCTGAGGGTTGTTTTTGTTTTGTTTTGTTTTTAAAGCAAGTCCTACCTCTAGTGTGTGGTGAAGTCATAATTCAACTCTAGGTGTGTCTGACTCCAAAGCTTATGTGCTTTCCATGATACCAACAGAGTAAAAATAGTAAGAGTGGTTCATTAACTTCTGCAAAGGGGAATTTCTGAAGTCAATACTTTAATTTTAATAGAAAGGCAGGGCTGGAACAATGTATTGCTTTAGGGAAAATCCCAGTGAGATGAAGGTCCAGGAAAAGATGCTGTGTTCATTTTAATATTTCTTGTGAAATTTCCAACAGGAGAAACTTTGTGAGCTATATTTCTCTAAAGTTTTGTGTGATGGGCCACCTGGACACAGAAATCTTCATTGTAAACTACCATGAGAAAGTGACATAAAAATGTAAAATGAACATAAAATGTATATTTTGTGTTAAAGTAGACATCATTGTACATCACATCCCAGCTAGCAAGCACCCAAACGTTTCCAGAAGAAAAAATAAAAATTAAGAAAATAACACGTTGAGTATTATTTTTCTTTATTTTTCTCCATTATGAGTGCTTACTTTTCTACTCAAGGATACCAGGTTTTAATGCACAATTTGTGAACATTCTGCACTTCCCATAATGGGATTGATGTTTTGAAATGTAGAGTGATTAGGTAGCAGTATGATAAAATTTACCAAAGTTATCACCTCCCAAATATTTTCATCTGCTTCCGGCTCAACGCTTGACTCTAAGCTAGAAATATCTAATTACAAGAAGTTTGAGATGTTCACAGGGAAGCTCAAACCTTCATTCAGTTGGACAGTTCAGAATCTGAACTTAGAAGAAAATCATAAATAATTGACTAGAAGCAGAGCACAGGAAGAATGTAGCAGAGCAACTAGAAAAATTCTTTTTATTGATACTTTCTTAAATTCTATATTTGCTTGGGAGTTCCTTATATAGTTCAGTGACTATTCTTTCAGCCTTTTAAAATGCATTCCTTTAGATGAGCCTAAACATATGAATTCCAATGCTAACCAAACCACCAACATTCATCACTACCATCACTACTTATTGAGGGCATGGTCCCCAAAATTGGTGATGAATGAGTGCTTGAGTTTACTTTTTGAGTCTCTGTGATTTATGACTTTTGGAGACAGAGTTATAAAGGAATACATATTGTTGGGCCCAATATTCTGTTCCCCTCCAAATCCTGGTCTCCTCTGTTCCATGTCCCAAAGCCTGGCCTCCCTGGACCACCTCCCTGGGGCTGTCTTGTACTCCCAGTTTCGGATGCATTTGGGCCAATGGGAGGCACCAGTGGGAGATCAGAGAACAGGACGCGGGTAGGTTATGTGTTACACTGTCCCTGCTTCCTCTGTGTGACCTGTGTTGGCAGCTGGGTTGGCAGTGGCTCCCATCTGGAAGCCCCTGTCTAACGCTGCATTAGAAATCTAGGAAACTAGAGCCACCATAACAAATCACCTTTAACTGGGAGGCTTACAACAGAAATTTATTCTTTCATGACTCTGGAGACCAGAAGTCCAAAATCAAGGTGGCAGCAATGCATGCTCCCTCCAAAGGCTCTAGGGGAGAATCCTTTTTTCTTCCAGCCTCTGGTGGCTTCACAGATTCTTTGGCCAGTGGCTGCAGAGAAGTTTGATCTCTGCCCCTGTCTTCATATGGCTTTCTCTCTGTCTTCTCCTCTTTTAAGGACACTTACTGGATCAGGGACCCACCTGGATAACCCAGCATCATCTCATCTTGAGATCCTTAATTACATTTGCAAAGACTTTTCCAAGTCAGGTCACATTTGCAGGTTCCAGGTGGGTTACCTTTAGAGGGACCATCTTTTAACCCACTACAAAGGGCTGCAGCTTTGAGAGGTCCTTGCTATTGTTCATGTCCCTTCTCCTCCAGGCTTACTCCTGTTGCCAGAACTGCCAAGCTTCACCATCTCTTGTTGATCCCCTTAACCCCCCAAGATATGAGAAGAATCCCTAAATTAGACTTGCTTCTAATATCCTTTTACATGTACATGGTTCCTGGTATGCCTGGGTGGCTCAGCTGGTTAAGCATCCGACTCTTCATTTTGGCTCAGGTTATGATCTCACAATTGTGGGATCAAGCCTGACATCGGGCTCTGTGCTGACAGCATGGAGTCTACTTGGGATTCTCTCTCCTTCTGCCCCACCCCCCACCACTTGTGCTTGTTCTCTCTCTCAAAATAAAGGAACTGAAAAAAATTTAAAAATTAGAAGTAGTTTACAAGGATCCTAGCTAAATAAATTATATAATAGAGTGTTGAGGATGCTTTAAGAAAAAGAAAACAACAAAAAATTAAAGATGACCTTATGTTAACCAAGATTCTGGCATGAATTCCCAGTCTCAGCCAGAGACCTCCCCATCTTCAATGGAACATATCTTCCCTGATTCAGCCATCAGGATTCACCGCTGAAAACTTTGAAACACACTTACAAAAACAGCCACAGGGGCAGAGGAGCGAATTCTCTGTGCTTCTTCAATGTTACAAACAGATAATTTTCTAATTTTGGCACTTGTAAAAAGAAAAGGATAATTTTTATAATGAAGCTCTTTTTATCTTCCACTAAGACATATGAACTTTTATGAACATATTTACCTATATTTCAAAATTTCCCCAAATAATAAAATAATTCAGTGAACTAAACTGTAGTAACACTGTTTGACACCATGTTAATTAATCATCTAACTTACTGTAACCTACTGACCTTTACACTTAAAAAATTTTCTTGAGAGGGAGCGAGTAAGAGTGGAAGAGGAGCTAAGCGAGAGGAAGAGAATCTTAAGAAGGCCCCACACTCAGTGTGGAGACCATGGAGCCTGACACAGAATCGATCTCATGACCATCAGTTCGTGACTTGAGCCGAAATCAAGAGCTAGACACTTACCTGACTGAGCCACCCTGGTGTCCATTGCCTTTACACTTTTTAAATAATTTGTTTTATGTTGTGGGAACAGCAACCCCCAGCCAACTGCGTGTTCATTCCTTTCTGTTGTTTAACCATTTATTCTCCCCCTCATTGCTGATCCAGCTCTATATGAATATATTCAAAGCACAAATTATTTGCCAGGTTAGAGAGAATTCCGCTAAGATATTTTATTTGAGTACTGATATTTTTAATTGCCTTTAATTTTCTCATTTTTAGATTGACAGGGTTGGACTGGGTGATTTGATTTTTCAGGCTGTTTTCTTGAAGGCCCTGGAATCTACATAAATTGGCCCAAGGAACTCAGCCACTCCATCATGTCATCGCCATGATGTCATAAGAAATCCTAAGGCCCTGAGGGCTCCTATTGAATAAAGCAAAGTTGTTTCACTTTCCAACTAAATTTGGAAAGTGTTCTCTGTGTCTGGATTGAATTCTATTCGTGGAATCTGCCTCCTGCTGATAAAGGCCAAAAACTAGTCTAAAACCCTCTGCAGCCCCTGCTTCGGCAAGTTCAAATCAAACATCCGACCACACCAGTACAAAAACAAACAAATGCACAGAAATAGGTCTTGCTGCTACTCCTGGCCTCCCCTTATTCTGTGGGGGTATTTAACCCTATCAAATTTCATTTGCTTCACAGCTCAGTGCATTCTCTTCCTGCCAGGTGCGTGTACCTAGAGAAACTGTGTGCAGGTAGATTATCGAAACCATGTCATATCGAAATCATTCATTCATTTGTTCCTTCATTCGTTCATGCCAAATCTCCCAAGTGTGCCATTTATACCTTCAAAATTAGTGCTTAATATTTGCTAGACAATCTTCAAATATGAGATCATCTCTTAAACATATCTAAATTGAATCTTCCCTATATGGTGTTCATGCAACAATTTAAGGGAAATAGTGCAAGAAAAATTATATAGAGCAAATGGGGGAAATGCATATACAAATGTGCATATATTCATATGCATATGTGAAATGTGTGTATATATTTAAAATTATGGTTTGAAAAGCTTTTGCCAAAATTCAGGACTTCGTGTAAAAATAGCTCCATGTCTGTATCAGTTAGTTTCTCTTGGAAACTTTAAAAAAATATAATATTTTGTGATGGCTTTACCCTGTGCTGCCCAGCTACATTAAGATAACAGTAAACTACATTCTTATGGCTGTCATAACATTTAGCTTGGTACTGCTTGCGATGTGAATAATCTATTAAGATATATAAGGTGCAAAATGCCGCCTTTGTGTCTTGGAGTTCCAGCTATCAGCTGTAACAACCAAGTGCAATTACTGCCAATATGGGGCCTGGCTGTTTCCTACCCCAGACCTCAGTGGCCAGAGACTCTGCAGCAGTGACCCCAGGCAGCCTCGGCCACCGCCACTGGGGCTGCGCAGAGCTCCTTCTCCCCGCCTCTGTTTCCTCGACTCCCTCCCCTCTCCACTTTCTTGCCTGTCATCAATCTTACTAAAATGACAGCAGACAGATGTTAGCCTTTGCAAAGATCAAATGAAATCTATGGCTCTGGGGCTGTTCACCAAGGAGCAGATCAGTCTACACCCGATGCAGGCACATACACTGGCAACAACCCACCTAGAATCAATTCCCCAGCAATTGCAAGTATCCCTCTATAGGCATGAGCCACTCAGAAATGGATTTTGACAAAATTTAATCCTTCAGTGGCTTCAGAGAGGTTTGATGATGGATAGATGGGAATTTCCTGTGAGTGTGTGTGTGTGTGTGTGTATGTATGTGTGTGTGCGCGCGCACCCTCACACTTGCATTTGAAAACAATTACTAATATTCAACTTAGAGGAGACGGTATTTACTTTGGCCACAAACTCATGATTTTTAACCCCTTCTTCTAAAAGTTGGACTCTGCCAAAGCATCCCCCACACTTGCCCTTGAGTTTTCAGATTTGTCTTGCTGAGCAAACATTACTCCATACCAGAACTATGCTGAATGTGCCCTTGTCTCATGCAATTTCTTTACATCAATGTACAGGACTATTTATCCCCAATAGAAATGTTTACCTAATCTGGAAAATGTCAGGCCATATGGTGTACATTGTATGAATTTCATCCATCCTTTTTAACTCTTTCTGAAAGTCTTTTTTCCCTCTGCTGCCTGTTTGTTGTGGAGCAGGCAGAAATGATTAAAGGGGATGGAACTCAGAAGAGGGGGGGCAGGATGGGAAGGAAGCAAAGAGAAACACAGATGGGGCACGGGAGAGCTTCTTTCTTTACTGAGCACGACATCTTGTAAACCAAAGGCTAAAGAAGTCTCAGGATCAAGGCAACCTTAGTGCAGAGTTAGAGCAAATCCAGAATAAAAAGAAAAAAATATACACACATCAACAGTGACCTAAAGATGAATAGGATGCATTATTAATAATAACATCCCCATGGGCTACCTGAAATTCAGAAACACCAAATCACCTTTAGGCTCTTATTTCTCTCATCACTTACTAGAAATAATGAAGTCTTAACTGCATGAAGAAAAGAGCAACCCTCCAGTACTTTGAGCTGAAGCAAATGTTTCCGTAATGTATCTTTCTACAGTATCTTAGTAAAAAGATAGATAGCTATTTAAAATAAGTGATATCAAGGAAGAATAAACTATTATGTTTGTGCCAATGCTTATTCATGGTTTTATAACAAGACATATCTGTTTTCTTCATATAAATCTTGACTCTATATTTAGAGTTTGCAAACAATGATTCTAGTTTTTGGCTGCCTGCCACTTCTGATAGAAAGCTGGGATAGCCGTACTACATTACTATAACATTAAAAAAAATTCCCAAAATTCCATGTGCAGAACTTCCCAACATGCATACAGTGTTCATAGAGAGAGAGAGAGAAGAAAGGAGGGCAAAGGGTTACAAATTT
>NW_027530368.1:14068008-14073197 GCF_008692635.1 Crocuta crocuta | reverse complement strand
GGGGGGGGGGGCGCTGAGTGAATATTATTTTTTTTCTCGTCAATCTTCCTAGATTAAAGGTATCTATGGAAGCTATAGAAATCGAGTAGAGAATGCCATCTCAGGCCTTTAATGGCCTTCATTTTACCTCTAATTGAAAGATGCCCCTTCTGTCAATTCTTAAAGAGTGCTTGAGCATTCATCAGTCAACAGTAACAGTTTTAGCAATGTCAAGTAATCTGGTATGTATTGAGGTTCTAGCCCCCTCTTTCTTATATGTAATAATCCTGCAAACACTTAGTGGGTACCAGAAAATTGTCATTAACTCAATTTTGTTCTTGGTTGTAGGGAAAGGGAAAAAGAATGCAATGACCTCTAGGATAGGCAAGTCCACGGACTTGATAGTCTAATAGTATTTTGGAGGTGTGGAATACACTCAGGAAATTTCATTCATTTAATTACTGTAAGCTCATTCATACACGCAACCGAACCCTCTTGTTTCCATGCACTGTGCTGAGTACTGAGGATGTGAATCTCAGGATATCTCCCTCCAGAGTCTCCCATTCAGATGTGAAAGTCTTTGCAGTAGGTTATAATTATATATATTATATATAATAGGCAGCATGTGGGACTCCATGATCTCAGTGAGAAAGGAACCTTAACTGTCCTGAGATGACAGTGTCGGATATGGGAGATGACATCTTCTGAGCTACCTTAAAGAGAGTAAAGGGCAGTCTTGGCAACACAGGACAAGGACACAGGCTTGAGAGAGCATCTGAGTAGCTTGGTGTGGTGACAGGATGCAAACGCTGGTCAGATGCCCAGGGTGGGTGGGGGAAGTGATGGAACTAGATAAACCAGGGCAGTAGGAGGTTAAATCATAAAGAGCCTTGACATCTAGAATGCCATGGCCACAACGGAGAGACATCAACAACTGGGAGGCTGCCACTAAAATTCTGAGTAGACAAAATTTTAATGGAAAAGATAGGCAAGCCATCATAAGATCTTTCTTAACCTGAAATACATATGTAAATATAGGAATTAAGTACAGTGACTAAAAGACAGTCCCAAGTCTCAAAACTAAGCCTATAATTTTGACATTATGTGAAACTGGAAGATGCCCAGTGGCCCTCAGGCTTGAGATTAATTCAGAAAAACACACCTCATTCAGGCAAATTGAGAAAGGGTACTTCAGAAAAGTTAAGAAAAACGTGGTGGAGGAGGAGTGGAGGGTCAGAGGTCATGGTGAAACAGATTTGAGGAAAACCTTGTATTAGTCTGAATGAACTTTGGTCACTAAGTTGAATACATTACTAGTAAGTTGTTTCTTATTGGAAAAGAGAAAAATAGAGCAAGGACAGCGAGCACAGACACTCCAACTAGACTTGGAATAACCAACTGAGGCCATTTCAGGCAGTACAATGTTTAATCACATCTAGGAAAGAAAGTCAAATGCATTAGTTCCATTTACAGCCAATGTTGCTCAGCATATCAATTAAAAGCACAAAGTGCTTTCCCCACATTCCTTCTACCCGATTTTCAAATATTTATGGGTGCATTATACTGCACATTTCATCACAATTAGCGTGGAAGCGATACAAGACCCAGAGAACACACTGAGCTTTTCATTATGAGAGTGGATTGAGCGGGACAAAGACTAAATTGTTAATATCTTAAAAACAAGAGCATTAATTATTAAACAGAAGTAGTAATGTATGGAGTTATCTGTGAGAGAAGTGGAATGTGCCATTTTAGCCAGTTTTTAAATCCACAATTTGAGGATTTCTAATCATAGCCTTATTAAGTGATACAGATAGTTGAGAAATGTATCACTAAGTCAGATGTCTTAACTAAGGATGCTGGCAGTAGGCCCACAAAATAGAAATTAGAATCCCACTTGGGTTACCTTGATTCTTGAGGTAATGAGTCAATATGACCGAAAATTGAAAATAAAGGGTAATCAACAGTGTAATTTGCAACGGAGGCTCATCTTCACAGATAGGTAAAATCAGATACACGGAAAGAAGGGGGGGAAGGAAGAAGGGAGGGAGGGAGGGAGGAAGGCAGGAAGGAAGGAAGGGAAGGAGGAAGGAAAGAACAAGAATGAGAGAAAAACTCCTTTTCCTGGATATACTTAACTCACAAATCAACTTACCATGAAAATGTCTATAGACCACTGAAATAGACAAAAAAGAGGAATGTGGGGGGAGGGGGAGGGGAGTGTTTCCAAAAAAATGGAATGAAATCACTCTTTGTCTCTCAGATGAATACTTGAGGAACAAATATTAAGTAAGATAAAACCCATACTTCTAAAATCCTTGTGGCCTACCCAGTAACTCGGTAGGATATTTAAAAGTCTCTCAGGAAAAATTAGGCAAGAGCATAAGTTATGTCCCTTCAGATAAATGTTTCCTTCTGATTCTTGTGATTCTTCCTCTCCCCCCCCCCCCCCCCCCCAACCTGAGTGCTGATGTTTGTTTCTTGTAGAGTCAGGAACCAGAAGTAGAGGGAAAGAGCTGGGGAAGAGAACCCAAAATGGAGGTGGTAGAAAATGTCTTCCTATGATGAATACATCAAACTTTAAGTATTTAGCCATTTGTATGACGGAAAGGGACACTTATGGAAGTCTTAATCTCAAATATATCAATCTACCTTAGCCAATGTCTTTTTTCCACCTTAAACTTAATTCTAGGAGTGTTTTTCAAACATTCTGCATATCACAGTGAATGCAAGCCATCTGACTGTAAATTTGCCTCTCTAATATTATTAAAACACTGTTATTTTGAAACTGAATGTATTTAGAAACTGAAGTGTTTTTTTCTTTCAGTCTCATGTCCTTAAGGTTTGAAAAACATCTCAAAATTGTACACTCTCTAATCATGGATTACACATTGCCACCGATAGTTGAGATTAGGTTTCCTAAAAAAAAAAAAAAAAAATGGGTGTAAAATAACACCCATACCTCCAGGAAAATAGCATAAAAGTTCCCTTCAGCTCCTTACTGCTCAACATGTGGACAAAATAAAATAATTAATAAGTAACAAAAATGATGGGACACAATATATACTGAGCCAGCCACTTCACACTCATTATCTCATTTAATTCTTATAGATTCCTTATGAGACTGATGTTACTCTCTGCTTTGTAAATAAGAAACAAAGGTCAGATCCATTAGTGACTTGCACATAGCTCAAACAGAGGGGTTGCTATTCAGATCCAGCTCTACCCCACACTAGAATTCATGCTCTTAAACACTGCATTCTCCTGCCTCTCCCGATTAACTGGCCTGCAGTCCCTGTTCAGATGATCAGCATGAACACTTGCCCCACCCTTACTGCAGAATCAAGTGGGAACGTCACAGTAAGTCCCAAACATTGGCTTTCTCAGCAAAAGCCTTTAGGAAACAGTTTAGCTGTGGGCTGCGCCTTCCTCCCCAGGGCCCTTGAAGGCAAAGGGTCGGCAGCCAGCCTGTTGCTACAGAAACATGCCAACACCGCACATGTCTTCGAGGGTGGAACAACTGTCCTTTCTCGGGCTCTAGACTTCTGCACTGGAGTCCCCCAAGGGGTTAATCCATGCCATTCCAAAGTTCAGTGAAGGGACAATCAGAACTGAACAGCAGGGATTTCAGAATGTTAATCGCCCGCTCTTCTCCGATTGGCCCAGAACAAATGCAGGGTACAGTAAATTGTCCTTGTCAGCTCAGCTCACATGATGATATGCTTTATTTCTAGACATGCCTTGAATCTGTCCCCTGAATTTATGTTCAGAAAATAAACACTTCCAGACGGCAATAAAGCATTCAGTTGTGGCTGGCGATTGCACAGTCTCAGACCCACCAAAGCTCTTTTCTTGGGAGGTTTTAAAGGTTTGACTGGTCCAGACTCCAAAATCGTATTTCCTCTGCTTACCAGCCTGGCATGCAAGCGTGCTAGTACAACCAGAACCCCAGTTTGTTCCCCTATGCTTGTTTCCCATTTGTTCCCCTATCCCCACTCTCTTCCCGTCCCCCCGCTTTAGCATTTCCTGCTGCAAAGACTTTCATCTGGGGTTCCATTCAGGCAAAACTTTCTTTTCTGCCAATGTGCCAAATGAGAAGGAAGTTGCTCAACCTATTTTATCCCCGTCATAAACCATGATAGATTATGAGTAGGAAATATTACCATGCTGCCCAAAATTTAGGCAGTCACTTACCACGTTCATAATTTTTGTCCAGATCTGAGTATTATTTATACTATAATTTACTCTATCATAAAAAAATACTTCAAATCAACTCCCATTTCATTTCTTAATTTTGTTCTCAGGAATAAATCAGGGATCTGAGGGCTCTACATATGTTTTCTAATACACCGAAAAATAAATATGCGTGCTATTGTATTATTTCAAATATACTGAGGTATCCACTAAAATTACTGTCTATGCTACCAGTATGCATGCCATACATTCAGAGACAGACAATTCTAGAACAACACAGTGTTCCCAAGGAAGATCAAATAACCCCAATATAAATAAATTGCAATAGTAATAAGGATATCAAAGATTCAGTATATGAGTTTCTTTCACAAAAGCTAAATTAAACAGCTGTTTCATTTTCACCTGAGGTGGCCAATGGGACAGCGTGTATTTAGTTGATTTGCTGATTAGATTGTGTGATGGTCTCTGGGTATTGCTGATAAACACACCGCCTGCTGAAGTGTTTGTTTGCACCTTGTAATTTGTATGGTCACACTCTAATTCTACCTTGCTCTATCCTTGGATGGCATCTCCTTGCAACATGACGCTGCTGAGCCGTTGGGAAAAGTGAAAGGAAAGCAGACCAACCTCTGAAGGAGGTGACAGGCAGGACAATGCCACAGGGAAGACGATGGGGTCTCACTGCAGATTGCAAGGTATCAGGGACTGAGCTGGCACTTACAAGCGTCCTTTAACACACAGTAGGGAAGCTCTGTAACTTGGTGACTCAGTTGGGTGAGCCACCAACTTCGGCTCAGGTCATGATCTCAAGGTTTGTGAGTCTGATCTCGCCGTTCCTATGTTTGAGCCCCGTGTCAGGATCTGTGCTGACAGCTAAGAGCCTGGAGCCTGCTTTGGATTCTGTGTCTCCCTCTCTCTCTCTGGCCCTCCCCAACTCACACTCTGTCTCTCTCCCTCAAAAACAAAGCAAAAAAAAAAAAAAAAAAAAAAAAACTCAAAAAGAAAAAAAAAAGAAC
>NW_027530368.1:14023839-14067994 GCF_008692635.1 Crocuta crocuta | reverse complement strand
CCAAAAAAAAAAAAAAAAAAAAAAAAAAAAAAAAAAAAAAAATTCAATGACTTCTTCCATTTCTAAGTGCAACTCTACAGAAGAATATAGGAGCTACAGACAGTAATTAAAACAGTATGGTCTGGCAGATAATAAATTGCATCAAATGTTAGCAACTCAGCTACCAGCACACAGTTTCACTGAACTGTGAGCCCCCTACTTCCTTTCATGGCTTCTCTCTTTTATTGCAGTGACACTGCATGCTATCTTCTTTAGGAGGGGACTATAGAAACCCTTCAGAAAGCATTCTTACAACTTTCTCATATTCTGGACCAAGATACTATGACAAAATTACAGTTCACACATGGAACAAGTTTAGAGGAAATATTAAGTGGAGATCTTACTTAACTCCAAGAAACGGTTGAGACCCACGTTCCTACACTGCAATTTTCTCCTCACTGTCTCTATACTTTTAGTTAATATTATTAGTCTAACACTACTCGCTTTCAGTTTGATCTATACGTCTCATTTCAGAAAGTTTAAGAGGCTTTTGTGTTTTCTCGGTCTGACCTTCTTGGTCATTGTTGTCCATAAGCAAAGATCTTCTAATTAAGATATGAAGAGAGTGTGGGGTCATAGAAAATGAACTTTAAGTTTGAAAGTGTAAGAGAAATGTTAATATAAGCTGCAAACTGTGTCAGTTGTCCAAATGAATTAGAATGGGAGCTTTCATAATTTTATTTTATTTTTTTTAGTTATTGAGTTAACCAGTACTTACAGAGTACCAACCATATTGGGGATGGAATGGTGCCTAAGACAGATAAAGTCCCTGCCCTCCTGGAGACTATGCTCCAGTGGTGGAGAAAGACAAAAAGACTGTAAAATAATAATAATAATAATGATGATGATGATGATGATGAAAGAAACACAAGAAAAAGTGGAAAAGTGATATAAAGTTAAGAAAGAAAAAAAATCTTAATAGTGTAGTTAAAAAGTCCTCTCTGAAAAAGTCTAAGACATAAAGAAAAAGGAACAAGCTACACAAAGAATATTCTAGGCAAAAGCAATGTGTGTGAAGATCATGAGAGGAAATGAGATGGGCAGATTTGAGCATGAGGCCAGACCACTGTGGCTGGAGCAGAGGGAGGGCAGATGGACACAAGTGAGACCGAGAGTCATGAAAGATGCCATCCTGTGGGACCTTGGAGGCCTTGGGGATGATTTTAGATTTTGTCTGTTTGTTTAATGTATACAGTGATACTTGTTGAAGGATTTTAATCAAGAGACAATCTTCTCTCACAGTGTGAAGTTTAAGAAAATGGCTGCCACAGGGAAGGTAGGTGAGTGAGGTGAGGGCAGCAGGAGGAAGATGTACCAGAGGCTATTGCTTTGTTCCTGATGAGAGACTGGTGGAGGCAGCGGCCAGGCTAGAGTGTTGGCATGGACAAGACAAAAAACTGAATCAATTCAAAGGTATGTGCTAGAGGTAGACTTAATAAACTTTCTGAAAAGTCAGATATGAGGACTGTGAGGAAAAAGGAGGAATCAAGGATAATTCCCAGGTTTCTAACCTGAGTTGCCAGAAGCATAGTAATATCTACTGATGTGTGGAAGGCTGAGGGAAAAGTAGATGAGGGAAACAACAAGCTGAATCAAAAGTTTAATTTTGAACTTCTCATTGTCGCATCGACTGTGAGCCACCTAAACTGTGATCTTAAGTAGGAAGTTGGACATGGTCACAGAGAAAACTCACTCAGAAAATCCGAGCTGAAGTCTGAGGCCTAAGTCTATGTTCTTTCCACTCCACCATGAAACCAGTAAAATGAGATTTCGAATTCTGAGAACCTTTAGTGTTTCTTGGTTTTAACATTAATTTGAGAATTAAACACAAAATCCTTTATGATTTATCTTTGGGAATCACATTGATATAGGTATTGTTATATAACTCTTTATAGGCTCATGTGTCAAATCTTTGTTTACATTTTAGTTCCCTTAAAAGAAATAAAGCATTAAGCCTTAAACCTATTTACCCTAGAGTATCTAGTATGGGATAAGCCACATCTAAATATCCAGTAAATGGTTAGCTTGATAAATTTCAACAGACTGGCAAATTGCATTTAATATTAAGTTATATCCCATAATGTCTCACCTGTAAACAATTTTTTAACTGTCTTCTCTTTTTCAAAAAGAAGAAATAATTGTGAAATAATTCACTTTCACTTTTGTAAAGTGGTGGCCATGTGCTAAGACTAAAAGAGGCTGTAGAATATCCAGCCAGGAAAATACATAGGTTATGTATTCATAATAGTTTTAACTATTTTTATTTTCACTGAACAATGTAAGTTTAACAAGCTCTTCTAGTATCGTTTAAAAAAATCACTGAATTCTCTAGCAGCATTGGATTGAAAACTGGTTAAAAGAAAAAAAAAAAAAACCTTAAGAGAAATCACTGGTTATCAGCTAAGAAATTAGTCGATGGCCTCCAAATCAAATGTGGCACTGGCGTTCCATAAGTTTATTAACAACCTGAAAGATGGGGTGGATAACAGGGCAGCAAATTTATCAAAACTGCATAATTATTCAGATACTAAACATAGATGTAGTCAAGAATAAGGGGTGGGAAGAACTTCAGAAAGACCAAAGGCGTTAAGTAATCAAGCTCCACAATGGTGAATGGAATTGAGTGTAGTAAGTTCAAGGTAAGACCAGTGGAAGAAGCAATTCAAACTACTCATTCACAGTACACTAATGGCTTCTGAATTACCCTCAGCCTTTCAAGAAAGAAATTGAGACGCCACCATCGACAGCTCAAAGAATATGTTGACTTGACATATGGGAGAAGATTTAAAAAATAAGGAGGATATTGGGTTGTAATAAGAAAGAAATCGAGGATAATGCGATAAAGAATACATCTTTGTTATAGATTAAGACATCTTAACAGTCATTCAGGAAATATGGAATTAAAAGGTCACCTTGAATACTGCCTTTAGTTAGGAAGACTTCAACATTTTAAAAAGATAAAAGGGAAACATGGGGGGAAATCTAAAGAGAAGAGTAAAACCACCCCCAAAAAGTCGGTAGAATTCCACGCACAAAGCATCAGAGATTTCACGTCTTCGGCAAAAGAAACAAAAGAGTAAGGGAGAAAAGACTCAATGAGAAAAGGAAAGCCAACGTGAATTTTTAATTGTTTTCTAAGTATATGTGGATGTGCAAGTGTGCTGGCATGAATGGATGCGACATGGTGAATGGAGTTTTACAATAGGTCTTATTTAGACAGGCTGGGGGCTGAGCTGGAAATCAGAACACACACACAGCCTTACGTGGCACTGCCGCTCCAAGCCTTGTAAACCACTGTAAGGTCTTTGTTACATAGTCTAGAAAAGAAAGGGCATTCTTAGTTACAGAGTATTTATGACCATTAAGATCCTGGTGGAATGCTTGACAGGAAATATCTTTGCATCTAGAAAATGATGAAAACATCCACGGAGACGTCTTCAAGAGAAGAAGAGCTGGTGTCATAAGGTTAGTCTTATCAGGTGGGCCACCACTATAACTATCAGAATCCAGGGAGACCTAGAAAATGTGTAACTGTTAACATTAATAGATATTCATTCAATAATGGATTCTTATCCACCAGTATCAATTCCTTGAAGGAAGAAACATAGTGTATCAGTTAGAGTCCCGGAAAGAAACAGAGTCTGTTCTCAAACTATGTGACCAGGCTATTTAAAAACTGTGTTAAGGAAACCAAGAAAGACAGCGCAGTATCATGGGTCCAGAAACAGCAGTTTCTTTACCACCGCTTGACCCAGGGGGCACTGAGAGAGGAAGCAGGTATTAGAACCTAGAGAGAGTACCTATGTGGAAAGCACCCCGAGGAGAGACTCTGTTCAGTAGTGGAGCTTGGCCACACAGAACAGGCTGTCAGAGGGAGGGCTGAAGGAAGAAAGAACCCCAATCTCTCTCTCCTTCCAGTGCATCACACTGGCTCAGAGCTGAAAAGAGCCTGTTGATGNGGGAGGTGAATGTGGAAGGAGAGCAAAGATGACCAGCACATGTTTTTTATTAACGTTTCTGTCTCTATGATTTAAGACTCTCTGGCACATTGTAGATAATCAATGACATCAGAATGAATGAAAATGAATGAATGCACAAAAGATAAAAACACTAAGTTGTCTAATAGTGCAGGTTACATAAGGCAGTACTGGAAAGATGTGGACACTGTTTTGTATGATATCAAGCATAGTCCTACAATAGGAGGAAGTGAAGTGAATACGGGTGTGTGATATAGGCTATTTTTAATGGTGCAGTTTACTATATTTCAAATATAATTTGAAACAAAAACTAGCAATTATCAAGAATCTAAACAAACTGAACAGAAAAAATGGCTGAAGGTCAAAGTCATTGACATAGTTCTTTAAAATAGATTTTAGGAATCAATTGAGCACAGTCTTCATTCCATTTCCTCATGTGACTTCAAGATATAATAATTTGGAGCGCATTACTGCCTTGCAGTTGATCACTGTGCTGATTGGTAGAGTTGATGGTCTACTTTAAATGAAATGTATCTAGGTTGCTTCCTATCTTTAGTGGGGATTTGTTTTTTTTTGAAAAAAAAAAAAAAAAAACAGTTTTATTCTTCAAGTTTGAGACCATAAGTTTACTTGTAAAAAACTCTAAAGCTTGGAACAAACTAGTCATCACTAGAACTTTTCTCTGTCCAGGAAATGAGTCTCTTCTCTCAAGCTACATTTCCATTTTCTTCCGTCCTAATGCTCTGGGATCCTTCTGGGTGGCTCAGCATTGAAGCTTCACCTGACACAGCAATGCAGCCTCTGTGTTTACGGCCCTTCACGCCCCTGTTATACCTGAAATCTCTTACCTGAAATGCTTGAAGAGAAATTCCTTCAGGCACAAGCTGCGCTTTCATTGATCAACAAATAGGTACTAATGTAACAGCAGGCAATTGGGAATATACGTTTTTATAACAAACAGCCTGTGCTATGAGAACATTGGAGAGATTGTGATTTCGTCATGAGTTCAGTATGTTCCTTCTCTGGCCCAGTGATCACTGCTCTTGATGATTTCCAAGGCAAGGGCCTTCTGTCTCCTCTCATATCCCTTCAGAGTCTGTTTCTATTTCCTTTATGGAGCTTCACGTATCTCTCACCCCTACTTGTGTCTTATTTGTGTATGTTCTTTATGGCAAAGTCCTCTGAGGACAAAGAAGGAGCTCCCTCATTTCTGTAGATCCTACAGCATGAACAGTGGCCCTTACTCAGCATTTGTAAATTTTACAGCTTGCATTGTCATCTCTCTCCCTCCCTCCCTCCCTCCCTCTCTCCCACTCACTCATTCTCTCACTCTCTGTGTCTCTCCACTTCTTTCCTGTCTCTTGCTGAAATATTAGTAGCTGCTACAACTGCAAACTTAGCCAATCCAGAGGGGCAAAAATCAAAACAACCAGGAACATGTATTAATGCAAGCAGCTTATAGAGCTTAAATCATTTGTCTGCTCCAAATCAGTTGCTAACTATAAATATTCCCAGGAAACATTTTGCCAAACAAGCTCTGGTTTGGAATCACAAATGAACAAAGTCCGTGAAGAATAAGGGGACTTGTGTCAGGGGGTTTCATGGAACAAGTTGGATTTCCAGAAGCCTCAAGCAGAGGGAATGAGATTTTACATAGAAGAAATCAAAGGGGAGAGTGTTTTCTTGTTTCACAAAAGCTCCACAAAGATAAGAATAATGAAGACAACAATGATACTGGTACCACCCAAGCAGTGACCATTTCTTGATCATTTGCTATTTGCCAACCCCTATTCTAAGTGCACACCTTACCAGCTCACTGGTGCCTCACAACAACCTCTGACTTCTTTGTGTTTGTACTGGCTGTACATTCAGCACCTGTTGAAGCGCTCAGTACATAGCTTTAGAAACAATAAACTAAACTCATGGTGCCCTATACAAGTATCTTTGCCAAGCAAATACCTTTGTAAAAGGCTTATTTAAATAGTTTGAAGTAATTTATCAGCTAGAGATGGGACAATGCCATTAAACACATGGAGTTTATGATCAGCTCTGCCACAAATTACATGCACTTCTGGCCAGGCTACTTTGCCTTTTTGAACTCTAAGTTTCTCTCCTATACAATTAGGAAATTAGATTATTTCTAAGATACATTCTAACTCAATAAATGGTATGGTTATGAACTGATCAGAGTTAAACTTTTCAAGATGGGTTTCAAATTAACTTAACCTAGAAGGCCCATAGGGACATCATTTTTCTTTGCAAAATCACTTATTTCACATGTATCAAGGTTCCAGTATGATCAATATATCTATTAGTGGAACCGTCTTTATTATATTTTCCAGATCCAAATGAAGGATTCAGAGCTCTGGGATATCACCTGTGTGGATGTCACAATGCTAGATTCAACTCATTGCTTCTTTTCCAGAAATATCCTGGATCTGCCCTCAAGCGGCCCTGTGATCTACTCTCACTGGCTAATAGCTGAATATGTGCCTTGGAGAAAAAGCAAGCCAGGCTTTCGAACTTTCACACTGGTGTGCCAGGCTGCTTCTCGCCTGCCTAAACTCAAAATCATGTGTATCCTATTTTCAACTCAAAGCACAGGATATCAACATTTCAAATATTCATCAGACAATTCAACCATGAATTGAGTGTGAGCCATTCCCGGTCCAAAGCTGGTCTGAGACATCTGACCTATAAGGAACACTGCCAGATGGGTCATGAACAGCCATTCCTTCCAAATCTCTAAAGTCCATCCTTGTGTTAACGTAGACCAGCGGAAAGATCTATGTCTGAGCCACACAACCTCATCTTCCCTCCCTTCTACTTCTGAATGAAGACTTTATATTTATTCTTCAATGCTGTAATTAAAAGAAATAAGATCCATCGGAACATTGCTTTTACTTAATCAAATCATAGCAGAAACGCTATTTGCTCCATTACTAACCACACCTTGAAGACAAGCTCGTAGGTACTAGAATTGGAAGAAATTTAGAGAGCACATCACTATACTTCAAGTTGGTGAAGGAACGTGGCATAGAACTTAGTCTCTGGATTGTTGAACCCTCATTCTGAAAGATGTTATCAGTTGGTATTCGTGGTGAAAACGAGCTGTTCCCAAGACACAGTTCCATTTCCTCCTGGGCATAGGTGGGTCTCCAGAGCCACTGAGAAGAAGGAGCTAAAAAGAAAGCCGCTTTTCAGCACGCAGCCACCTGGGCGCTCTGTTTCCATTCAACACTAACTTTATTAAGATATCAGAGCCAGAGCAGGTAGGTGGCTGCAGGGGAAACCGTGAGCACGCAAAAAGATGGGGGGAGGCGAGCACTTAATAAAAGATATTTCTTTTCCTTTTTTTAATCTAACTCTGGCAGGAGCACAGTTAAAAGGTGATTGAGAGTTGGTGATTTTTTTTTTTAAAGAAAAAGCACTTTTTCCTTCTAAAGCGAAAGAAAGATGCCCATTTTCCCCAATTCACTTAGTGCACAGAATGTTTTCCTCTAGGTATTCAACCAATTAACTGGTCAGACAGCTGGAATTTGATACAGGGAATAAACAATTCTTCAAAGAGAAGCCACTCAGCGCTTTTCTTTGAGGACCTCTCTCCCCCTAAATACAATGCTCCCCCACCCCCTCTTTCCTTTTTTCCCCTTGTTCCCTATAATCCCAGGTCTGGCCTGGATGTCACAGCTTCAGAACTGAGAACTGTCATCCTCGGTCTGCCACTCTCCCCACCCTGCCAGTAATGACACTTTAGTCTTGTGTTAATTGCCCTACAGCAGCTCGGCTATCAGCCAGGGCCTGTCTCAGATTTACTGATTGCAGACGTGAGTGGAGTGAGTGAGCAAGCATGCAGGGGTCGGGGCTCAGAGGGACCAAGTTCAAGGGCACCGAATGGTACAGACGCATAAACAAGGGAATGGTATGTAAGCAATAAAGACACGGAGGTTAGGATCAGGGCTAGCAGTACAATAAGCAGCTGTGATAACCCAGTTTGTTTATAGATTAAGAATTTACAGTAAAATCCTTGACTCGCAGCCTACATTTGTTAACACTTTAAAGAGACGTATAATTTCTTTACATCTTTGCTTGTTCCATCTTGTGTGCACTCTGCAAACATCTGTGGCCGTCTCAGGGATTTTTCTCCCCTTCTCTTTCCAATATTAGAAGCGTACAGTCATCACAACAGCTAGAAATAGATGCCAAACCCCAAATCTCAGTGTTTGGAAGCAGCAGCTACAAATTCCAAAAGACAGCCACTTCTAGTTGCTACCACCCCGGTGTCCCATTAAAAATCTGTATTTTTCAAGCTGCAAAATGTTCTTTTGCACTCCATTTTTCCTAATTTTATTTTAATATACTTAAGTAGAGTAAGTAAAATTTCATTAGAATGCCTATAAATTGGGCTCTATGTATGTGGTGCTAACTTCCTTTTTAAAAATAGATTCCAGAGTATAACCAAGCATTTGGTGAAATCACCACGGTGCTTCTTAACTGTCCTAGGAGGCCCCCATCAGAAGTACAATATATTGTACTGTAACTATTGATCCAAATGGCTACATTTCTAAAGCAGAAAATGATTGTGTAGTGAGAGCAGTGTAGAGGTGCAGTAAAATGCCCTCCAGTATATAAAGACATAAAGATTAAAGTCACCCTGTAGATTCCCTTTAACTCCTCCAAATCCACTGTGTAATGTGTTCTTTTAGGATAAATCAGAAACGTGGTACAAATTAACATGACAGGGATAGCGTTCATAAATAAAAAATGCTTCACGGCACCGTCCAGGCCAGGCCAAGTTCAGTTTGCTTTAAATACATCGGATGACTGTTAATTACAACCCCAGATGTCAAAAATGGAACATCTGAATATCTTGAAGGCAAAACAACACCCCCAGAATTTGTCAGACAGAACACGTATTCCGGATAAGGAGCTGAGACATCAGTATACGGATGCCCTACAGTGTTAATACCAACAGTTTTCGGGGCTATGGTTAGTCTTCCATTTCTATAAAGTTAGAACGCTTTGCAGAGGACAGGTGGAATCTGACGATTGAGATTTTAAATTGTGCTTTGCTGAAGACGGGTGTTGTTTGGCCATTTCTCGTCTCTGCCGCCCGCTGTAATGAGTTGCCACTTACATAGTTTTTCAACAAGCCATATTTAAATAATGCCCTGTAGAGTTTGGCTTATAAGGGCTACTACCAAATTAGCATTTAAGTGACTTAGAAGGAAAGGGTCTTTCTGGCTTTGATTTGGTTTCACACTAGAAAGAGCACAAAGGAAGTCCACGTTTCCAAATAGCCTCAGAACACGGATGACTGAGCCACGACTTTCACTAAACACATTGAAGTTTAGGAGAATTATTTATTATCACTTTAATTAATAAACCAGCTTGTTTTCACCAATGTTCCCTTGTGTGTTGAAATGCCAGTCTGTGTCAAAAGGAATCCATACATTGATTGCACATACAAAGGTCTGACTGAAGAATTTTAATGACTCCGCAGTGCCTCGGAAGGTACCAGTCTTCACCTTAAAAGTAGCAAGCAGAATTGCCATTTCTGTTTCAAAGGATTCAAGGAACTTGTGGAGGTCTATGATCTGCGGAGGAAAATGTTACAGGGAGCCACAGATATACCTGTGCTCTCCCACACTGCTCTTAGTGTTCCTGCGCCCTCACCTCTGACAGATGACCAGGGTGAAGTGGGTTGGGACCAGAAGCCTGCAAGGACCAGATTCACTGGGGGGAGGGAGCTTACCCGGCCACAGGACAACTGTCAGTGTCTACAGCTGGCCCTGAAACTATTTTGGCACTTAGAAGAAATGAAGAGCTCTAGAGGGAGGGAGAGAGGGAGAGAAGGAGAGAGAGGGAGAGGGAGAGAGAGGGAGAGGGAAAGAGAGGGAGAGAGAGCGAGAGGGAGAGATATGAGAGCTAGAAAGACCAAAGGAAGGACACAGGGAAGGAAAATGCAAAAGAAGGAGAAAGGCAGACAGCATTTCCTTTTTTCTGCCTCAGGGTGCTTGCACAAGAACAAATAGTGCCCTGCTTTGAAAGGGGGCATTCTACCTCATTATAGCATTATGTAGGGATTTGTTAGCTTCTCTGATCAACAAAAACAATTAAAGGCATGTCTACAAATTATGCATTTGAGTAATGGATGAGTCCTCTGAAAGGCTCTTTGGGGGCACCGAAAACGTGCATTTTGTAGCACGATGGTATTCTTCCTTCCTTCTCTCCTTGCATCAACCAGAGCCACTTGTGAAGGCTTGAGAGCTGGGGTATAATCACAAAGCCGAGAACTGTACAGCTGAGGTTTGGAAAGAAAGGTTCTCTGACCTGGTGTGCAGCGCGTTACTACGCAAGTCTGTATTCTCTTAAGAGTTAATAAATGGCCAAGATCTCGACTAATCCCCCGCCAGGGTTCATTTTCATTATAGGTCCCTGCTATTTTTCCAGTGCCTTTTGCTCTGCCCTTCTTGCTACATATGGAAAACCTATATCAAGATGGTTGTCATGGCAATGAAAAGATTTGCATGTGTCTTATCTATCTATTTAAATACCTTCTTATGGTTTATAACTACTATAATATGTCCCTCCAGCTCTGCTCATCACTAATTTAGAGCTAGCCTCGTGCATCTGAGGTCATCGATACCATCTGAAGCATGTTGTCTAGACAACTCTGAAGCCACCGACCACGGGGGCAATTGCTTTATGCAAATAAAAAAGTGTGGTGGTGTTACGTGCCTTGGCCTGCCTTGAAATCTGAATGAAGAGCTGGGATCAGGTCCCCTCTGAGGGCATCTGCTGCAGGACAGGCACAGTGCGAGAGAATTTTTAGTCTCCTTCTCATGCCCACTCCTTCCTTCTTTGTCTCCTTCCTTGCCAAACTCTGCTAATTTTACAAGTTGAATCATCGTTTCCAGCACACTCTATATAAACTTTTTGTAGATAGTTGGTCTTGCAGCAAAATTCAAACCCGGCGAGATTTTTATTTATTGGTCCAAGATTCTCAAGGCTCTCTCTTCGTCAGCCCTCACGCACGAGAGGTTCCACTGCTTTTTTCTTAGCACGGTTTCTTGTCATTTGGCAAACTAAGTAAATACAATCGTTATTGTGAAAAGCACAGCTCGTTAGTCGCAAAATGCCATAAAATAATAATCTTCCAAAAGGACAATAAATAAACAAAAAGAACACGGTGCCCCTGTGCTGTTCTGTAAGCAGCACAGTGCACTGGAACTAAAATCAAATCATTCACATTTGATCTGGTCACTTTAAGAATGTGGCTCTTTAAGGGCACCTCAGGCTCAGCCAGTTAGGTGTCCTACTCTTGATTTCGGCTCAGGCCTTGATCTCATGGTTCATGAATTCCAGCCCTTCATTCAGCTCTGCGCTGACAGCATGGAGCCTGCTTGGGATTCTTTCTCTCTCTCCTCTCTGCCCCTCCCCCTGCTTGCATGCTCTCTTTCTCTGACCCTCAAAATAAGTAAATAAACTTAAAAAAAAAAAAAAAAGAATGTGGCTCTTTTAGGCCTCTTTTGATTAAAGCTTATTTCTAAGAGCCCCTCAGTAATTCTTCTAGTGAATTGTGGTTCAGAGCTTGCAGGACCAAACAACAAAAACAACAAATAACAACAACTTATCAAGAAAGTCTAGTAGTTTGGTAATGCAAAGATTTTCTATTTGCTTTTGAATTCTGGGCCATACTCACAAGCAAAGAATTCTTAAAGATAATTTATATCGTTATTTGTAGGCTTAGGTAATGCTAACCTGCTCCCGGAGTAGCACATTAAGGACCATTTTCCCCTGACAATAAAGTGAGACTGTGTTTACATATTGGACTACAATCACTGTTTGACTAATCTGTAAAGGGTAGATTTTTCTATTGCATTTCAATGGCTCATCTACTTCAAACTGTTGCGAACTTTCTAAAGATGTGTTTTCATTTATAATAGCAGATCTAGCCGTGTGGTAATCTGGAATTGAAGTTTCAGTGACAGATTCATTCAGCTAGCACTTTGCATGAGGCATTACTGCAAACATTATTTTTTTATAAAAAAAATATAAAAAGTGACAAAACCTTCCAAAGATAATTTCTGCAATTTAGTAAACTAAGGATTTCAAGTCAGGCTTCACTTTCCGGGTGTTATTCATAATGGATTTCACAGCAGATGACCTGACAGGCAATCTCATGATCTGAGCGGCGCTTTGCGGCATGTGTACAAACCGCCGTTAGAAGCGCTGGGAGTCGCCCTCCCTTTCACAGGACATGCCTGCAAGTTAAGCACTGCAAATGTCCAGAGGTCCAGACTGACCCCTTCACCTCCCGTCTGGGAAACATTCCTACTCTGAGCCGTTCATTCTTGATGACAAACAGAGTGGGGCCACGGAGCTGGTTTTCAAAGGCCAGCGGAGCCGCGATGAATGGAGCGTGTCTGGGGCAGCGATGGCTGCCAAGGACTGTGGATCAAAGTGCACACCCTATGGCTCAGCAGAGGAGAGTGGAGGGGAGAAGAAAGAGCGTGAAGAAAGGAAGGGAAGAGGAACACAGTAGTGGCACGTAGAGAACCGCCACCTCGTACTGCCTCTTCAACCACATTTTTCATTTGCTTTGCCTTTTCTCCTCCGGCTTTACTGCCCCACTCAGATCTACCCCACCCCACTCCTTAAGTATATTATCCATATACAAGTATACAACACATATGCCACTCGGCTCAAATTGATAGTTTATTAAAGCAACACTGATGTCTGCAGAGGTCTCTAAGTATGACTATCGCTACATGATATCACGGCAATAAATCTGAATATCCAGTTCCTCCGCCAAAGGCGATTACTTCTTTTTGTTTATACTGACTTACGTGTTGGCACATATCCCACTCTACTACGCTCCTGAGGTTTTATTCTTTTAACTCCCGTTACCCAGCTGCATCCTGGCAGCTTATAAAGGTTGCACATTGTCATTTTCCCTAAACTAGGACTGCTCATGTTTATCTACTATTGAATGAATGTGCCCATTTCTGTGTAATGGGTCGACACAGGTCACTTCTACCCATGCAAAGTGAGACAGGGAACTGAGTAAGCCCCAAAATACAGTCTTACCTAAAATTATATGGTGGGATATGGTACCATTAATCTTTTTCCCCCTAAAGTTTCCACTCTACTGTGAAATCTTTATCCAAAGGGTAATGTTTCTTTTCTTTAATCAGATATAACCAGTCAATCTGTTGTTCATCAGCTTTACTAGAATGGCCTAGAATATCAGAAAAAAATGTACCCGTGAAGGATTCAGGAGGACAAGACTGTTGTTCTGGCCTCAGTGCTTACTAACATCACTCTGATCTCTAACTTTTTATCAAACAGAAACAGCTGCTTTGCAGCTGGGCAAGTCACTTAAACTCTCTTGACCTCAGTTTCCTCGTTTGTATCTGGAAGTGCTTTGAAAATGGTAAAGTACCATATTAAATGCATGGTAATATCATCAAAACAGTTAATCACTATCTCTTCCCTTTTGGACCACTCAAGTATAAGGCTATCATGTATATAGCTGCAAAATACAAATGAATAAAAAAGAAAAATATGATTGATTTTATGACTTTTATTTAGTCACAACATTTAAAAGAGGAGATACTGCAATTAAAAGTAATTACCTGAGAAATGGAGAAATAAATATGCTAATATGCCAGGGTAAAAAAAAAAAATGCATAGGAATAGGAAACATCAAGTTAAAAACTACAATAAATTAATATTTTTAAGATATTATTCAAACTTGAGGAAGGGAGCCACAAACTCAATTTTATTTTTCATAAGATTTTTAGAAAATAGTAATGCCGCTTATTTTGCTTTACATGGGAAGTTTCCTTCAGAAAAAAAAATTCAGACCACTGGAAGTATATTCCACTGTATCATTTTACACTACTCAGAAATTTTAAGTCATTTGAAATACTTTCCTACCTGAATTAGGCCCTAGGCCAAAAGTTTTGTTTTATAACTTTCTACTTTTCCAATTGGTAATGTTTTTTTTTCTGATAATTGTTCCCAGAGTAATGCTTGGGTTTGCGTTATTATTTTCAAAGACCTCTGAAAAAGGAATAGGAAACAAAAAAACAAAAATGTTGGCTCTTATAAGTTTGTCAGGACATAGGTGTCTTTAAATTTAACCAAAAAAAAATCATTTGAAACAAAATCATCAAAAGCTGTTCATTATCAGGACAAGTGTTTCAGAGAATTTAAGAAATTAGCTATAGTCAAGAGGACTTGAACCATAATCTAATCCCCTTCATATGGATTTCTCAGACAAAAATGTTGAATTGAACTAAAGTGCCTGAGTAATATGTCTAATTTGGCATTTTGTAACTTGCCAGACAAGGAATTGGGATCCTTAGGATCTCTGAGTCCTGGTTTCAAGGGCAGGGTGAGTGTCTACAAGCATCATTCTCTTCTTATACAAGAGTTTATGACTTGATTCAAAATATGTGAACATACAGATGTGCAAAGTTATAATAGTGGATAAAACCCAGGGTTGATGAGGTGCAGAACAAAATAAACAAAATAAACCAATCTGCTCTTAGACTCAACATATTTGGAAACATTTGGCATTACCTGAAAAAGGTGAACACGTGTGTATCTTTCCTTCAACCTTTGCTACACAAACTCTTAGGCACCAAAAGATACATGCTGGGATGTTTACAGCAGCATGGCTCGTAAGAGTCAAAAATAGTAGGAAAAAATAACTATCCACAGACCAAAAAGTGAACAGATATTGTCATATATTTATATAACGAAACACTAAATAATGGTGAAAATGAGTAAAATACAACCGTAAGCAGCGGCATGTACGAATCTTTAAAAACTGTTAGATGCAAGAAAAAGTTACCAAAGAATATACACACTAGGCATGATTCCGTATGCATAAAGTGCAAAGATAGAAGATCATTTAGGGATATAAACGAATGCAATGAAGCTATAAAGAAAATAGTTATATGACATCGAAGTAGCTATTATCTCTCAGTGAGGGAGTCATTGGTAAAGGTGATTGATACGAAGTAGATGAAAATCTCAAAAAGACCAAAATTCACATGTCGAAGCCCTAACACCCAAGTCTTCAGAAAGTTACCTGTAAAGAGGTGATTCAGTTCAAATGAGGCGGTGAGAGCCCTAATACAATCTAATTGGTGTCCTTATGAGAAGAAGGACTTTGGACACACATGGACACCAGAGATATGTATGCACACAGGAAAGTCCATGTGAGGCCACAGTGAAGAGGCGGCTGCCTGGAGGCCACTTACAGCAGCCGAAAGAGAATTCAAACCTGCTGACACCTTGATGTTGCACTTTTAGCCTCCAGAACTGTGAGAAAACAAATGGCTGTGGCTTGGACCACTCAGTCTGCGTTATTCTATGTGGCAGCTTTAGCAAACTAATATTAAGATGAAAACAAAGGTAAGAAAACCATATAAAGGGGTAAGAAAAGACTTCTACAAAATTTAAGTATCTGTTAATTCTTGCTGGGGAAGGAAGTCACTGGTAAAAATGTGACTGATAAGAACAGAAGATATGCAACATCTCTAAAAGATCATGCAGCATACGAAGAGAAGGACAAAGTTACAGTTCTGGAATAAGAAGATAGTAATGATTCCGGAGGCAGGGTGGAGAAGAAAGACATAATCCAGACAAAAATAAGACAAATCCAGAAAAGTGGATTGTCTTTGAGAGTCAAGAAAAAAGAGGGTTTCAATAGTCTGTGATGTCAGAAAACGAAGACTGAAAAAGGCCCATTAATTAAGTAATCTGAAAGTCATGTGGCCAAATTTTAGAGCAGTTTCAGTCAATCGGCAGGGGCAGACTCTGGTCAATGTGGGTTGCAAATGACAGGTACAAAGATACAAAGTTTTATATTCTTCACTCCTTGAAGAAACTGACAATGAAGGTAAAATGTGAGCCAGGGCCATAGCAAATGGGGAAGGAAGGCTTTGTTGGTTTGTTTGCTTTTCTGTTTTAAGCCTAAAACTTGAACTTGGATTTCTTGAAAGGAAAAATTAGTAGGGAAGTTAGGGAAAGCTTCATCAGAACATAAAAATGAACTTGCTCTCTGGCTAAGCGTTGTTGATATTTTAATGAACAAATTCTCACAGAGGTTAAAAGGACACACACATATTTGCTTTTGAAATGAGTGCCAGACATCAGGCACCCAGTGAGTAACAGTCTTGAAAAGCAGAAGATTGTGACTGTCCAAAATGATGTTTTGTACTTGCTATCACACTTTAGAAAACAACTTTGACTTATCTCCGATCATTTTCAGTCTGGTTTTAAAAAAAATAATAATCTGTTTCTGAAGGTGGAGCTAAGAGCAAGTTACTTTGTTCGAATTGTGTGGGTCTCTAGATAGGGAACATGAATTCATCGGAAAGAAGTAAAAACAAAAGCAAGCTTATAGCCAATTCCCACCACCTCTAGACAAAGTGAAGGCTTTCAATGCAGAAGAGAGCAAGGCTCAGAGGCTGCACACTCCAGGTTTCAAACTGAAGTCAAGGTGAAACGATGGCCAAGATGCCAAGATGGTGTGGGCGGCGAGGAAGAGGGGTTAATACTCAAGTACCCTGCGGGATCCCTCTTTGAGCAGCACTGTCTCAGCCTTTTCCAGTCAGGACAGCAATCTGATAAGCAGATCTAAATTTATGGAATAGTAACTTCATGAAACAGAGCCTGACAGGCTGCTCAAGGAAGAGGGCTTCACTTTTAGGGGATACTTAACTGGGTAGAGGAGGGCCTTTCATCAGAACAACCAGGCAATCACAGGCTAAACTCCCCATATACTACTAATAATCCACAGATTCCCTGAAATTGTAACCTAAAAGTTAATTATTCTCTGATAATTCAAACATAGCACAGACCCAGTCAATCCGCCATGTAACAAAATTATGTCACCCTTTTAATAAATTTTATAAACCAAAAGTATCATCTAATTCAGAGGGCAGTCTGTTGACTCAAAAGAAAAGCCTCCTTCAAGGTAGAATTTGGTGAAGTGCCCCAGTTTCTCAAGGTGGAATTTTTTAGGAATCATGATCAGTGCAGCCTTCATTTAAAATGGTAAATTCAGCTGCCCAAAGATGCATGTGTATGAACACAACTGTGAAAGGCAGAATTCTAAGAGGACCCCTAAAAACCTTGTATAACCCCCCCTCCTTGAGACTGGTCAGAAACTTGCTTCAAACCAACCGACCATGGCAGAAGTGACAGAATGTTACTCTTGTGATTAAATCACTGTACATGGCAGAGACAGAGGAATTTTAACAATGTAATTTAAGCACCAAGTAAGTTGACTTTAAGTAAGTCAAAAGGGAGATTATCTGGGTGAGCCTGGCTAAATCAGGTGATCTGCTTAAAATAATGTCTAAAGGTTAAAGATTCTTTCTTTTGCTGGACTTAATGAAACAAGCCACCATGAATTCCACAGCTACAAGGAAATGAATTCTGCCAGAAACCTAAAGAAGCATGAATGCAAATCTCCTCCATTGAGCCTCCGATAAGAAGGCAATTCAGCCAGCATCCTGACTACATATTTTCAAGATCCTGAGCAGAGGACCCAGTGATACTGTGCCCTGACACTTGACCCATGAAAATGTGAGATGATCAGTGTTTGTTATTTTCAGCCACTAAGCTTGTGTTAATTTGTTAAGAAGCAATAAAAACCTAGTATGTCCGTCAAATTGCTCCTGGGTCTATCTTAAGCTTTGTATCAGTCAAAGTGTTAGTTATAAGCAACAGATATCAACTCCAATTAATTTATTAAGGGTTATATAATAGCTCACATAATCTCCCAATGGTCTGGGGAAACCAGGCTTGGAGCCTCTGCAGCTAGGAATAAATTCTCCAAATGACACAGTGCGAGTGGCCCCATGGAGATAACATGGGTCAGCCACTAGGCTGCACTGACTCTAATTCACACCATCAACATCACCCAAGCCAGCTATGGGAGTCTATTGCTAAGGTCCGTGTTGCTTCTGGGAAACACATGTAACCACTGACTGCTGCCAGCCACATGAGAATGGCATCTGCAAGATCCCTGTTTCTCCATAAATATGTTAATAGCTTCAAAATCAATGTCTGGAGCCAGATATCTGAGCTGTGGTGCCCAGGTCATGTGCCTGAGATAGAGAGTCTCTATGTAGCTCCAAGGGCAGTTAAGAAAGCAAGTGTCTGGAATTTTGATTTTGCATATTTAGGAGGCAGGATCTGTTAAATAAGATGGGTATTTCCCAGAAAAGGTAAATGGTTTTAGATGTGTGGCCCAAAAGAATGAAGTGTTTACTAAATAACTTCCTTCCTGTGCCTTCCTGTCTCCCCAAATTCTCACATCATCTTCTAAAATAATTTGAGACCTGAGTTCAATTTCAGTAATTTTAGAAAATGGCCCTCTCCAAGCTCCCTCCCCAAAATTATATAATCCTGAGGACATCTGAAGGAACAAAGCAATTATAGCAATTATAACTCAGGACACAGCAAATGGGGATCTCTTTCATCAGAGAAATGACTGTCTTGTTTGGTTTTATGACGATGTTAAATCACAGCATAAGATCAGCAGTGGTATTCGCAGAATACATCTTATTAATCTGGTAATCATATTGAATATTTGTTGCCCGGAGCGGGGCTGCCAGGATTCTAGGCTGACGATACTCATCCGTGACAATTATCCCATCACTAATCATCGTTGATAAACATTGAAAATATTAATCAGCTTCCATCTGATCACAGTCTCTCATTTAACCGCAGGAAAATCTCTGTTGTTTATGTACTGGCTTCTTTCCTCCTTCATTCATTTTGCTCATTTAAAGCCCCTCTTCATTCCAAACGGATCCTGACAAATAGTGGCAGGCGGAGATATATCCCCTAGTTCAAATTGCACTGACATTGAATCAGACACACCAGAGAAGAGTGGAAATATGCCACCAAACCAACCCCAAAGATAAAACATCATAGGGGGAACGTGTGTGTTAATTCCACTCCCAGAATAGGTCAAGAGGGCAACAGGTTGATCCCATGGTATAGCTCAAGGGTGAGTAAGAAAAATTCCTTATTGATGTGAACAGTGCTGGTAGATTAAAGTTTAGGGCACTTTCTACGGACCAAAGACTCTCTCCTCCAGCAGAGAGGGGGGAAAAGTGGAGAGAGGGAGGAAGCAGAGTGGGGAGTAAAAGGTGGCTGAAGAATGATGTGGGGAAATAGGAAGGCTGTGTGAAGATGGTAACAGAGCAAACAGACCACAAAAACGAAATGTAGGATATTAAAATAGTTGTTATGGCATTTGACTTTTTTTTTAGATGCAAGAAATATGCCCATATGAAATACATGTTAAACAGAATTCGGTACTTAACAATCTCCAGGCTCCTTGGCTTTCTCACACAACTGACCCCTATAATAGTAACAAAGAGACGTGGACAAAATAACAAAGATCACAGAAAAGTACAGCTTGCCCCAGCAATGACCCTCTACAGCCAGGTACTGGGAAACACCCCACCCAGCAGAATATTCTGCAAACATGGTTTCCTTTTTCTGCTTCTGCTCCTGAAGCAGCTGGAGGGTGGTTGGTACAGATAAGGGGATGTGGCAAGAGGAGACGGGGCATGTTGTTTGGATACCGGTGAGTTTTTATGTTTGTGTGTGCCTGACCCAGTTGAGTACATAGCCCTGAGCTGTTCCTTTGCAGTTCTCTACAGCACAAGGTGAGCCAAGTCCCGCAGGAATTGGCTTTTTCCAGCATTCCAAGTGAAATTTACAATTTCAGAAGGAAAAGTCATGTATTGAGGTCTTAGTTTGAGCCATGTGAAACTGTCATTTTAATAGGTCAAAAACGACCACATAGTATCAATCTTACATGTTTCTGATCTTATGTGTTAGGCGCCATGAAAGACAACAAGGTTGCAGAGGTGAACAAATGGGCCCTGGGCAGAGCCAGGGAGAGCACACAGTCTAGCAGAGGAGACGGTATTGACTCATCACACAAATGACTGTACGGTTACAAACTGTAATGTACACCAGCAACTAACTTTGTGGGGCTGTGACTGAGGGCTCAGGCCCAGGAGTGAAGGTCATGGAAGGTTTATGGAAGAAGTGTAGAGAGGGGTGAGTAGGGGTGTGGAGAGACAGAGCAGGAAGCAGTCCTTTACTCTCAGATGGTATGAAGTTCTGTGCCAAGTGTCATGGACCAAGAAGACATCGTGCCCCTCGTGACAGCGTTCGTGGAAACCGTCTTCCAGTGGGTGAGATGGTAATTAAAAGGCAAACAGGTGTATAAACAGAGTGTTCTCAAGTAAGAATATGTGCTTACAAGGACATAAACAAGGGGTTGAGAGGGAGATCAACAGAAGGGCATCACTACAGTGGCCCAAGAGGCCACTCTGAGGAGGTGACATTCATCCTGGGAAAGAGCGTCGTATACAAGGGACACAAGAAAAAGTACTCTAGGCAGAGGGAACAGAATGAACAAAGATTATGTGACACAAACAAAAACAAAATCTTAGTGGCTCCAAAGGGTGAGTGATGAGGAGACAAACAGGGAGATGACATGTGGTTCATTTAGGCACGGCAGAAGGTTTGGTATTTTATTATTATAAGTGAAAGGAAAACCCCAAAATTCTACATAAATACACTGCTTATTACCTGAGTATTATAGATTGCAATATTTTTCTAGTTAATTAATTTAGTTCTGTACCACACTTTGAAGACACACACATAATCCTCATGTAGCTGAGTACTTTGAATGTGCTTTTGAAGTAAAGGCAATATTCTTTAATAGTGTGTACATTTTTAAACAATAATATTAACACTGAAGAGTAAGATCGGAAAAGAAAAGGCAGTAGCCATAACTATTTATTGGGCATTTGCCAAGGGCCACACCATGACCGACATGTGTTACCTCATTTAATCTTCTACCATTACCCCCACTTAAAGAGGAGGATAACACTAGCCTCATAAAATGAAATACAGAAAAGCACTCATTGAATATGCCTCCATGGTGCCATTGGATTGACGTTTTTGACTGATTGCATTGCTGTACCTCTAAGTGGAAAACATCATTTAGCATAATTTTCGGAAGGGAACTACTGTTTCATAATTCTGCTCCAAAAATTGACCATTCATTTTACAGCTCCAAACACTGAGCTGCAGAAGAGAAAGCCAGGGCACTAATTGAAGCTTTCTTTTATTGCTTAGATCTTGAGAAAATCTCTCGACATTTCTGGGCTTCCATTTTGAGGAGTTTAATTTAGATTACTCCAATCAAACACAGGTCATCCAGTTAACATGAATTTCACATAAACTACGAATATTTTAGTGTAAGTTATATTCTGTGCAATATTTGCCAATACCTGTCCCATGCAAACATGATGCCCTGCACTTTTATTTGCTAATATCTGACAAGCCTGGTTTGACTAGATCGAATGGATACAGCTGGGCCAGCAGAGCAACCGAAGAGGAAATTTTCCAATCACTGGGGAAATGAGAACTGAGTGACTCACACTGCTGAAGTCTTTAAAGAATTATCTTCTTTTCTGAGGCGTTTCCTTCTTTTATGTAATTAAAATATTTATTTTTCATGAAATGATAATATAAGCTTTTGTTGTTGCTATTTTGTTAATTTTTAAATTTTCTTAGGAAAGTAAAAAGAATGAACGGACCTAATTTAAATTTGTCATTGATGTGTAATTCATATATAGTGAGATGAACACCAGTGTGAAAGTTTGAAAAGTTTTTCCAAAATGCTTATACCCGATTTCTAACACAGAAAATATTGCCTGGGTCTTTTCTCCGGTTCTCACCTACTTCCTCAAAGCCAGCGAGTGCTCCATTCTTAAGAAATATTCACCATAGATTGTTTCATCTGTTCTAGACCTATCAGTAGAAACTTGTAATAGATATTAAATGGCTTATTTCACTCAGCATGATGTTTCTGAGAGTCATCACTGTTGCCTGTGTCACAGTTCTTTCATTTACACTGCTTAGTAGTCTTCCACATACATACCACCGTTTCTTTACTTAACTGTTTCCCAAAGTGGCTCTACCATTTTATATTCTCAGCAGGGGTGACTGAAAGTTCCATTTTCTCCATATCCTTGTCAACACTTTGTATTGTCAGCCTTCTAAATTTTAATCAATCTAGTGGGTGTGAAAAAGCATTTTGCTACAGGTTTAATTTTTTCCCCTAATGATCAATGATACTACCACCTTTTCATGTGTTTCTTGGCCAAAATATATCATTTTTATGATATATTTTGTTTAAATATTTTCTTCCTGCTGCTGTTTTAACTGCATCCCAGAAATTTTAATGCTATGTTTTTATTATTAATTTTAAAATATTTTCTATCTTATGTTTTACTTTCTTTGATTAAGGGGCTATCTGATATTAAACTGCTTCATTCCAAGAATCTGGTATTTTCCAGATTTTTTTGGTTATTGATTAGTAATTTAATTCTGTTTTATTCAGAGAACATACTCTGTATGATCTTAATCCTTTAATATTTATTGATACTTCCTTTAATGTATAACAGGTGGCCTGTTTTGCTATTATGTGGAGTGTTCTAAAATGTCAATTTGGTTGATCCAGTTGATAAGTTTCTCAAATGTTCCATATTCATAATGATTTTTGTCTATTTGTTATAGCAATCAAAGTATTTATGCTCTGTTATTAGTGCATACAGATAACCGTTGTGCTTTGGTGTTGATGGTGACTATTACAATAATTCCAGTTCATCAATGTTTTCCTTTGCAGTACCTAATCTACTTTTAAGCCAAAATAGTAAATTTATATTTTCAGATATTGCGTTGTTTTGTCTTTATAATTTCCATTTGGTTCTTTTCTTGTATCTTTATCGTTATATTTATCTTTTCCTTTAAATTCCTTCTTTATAACAGCTATTTTAAAGCCTGAATGCTAATTTCATCTGTTCAGTAATTTCTGTGTCTTATTTTGTTCAGTTTTTTTCTCTGAAAATGGATCACATTCTTCAATCACACATTTAATGATATTTTTACTTCTTATTTTTTAGTAGTATTTTAATTGATGGAAGTTGAGATTGCTATATTGTTTGTTGAGAGCCTAGCTTTTGCTTACTTCCTTGAAGGAGTGTTTAGTTTTGTCCTGGAAGGCACTTGATTTTCTGACAGATCCGTCTGATCATCTCAAGGCTTATTTTAAAACCTAGTGAGAATAGGTCTTAAATTTCTCTACTCCTAATCTGTGGCTTTTCTAAGGTCTCAGTGAATACTGGGAATGTTCAGCAAGGTCTCTTCTCTCTGGCTGATCAGAAACTCTACCAACTGAGTAACCTTTGGAATTTCTGTTCAACCCACAGTTCCCCAGAAATCATTCTCCCCATGTAAATGCAGTGTAGTATTAAGCCAAAGATTTCAAAGGATCTGTATGCAGGTTTATGGCGACCCTTCTTTGCATAGCACCCCCCTCTCTGGAAATCTGCCCAGAAAATTTTCTGCTGCCTTCAGTTATGATCTCTGCCTCCATAACTGAGTACTCTGCTTGAGATCTCCCTTCTTGTATCCTGATTAGGAAAGTACTTTCAGGCAGAAAGCTAGAGTAATTAGAGGGTTCATTTTATTTGTTTCCCTTTCGTAGAGACTGAAACACTGTGCTGCCTATTATCCAAAGTCTGAAAACATTTGCTTCAATTATTTTGTTCAGTTTTATATCTTTTTATGTTGGGGGGAGGGTGGATCCAGGGCCAGTGACCCCGCTATTGCCAGAACCAGAAGTCCTCATTCCTTCTAATATCATTTAGGTTATCAAGTGTTTTTCAAGTCTTAGACAAAGGAATTTTATAATCTCTTAAAAATGATCAGATCTAAAATGTTATGTCATTCAAATACTTGACAAACGTTGAACATCTTTCTCTGTACTTATTGTCAGGTACAGGGAATCTAAGGTTAAGGACCATAGGAACCCTACCATCAAGAAGCTCCCAGTCTATTTGGGTAATAAATGAAGAAATAGAAGCTATAGAAGCTATTATACATAGTAGTGTCTAAAATATATTATCAGAAATGTGGTAAAATAATTGATATTATGGTTATTTAGACAGGGCAGCATCACAGACTTACAATTTTATTCCCAGTAGACTGCAAGGGATGCCAACTTCCTCAGCAGGCAAGGACTGTATATGATTTCATAATTTTGTCTCTCCCAGGCAATCCAATTTGATGACTAGTAATGAATATTATTTCCCTTTCCTTCATTTGAGAAACAAGTTATCAAGAAATCTTACTGTAGTTATGATAAAGGAAGAATATGTATTAGAACCAAGGGAACCCAATTTTTCTATTATTTGGTGGTAGTTTTCTCTACACCTATATGTTCTCGCAAAGTTCACTACCAGGGATCTCAGATCTCTAGGCAATTCTGGGTATGAGAAAGCCAGGGGTGGGATAGGCTAATTTTAAAAAAATATGTCTAATAGCTTTACCAAGAAACAATTTATATGTCATAACATTCACCCTTCAAAACACAATACAATGGGGCTTTTTTTATATTCACAGAGTTGTGTAAATATCACACTATTTAATGTTAGAATATTTTCCTGACCTCAAAAAACAAAACAAAACAAAATCAAAATCAAAATCAAAAACCTGTGTCCCTTAGCTGTTACTTCCCACTTCCTGCTCTGCCAGCCCCTGGCAACCACTAATCTACTTTCTATGTCTTCGGATTTGACTCATCTATTTCATATAGATGAAATTACCTAATATGTGGTCTTTTGTGACTAGCTTGTTTCCTTTATCGTATTTTCACAGTGCATCCATCTTATAGTATGTATAAATACTTCATTTCTTATTATTCCAAAAGTATTCCATTGCATGGATATACCACATTTTTGTCAATCCATTCGGCAGTTGATGGAAAGTTGGGTTGTTTCTACATTTTGGCTCTTGAGAGTAATGCTGCTGGGACCATTCATGCACAAGTTATTGTGTGGACATATATTTTCATTTCCCTCGGAAACTGAGGCATGCACTGAGGCATGAGATCACTGGGTCATATAATATTTCTGTGTTTAATATTTTTAGGAACTTCCAAAATGTTTTCCAAGGCAGCTGCGCTATTTTGCAATACCACTATTTTGCAATCTTTAGCAACACAGTCACTATTCATTTGATTCTAATCATCATTATGGATGTGAAGTAGTATCTCACTGTGGTTTTGATTTGAATTTCTCTGATGACTAATGATGTTGATCATCTTTTAATGGGTTTATGGTCATTTGTACATATTCTTTAGAAAAATATTTATTCAGATCTTTTGCCCACTTTTTGTCTTTTTTATTGATTTCTAATACCTTCTTGTTGGAATCAAATCCCTAATCAGATATATTATTTGCAAATATATTTTTCACATTTTGTGGGTTGTCTTCTCTGATGGTGTTCTTCGAAGCACAAAATTTTTGATATTTGTGAAGGCTGATTTGTCTATTTTTAATTTTGTCACTCATAACTTTGGTGTCATGTGTAAGAAACTATGCTTAACCCAAAGTCACGAAAATGTAGTCCCACATTTCGAGAGAATGAACTCTCACATCCAGTCTATGATCTATTTTGAGTTAATGTTCATATACAGTGTGAAGGAGGGTATCCAACTTAATGGTTTTTCTTATGGATATCCTGTTGTCACAGCAACCGTTTTGAAATGACTATTCTTTTCCTATTGGATTGTGTTAGAACGCTTTTAAAAATAAAAGGACCATAGTATGAGGGCTTGTTTTCCAAATCTTGATTCTACTCCATTGATCTATGTGTCTATTTTTATGCAAGTACCACACTATCTTGATCACTGTAGTTTGTAGTAAGTTTTGAAAATGGGAAGTGAAAGTCTTCTTTGTTCTAAGGATTGTTTTGATTACTCTGGGTCCCTTTCATTTCCATATGGATTTTAGAATTAGCTTTGCAACTTTCTGCAAAACCAGGTTGCCGGTATTTTGACAGGGGTTGCATGGAATCTGTCAATCAATTTGGAGAGTACTGTCATCTTAACTCTTCCAATCCATGAACATCGGATATGTTTCCATTTATTTAGACTTTCTTCAATTTCTTTCAACACTTCTTTGTAGTTTTCATTGCATAACTTTGTGATTTTCTTAAATTTATCTCTAAGCATTTTATTCTTTTGATACTATTGTAAATGCAATTTTATTAATTTTATTTCTGGAAATGCAAGTTAATTAAAATGCAATTGATTTTCTGTATCTGGCTCATATATGGAACTTTGCTGAACTTGTTTACAAGTTCTAATAGCTGTGTGTGTGTGTGTGTGTGTATTCCTTAGTTTTTTCTAGAAAAAGATTATACCATCTGTGAATGGCAAGAGTTTTATTTCTCCATTTCCAATCCGGTGCCTCTTTTTTTTCTCTCAATTAATTGGACTTACTACAACCTCCACTATAGTGTAGAATAGAAATGGTGAAAGAGGACAATGTTGTCTTCCAGATTTGAAGGAAAAGCATTGAGTCTTTTCCTATTAATTAGGATGTTACTTATGAGTTTTCTACAAACATTATTAGGTTGAGGAAGATCCTTTCTATTCCTTGTTTGTTGAGTGTTTTATCATGAAAGGGTATCCTGGATTCCATCCAGTGCTTTTTATGTGTGTATTGAGATGATCATCTGGGTTTTGGCCTTTAATATCTAATATACTGACTGACCAATTTTGATATATTAGACCAACCTTACATTCCATAGATAAATATTGCTGAGCCATTAAACATAATCCTTTTTATATGTTGCTGGGTTCTGTTTTCCAGTATTTTGTTAAGAATTTTTCTACCTATATTTATATGGAATATTGTTCTGTATTTTTTATGTGATGTCTTTGTTTTTGGTATCAAAATAATACTGGCTTCATGGAATGAATTGGGAAGTTTTCCCTCTATTCTACTTTTTAGAAGTTTTTGAAACTAGTGATATGAATTCTTTAAATGTTGATGTAATCCACCAACATAGCCACTTAGTCCAGGAATTTTCTTTGTAGGATTTATTAAATTAGTAATTCAGCTTCCACTTGTTACAAGTCTGTTCACAATTCTATTATAAAGAAATGGATTGTCAGACATCCTCCATTCTGGAATTGTTTTCCCATATTTTAAAATATTATGTATAGATAGATATAGGTATACAGAGATATATCTAGAGATAGATAGATAGATAGATAGATAGATAGATAGATAGATAGATAGATAGATATCACTTTGTTTTAAGGTTATATGCAAGAGTTGGTATAGGCCAATCTGGACTATGCAGCTGATCTCACCTGAATAGAGTTGTGACCACATTAACAATTCTAAAAGTTCCTTGCCAGCAGCGAGGATGTGGAGAAACGGGCACCCTCCTACACTGTTGGTGGGAATGTAAACTGGTACAGCCCCTCTGGAAAACAGTGTGGAGGTTCCTCAGGAAACTAACAATAGAACTCCCCTATGACCCAGCAATAGCACTGCTAGGAATTTACCCAAGGGATACAGAAATGCTGATGCATAGGAGCACATGTACCCCAATGTTCATAGCAGCACTCTCCACAATAGCTAAAACATGGAAAGAGCCTAAGTGTCCATCAACGGACGAATGGATCAAGAAGATGTGGTTTATCTATACCATGGAATACTACATGGCAGTGAGAAACAATGAAATCTGGCCATGTGTAGCAACATGGATGGACCTTGAGGGTGTTATGCTGAGCGAAATAAGTCAGGCAGAGAAGGACAAATATCATATGTTTGCACGTATAGGAGGATTAGGAGGAACTTGACGGAGGAACAAGGGGGAGAAGAAGGGCGGAAATGGTGGGGGAAAGGGAGAGAGGCAAACCATGAGAGACTCTTGAATGCTGACAAAAACTGAGGACTGATGGATGTGGGGGGGAGGGGGGATGGGCATGGAGGAGGACACTTGTGGGGATGAGCACTGAGTGTTACGTGGAAACTAATTTGACAATAAACTATTTGTAAAAAAAAAAAAAAAAAAAAAGCAATTCTAAAAGTTCCATGGTCAAACTGGAGGTGTCCAGTAAGGGCCTGGTACTCCCCCTTTCTCTAAAAAACTTTTTGGGTATTTCTCATTGGAAGGAGAGTGTATTTTGGTCTCCATGTCTGAAGGCTTACCACCTTCCAACAGTCTTTTTTCCTGCTATCTGTGACATGGATGAAAAACTTCTTGATTCATGGTCCCACTGCTCCTGCCATATTATTTTTCTAACAATTACCATCCTATTCCTCCTTGCATCTTCTGTTCCCTTACCCAGATAGGCTTGGCGACCCTTAGGCTATATCCATGCAGAAAGAGGCCTAGGAGAAAGAGTACTAAATTTTGTTCTCACATCAATTATATTACTATCTACTGTGTATCATTAGGTCAGTCTTAGAACCATAGAATATCATATTCAGTAGGAACTTAAAAGGCTATAGGCCCAATCTTATATCTCTAGGTAAATTATCACGAACTCAGCATGATCAAGTGCTTGCTCAAGATCACAGAACCAGAGAATAATGCAGCCAGAACTAGACTCGAAGTTTCCTTATTCCCAACCAGGCACTATTTGCCCATATAAAATTCTGCCTAGTCTAATTTAATCACTTGTTTATTAGGTGGCTAAATAACTCCTATATAAGACTCTGCTAGTTTGAAAGCTCAAATAAAGTATCATAGAGGTAGGTGTGTGTGTGCGCGTATTTAAAACTTTATTCAAGCATTCAGTGTTGTTTATAAAAACTATGTGTCAACCAAATATTTGAAATATAAGTATTATTTTTTGTTTTTTTCCCTGCTTATTTTGTCCCCACATGTATTACAAAAAGATGTTGCTCTATAAGCTCTCTATAATTCAGTGGTTTGGAACTTGGAATACATTTTTAATTCCTTTTTGGAAAAAATATATAACTCATAATAGTAAGTGCCTGAATTTTACAATAATGTGACATGTTGTTAGTCACAGTACTCTAAAAGAGTATCACCCAGTTTTTATCGGAGAATATATTAAAAATTAGAACTTATATTGGCAGGCATGCCTCATTCTTCTCTGGCAAAACATCCATCAGGAGGATTTAACCCACCATCTCACCTATTGGGCACTGGAAGCTCTAAGCTACTGGTCATGGTTTCATAGCTTGGGGAAATCTGCCACCGAGTCAGATGTGGATAAATGAGGAGCTTAGCACTGAAGTTTGGCATAGACCAAGGGGGGCATTTCTCAGTCAAGGTCAGTCCCTTGCTAAGCATTGTTAATATAAAAACAAGAATATTGCCCTGAAGAATACTTCAGTGTCTGGAATTTTGAAAGTCAAGGACGAGAAGAGCATTCTTCAGTTCATTTCTTACTCTTGCTGATTTTCTATGACCCAACACTGAGGGGAGAAGTAACACTGAGGTGAAGGATGAGTATTATGGGGGATAGTATAGTCTCTGTGGAAGGGAGACATAATGGAGACTCCAGCACGGCAGGAGCAAGATAGGCTTCTTTACACTAGTCTTGATTGGTCTCCTTGGTTCGCCTGATGGGGGGTGTTGTATTTTTATGTGAGGTCCAGCTGGATGTTGCTGAATCTTTCCATATCATACCTAAAGGTAAGCCCGATGTCTGTTTGACAACTCAACTCTGTGTTCTCAAGGGACTGTATTCAGAAAGGCTGAGGGACCCAATGATCCTAATAAATCTCTGCTGCTTTTAAAGAATAGGATTTTGAGGAGGAAACTTTAATTGCATGTTACTAAAGTGCAAATTGCACCTGTATTGTGGGAGCAAGCGTGTCACATGCCTAATACTTAGTTTTGTTGATGAAAGTTACTTCACAGCTGTCCCCTGCCTTTCCTGCACCTACCTATTCCTAGTGATTCCCCCATGCACACATGTGACCTCCCATTTACCATCTTAAAAAAAGCAGTCCTCAGATAGGACTTTATGTATATTAAAATTAAACAGTTATTTGACATGAGAAATAGAGGGCTTGAAAGAGTTAAGCAAATTAAAAGGTATTCCTCTCTGGACTCAGATGTGTCCTCCCAACTGTGAATATTGTAAGGGGTACCCTAATGAAAATATAACTCCCAAAGGGAACTTAAAGGCAATTAAAACAACATTAGTGTTTTTCATAACTTTACAATGTCTTTATGCATGTGATAAAACCTTACTAATTATTGAAAAGTTATTTGTATTAAGATTTCAGAGCAGAGAGATAATCTGTGCAATTTAGAATCCTGAGCCACCATCAGGGAGCTGGCTAACAGAACCAGAATTCCCTTGCCAGCATCTCCAGTTGCATCAGTGAACCTCAAACAGGATCCTTTGCTAGCAAATATTAGCTTATTGTGGTTTAAAAATAAATAAATACCTTGAGTAAATGTGCAGTGACACCAAAAATTAGTTTCCACAAACTGACTAAATATAGTATCTACTGGGAAAAGGCAAATGAGTTCAAGTGGAAAAAAAATACCAAGTTCTAGAAGGGAGAGCATGTATTTCTCTAAATGGACAAAAATTTTAGTGTGCTCTGAATGTAATCAACATTCAAGGCTCACTTTATGGAAAGAAGAAAGATAGAGGCTTACTGGGTGATTTCCATAATTCAGCTCAGCATCAATTTGGCAGGAGGAATACAGAACACCGCCACAGTGCTCTTAGCACAAGCTAGACACCCAAACCATACAACTGATTCGCCAACCTCTCAAATAAGCTAACATGTGATATGCTAACCAGGCCAAGTCTTAAAGGCATATTATAGAAAACGTGGAGAGGAAGGTTACTGAGGTTTCCAGAGTGTAATAAGCGAAGTTTCAGAGACAGAAAGGTCCCTAGAGGTTACTGAAGTACAAGAACTCTGTCGTTATAAGGATAAAGAAATTGAGATCCAGAAAGATCAAGTAAGTTGCTCGAAGCCATTCATTCAGTGAGTGTGAGAACCCAGGGTTAAAAGAGGTCTCAGCTTTTGGAGAAATATTTTCCCCATCTAAATAGTATAGGTGATGCATGGCAGAGCTGTATCGACAAGTCTATCAGCAAACTAACAACCCTTCTATTATATTTTGAAACAGTGAGTGTATGAAGGTGCTAACCTGGGGGGGAGGTTTGATTACTTTAGGACAACACTTGGATCCTTCAGCAGTTCCTCGATACCAAGGACCACAAGCAGAGGTTAGATATTAGACCCAGGAACAATACCACATGAGAGATTCTGACTCAGATAACTAAGACTTGTCTGTATTTATAAACACCAGGGGCTCATGATGAACTGGACCCCAACTAAGAGCCAAGAACAGAAAGAATTAGATTCCCTATGGTAACACCTGTTTCCTGACTAAAGTGTAAAATTAACATAGCCAACCATCTGCAACCATTTTCTATGCCGGTATACCCATGACAACCCAGTAGCATCAGTTCCCACTTAGGAGCAAAAGAAAGCAGGGAGCAAGTAAGTGCATTTAATTTATAAAGTTCGCCAAAGGTCTTTTTAAATCCATTAAGTGTGATACGCTAGTCCAGCTGAGATCTACCTGTAGAATTAGAAGAGTATATCTTCATTGCTATATTTCACAGGGAATAAATAATCCAGAAGATTGTGAGGGCAGTTTCTGATTGAGCCCAATCACAGACATCCATCAGAGAGAAGGCTCAATGAATGATGTCTGCCCATCCCCTGTGGGCTTCTGAGTAGGACTGCAGCAGGCAGGTGTTGTGTGTGGGTGAAGAAAAAAGTTCGCAGAGATGGAGTTCCAAGTAATGACCTACTTATCATGAACAACATGCATTTATTAACCTGAAACCAATGCATTGAAAAGCAAAATATGTTTCCATTCATTATATCTTTATTTTGCAAATTGCAACAAAGGTGCCATGTTTTTATAAATATATATTCTCACACACACACTCCAACAAACATAACAAAGAGCAAAGAAACAATAAAGGAAGCCACGAAACAACACATGGTAAGGCTGGAAAGCAATGTTCAGGGCACAGAGGGCTATAAGAGCAAAGCACCAGGAAAACAACTTCTGGGTAAGTAGAGCCTCAGAGAGTTGGAGACCTCCGTGAGTCTTTGCCTTCTCTGTTACTCATGCTATGCCTTGTCGTGAAAAAGAAAGAATGAACGGAGTGCTACAAATCAGCCTTGTGCTCATGGTTAAGGTGCATTCCTATGGCTCATATTTGGACTGACCATCACTGGGTTGTAGAGTTTGTCTGGATATCCCCAAATCTCAAACCAGAAATCATGCTGCAGAGAACCAAAGGACTTGGAGGGAGACGAAACACTTCCTTCCCCAGTGTATGCAATTTTGCTCGTTAAGCCTTCAGGCAGCATAAATGGATATGGGGATCCCATGAAGAGGTGAAGAAGTTATACATTTGTCTACCACTTGGCAGGTTTTTCCTAGGGGTACCCACCACCCTCCTGCCTCTTTTATGGAGGACGTAGCAAAACATAATGGTCAAGAACATGGACTCTAGAACCCAACTACCTGGGCTCAGTCCTTTCTGTGCATCAGTTTCTTACTTATAAAATGAAGATAATGATAGCACAATCTTTTAATTTTCATGTGAATATGAAACACACATGTGCATAACCAATTACTTATCACAGGGAACTTATGGCCTGGTTCATATGTAATGGCAATGTACTGATACATCTTTCATAGATTCCTGTCTCCTAGACACAACCAAATATGTTTTCACACAGGTTATAGAATGGCCAGACTTCAGTCCCCTAAAGAGGAGTAATTCAACATGATTAAGAGCACAAACGTGAAGGTAAGACAGACCCGAACTAGAATACTGGCTTCGCCACTAATTCCATGATCTTAGTTAAGTTAAACACTTGCAAGGCTTAGTTTTCTTACTTGTGAATTACAGAAAAGAGCATTTTACAGGATTATTGGGCAGATTAGAAATGGCTGATGTGGGGCCCCTTGGTGGCTTAGTCGGTTAAGCATCCGACTTTCGCTTAGGTCATGATCTCGCGGTTCGTGGGTTCGAGCCCCACGTCGGGCTCTGTGCTGACTGCCAGCTCAGAGCCTGGAGCCTGTTTCAGTCTGTGACTCCCTCTCTCTCTGACCCTCCCCTGCTCACACTGTCTCTCTCTCTCTCCTAGAAATAAAAAAAAAAGAAAAAGAAAAAGAAATGGCTGATGTATGTAAAGTGTTCAGCATGATAACCTGCAGAATAACTATTCATCAAAAGGAACTAGGAAACTATTATTTTTATTATATACTAGAACTGTAGAACTACAGGTAAATATAGATATCTAGTAGAAGCTATACATTTTAGGAGAAATCTGTCTGTCTACCTACCTGCCTACAACTATCTATCCATCTATCCATCTATCTATCCATCCATCCATCCCTTTAACTTTCTCTACTTTCTCCATTATTGAAGCGGCAGCTAGAACATTCTAGGCTTCTGCCTCAGGGAAGAGAGATGACAGGGCCTGTATTTTTCTGGCTCTGAGTTTCAAAAGCCAAGACCCTCGAGGCAACAGAAATGACTCAGTATAGACTAACAATTTTGGAATATACTTAATGATAAGACTAACAATTTTGGAATATCTCTTAATGATAAGAGAACTGATTTTGAATAAAGACCTAATCAAAGGCAAAAAGTAAAATAAAGTCAGATGGTTATTAACTGTAAAAAAACAAAACAAAACAAAACTCACACCCTAAGGCAGTCCACCTCCTACAGATTGGGTTGATGAAGTGAGGCATGCATAGAAGTTGGTAAATCCAAAAGAAAGTGGGGTCCTGTGCCCTGCTGTCTGGGTCAAACCCTGGAGAATTACTAAAACTCTGAGATTTGCAAAATTTGACATCACAGATGACTTGTTTCCCATTAGGCAGAGTGGGCTAAATGAATGTCTTCATGCTGTATCTAGAAAGGCAAAGCCCAGGTCACCCTTCCAAGAGTTTACCACATACAGTGAGCCCTGTAACATAAAAGCAGGGAAAGCCTCTGGAATGAAGACACTTGCAGAAGAAAGCAAGGAGTGTTTTAGCTACAACCTGTGTAGTGTCTTCAGATGACCACAGGGAAAAAAGGATAGAACCCCTATAAATACTTAATATGAACAGTTACATACCCCCTAATCATATCTTCACAATAAGGCCATGGCACTAAATAAGTCTCCTAGAACTTAGAAACAGACAGACATGGGAAAGGAGGCATCACAAAATAAATGGCATTACGTTTCTGCCAAGTTGACAAAATAAAAATTAAGTTGAATAACAGAAAAATAAATTTATATTTCTGGCATAGACAACTTTTGCAAAGACTAGAATTACTTGCTACACAGGTGAATAAACTAAAACTTGGAGAAATTAAAATGAATTTGTTCATGTCACACTGTCATCTGTTATCCAACAGAGCTATCTCAGCTCTCTTTCTAACATGACAAGAAATCTTGATCTCATTTTATGTATCCACATTTGTAGAAATATTCCAAACCTTGATATATTATGGGATAACTGACTTTCAAATTACTTTTAGCAGAGCCCTTTTTCAAAAAAAATCTTATGCATAACCCCAATATTAAGAATAGGTAAACATAGAGCTTCTTTTGATTGAGGTGAGAGTGGACATAGTCTGACTCCCTTTAGACATCTCTACTCCTAACCATAAAAACAACAAGTAGAAACTGGTTTAGTGGAAGGCTTACTGTATTAGTAAGCTTTCTGTATTAGTCTGTTCAGGCTGCCAAAACAAAATTCCATAGGTTGGTGACTTAACCCACAGAAATTTATTTTCTCACCATTCTGAGGCTGGAAAATACAGCAGAAGGGCTGGTATCTGTTAAGACCTTACATCCTGGCTTGCAGACAGCCAGCTTCTTATTGTATCCCCCATGTGGCCTTTTCTCTGGTCATTCCCAAAGAAAGAGAGAGAAAGAGGACTCTCATCTGTCTTTCTCTTCTTATAAACACATTAGTCCTATCATATTAGGCCTCTACCCTAATATCTCATATAACGTTAATAGTCTCTTTAGAGGCCCTCCCTCAACATATAGTCACATAGGAGGTTATGGCTTCAACATGCGAACTTTGTAGAAATACAATTCAGTTCATAACAGTCATCCTCCTGAAAGTTTAGAAACCCGGGAGGTGCTCTCAAATTTGGTTCTCACCAGTTGGTCCCACAGAAAGATGCCAAAATGCTCTGGGATGCATTTTTCTCCTTCTCCTAATGAATAAAGTGAGCTAAATACTCCTAGTTCAACGTTTTGAAATTACTTAAATGCATACCAAATTTTAGGTCAAAATAAATTCTATCTGCCTACTCTAGTCACTGTTCCCTGTGTTAAGTAAACTTTGCACATTGTTATTTACTCCTCTTCTTTGCCTTTTCAATTAAGGAAAGTGCTCAGTTTCCATTACTATCCTTTCCTAAAAGAGCATTTGAACATGTTAATACTACTAATCACCTGGACATGATGAGTATACTGTATCAGAGCAACCCTTCCATAGAGAACTACAAAAACCAGATGAATGACAAAATACAGTTATTTGAAGGCAGCGGAAAGTGACAAAGGCATCAAGGACTTTAGGGACCATAGTTTTTGGAGGAAAAACCCCATATTCAGGTGAGCTGGCATTATTTTCTACTTTCTCCTTGAGGCATTGTACCGTAAGTAAGTGGCCCAAGACCAAGGAAAGGCAAGAAGAAAATGGTGGCTTAAGAGTTTCCAGTAGTCACATGAATTTAGTTGGTGAAATCTGGATTTCATTGCTACTAAGGCAACCAGGCCTAATACAATTATGACAATAGACGACAAGATGAGCCCAGTAAAGAATAATAAAACAGAAGTTATTATATTTGAAACGTGATGACTAAATGAAGAACTCCGTAAATAGATTTATCATGTATTAGAGTCACAGAAGGGAAAGAAACAAGGTTTTAAGAGGAAATAGAAAGAAAATAAGAAAATTGTCCCCAAATAAGAAAAAAGTATCAAGCCATAGAAGTAAACAACTGTGTGAACTACATGCAGGATAAATTCAAAGAAAAAAAAATCTAGTCATAACATAGAAAAACTGTTTCTGACCAAGGACAAAGGGTAAATATTAAAAAGGCACAAATAGATTATGGTTTACAGGTAATTATCTTCCAAGGATCAATATCAAAACATACAGCTGACTTCTCAAGAGAAACAATGAAGCCAAAGAATAACAGAATGCAATCTGAAAGTTCTAGGGAAAATAACTGTCAGACTATAATTCTAAATTTAGCAACTATTTCTTTCAACAACATCAATGATAAAGGACATTGTCAGATAAACAAAAACTGAGAGAAATCATCAACAATATAATTTGATAAAGAAATGATCAAAAGATGTTCTATAAATAAAAGGAAAACAATCTCAGGTAGAAGCCTGTAAAGTCAAGAATAAATGAAAAAATACACAATGATAAATATTTAGGAAAGCCTATATGAAACTGAGTAAAATATGAAACGTTAGCCTTGTGTGATTTAGAAGGTATAGAGAATTAAAGGCAATAGTAACATATCTTTGGGGAGGGTAGTAAGTGGAGATAATTATCCCTTGCATTGTCCAAAAAGTAGAAAAATATGCTGTGATAAACTATAATAAGCCACAGATGCACGATGTAATATCTAAAGAACAATAAAATAATATAACTGAAACACAGAAGACTGAAATATTAAAAATAGCTGCCAGATTAACGAAAATGAAGGTAACAAATTGAGAAAACGTAGGACAGATGATGCAAATACATAATTTGTTGTAAAATCATAAATTTAAGCCCTCAAGGTAATTGCATTAAATGCAAATAGATTCCTTACTCCAGATAAGAAATAAAAATTATCTGGCTGCAAAAAAAAAAAAAGTTAATAGTATTTTGCTTTAAATGTCAAGATATGGAAAGATTGATAGTAAAAGAATAGAATGTAAGCAGTAACCAAAAGAAAGCCAATTTAACTATTCTACTATCAGAATAAATATGCTAAGAATCATTGAAGATTAAAAGAATTTTTTCATAATAACAAAAAGGTTACCTTACTAGGATATGAGTTCTAAATTTGTATGCACCTAACAACATAGTCTTAAAATATGTAAGGCAAAATCTGCCCAAATTAAAAGGAGAATCATACAAAGTCAATTTTTTTAGAGTTTTAAAATTGCTTTCAGCAACTAATTGTTATGATGACAAAAATTAGTAGACTTAAACAACATAAATGACCAACTTAACCTAAATGACATATAAAATATAGAGCTGCAAAACTATAGAATAAAAAAATCTTTTAAAGAAAGTTAAACATTAAAAGAGAGAGAGGAAAATAAGTCTCAAAAAATTAAAATATTGAAATCGTACAGAGTTTGTGCCTGAAAATAGTAAAATTATGATAGTGATAAGTGATAATAAGCCCAGACATTTATAAACCAATCAATTTACTTGTATTTAACACAAAATTTAATATGTAAAGGTGCCAATTCTTCCCAGATTAATTTATATAATAAATACAATCCCAGTCCAAATTCCTACCAGGTTATGTGTATATGTATGTGTGTTTATAGAAAGTGAGAAGCATCCTAAAATTCATATGGAAATGAAAAGACCAAAAGTACTCAAGTTAACCTGATGAAGAACCAATTTGGATACGTTTGTACAACCATTTGACAATAGTTACAGTAAATAATACTGTGTAATAGTGTCTTAGTTTAGACAGACTTCTTAGTGGGACAGAAAAGAGAATCCAGAAAGAGACTCATACATGTATGATTACCATAAAGGCTAAATATGCTGGGCCACTTTGCTCNGGATGAGCACTGGGTGTTATGTGGAAACTAATTTGACGATAAACTATTTAAAAAAATAAAAATAAAAAATAAAATGAAAAAAATAAATGCTGGGCCACTTTAGTATTCATATAAAAATAGATCTTGATTCTTTCACATATATAGAAAAATAAATTTCAGCTGAATTCTAGAATAAAATGTAAAAGTAGAACAATAGACTACAACAAAGGATAATTTCTTTATGACTTCAGGGAAGGCAAAATTTCCTAAGTAGGAGATAAAAGACACTAAGCATGAAGGAAAATATTAGTAAATTGAATTCCATTAAAATTAAAAAATTTCTTAACTATGAGGTACAAACTTCCAGTTAAAAAATAAGTCACAGAGATGAAAAGCATAGCATTGAAAATATTAAAACGAAAACTTAAGTTTTCATGATCAAGACACACCATTACAAGTTTTATGAAGAGGCAAGCCATATAGCAGGGGAATATATTTGCAATGCAATTATCTGGAAAAGAACTTATATCTACAACATATAATAAAAAGACAAATAGCCCACTAAAAAAATGAGCAAAAGATTTGAAACATCACTTTATAAAAGAATATGTGCCAAGAGCCAATAAAATGAGAAGATGCTGGACACCGTTAGTATTAAGGAAATGGAAATTAAAACCACTAGCTGACCATTCCTTCATCCCCCCAGTAAAGAGTAAAACAGAAAAGAATAAAGGCAAGGGAAGAAAAAAATATTGTAATACCAAGTACTGAGAGGAATACGAAGAAAGAGAAACTCTCATATATTTAAGAATACTATTTGATAATATCTTTTAAATCTGACAAATGCATTCCTTATGACCTAGCAATTTCACTCCCAACAAAAATGCATACAGATATAAAAACATACACAGTGGCATTATTCCTAATAACAAATAGCAATAATAAACAATGGAAACAAACCAAAGGTTTGTCAATAGGACAAGAAATTAATAAAAAAAAAAGTATATTCATATAATGGAATTTTATATAACACTGAGAATGAACAAATTACATGTACACTCAACCACATGGATGAATTTCAGCAAGATAATACTAAGCAAAAACTCTAGACACACAGGAGTTACCTTGGAAAGGAAATGACCGTACATGGCATTAAATAAGCTTCTGTTTTATTAATAACATGTTATTCTTTATCTGGCTGGCGGTGCCATGGATATTTCAGTCTGTAAAATTGTTTTACTTTGTACATTTAAAATTTATGCATTTTTAGATATGTTATAATGCAATCACTGAAAGTGAAAAATAACAGAGGGTAATGGAAATATATAAGTACTTGTGCTGTGGTGGATAAAATCATCTGGGTAAGAATACCAGCCCTGCCTCTCTGTAATGATGAGGGAGAAAAAGAAACTACTAATGGAAACTTGGGAAAATATAGATGATAAACTTTTATAAGGCACCAGCATTCATTTCCATGCTAAATTCTGATCAATCCCAGAATTGTGCAATGTTGTGGTGAACACACACACAAAAAAATGTCTCATAACCTGAATCATTTTTCCACAAATTAAGATTTGTGAAGAGCCAAGGTATACACAACCAAAGTAAAGAATAGTATGAAGGTGTTATGCTGAGCGAAATAAGTCAGGCAGAGAAGGACATCTACCATATGTTTGCACGTATAGGAGGATTAGGAGGAACTTAACGGAGGACCGTGGGGGAGAAGAAGGGGGAAATGGGGGGGNAACTGAAGGCTGATGGGGGTGGGGGGAGAGGAAGGGGGTGATGGAGGAGGGTACTTGTGGGGATGAGCACTGGGTGTTATATGGAAACCAACTTGACAATAAACTATTTTTAAAAAAAGAAGAAAAAGAATAGTCTGAATGGGCTTGTATTAAACACATGGTTATATAGAAGAGATTGTAATATACAGATATAATGGAAATAGAGGAATCAATATCCGAGGAACTCGGGCGGAATTCAGAGAGTATTGAGTCGGGCTCTGGTTATAAGATGTCATAGGGGTACAATTTTTAGTTTGGCCAGTAGGATTTGCATCTGGTCACAAGGCTCCCTTAGGGAATATTAGTTTATCTGATTGTCTGTAATAGGGAAGTTCCATTCTATATTGCTTTTTGTGGCTTGTTTTATAGCATATACAGTAGATAAATTGAGCCACTCTTTAAAAAAATAAAATTCACAATCCACTTCCCTTGAACTCAGTGAAGAAGGATGGGGGCTGAGTGGCATAAGTGGTGGCTGAAAAAAATGTGCCTTGCCATCCTGGTCACTCTGTAACATCACTCTGTCTTCCCTGGGCTCCATAGAATGGCACTGAGAGTTCATTTAAAGCTGGAAAGACCAGAAGGTCAAACTCTAAAAGGACCCCTCATGGCAGACTTTAAGACAAGGGGTTGTTTTTATTTATTTATTTTCAAACTGCATTTGCTAAAAGAGTTAATTTCCCCTGAACCTTAAAACACCAGATGGGCCTGAACCTTCCAAGGACTTTTTTTTCTTTAAAAGCACAATTGTTGTTCAGTTTCTCTCAGGTGCAGATTCATTAGCTCTTGACTGGCTCTCCTTGTTTGCCGACTACTTGTGGAAAAAGCCATTTACCCTGGTGAATGTCAAGGTTAGTGCAAACCGTCCTTGCCATCAGTCTCTCTGGCAGAAGGTCAGGGATAAGCTTTCCTCAAATGGGCAGCGTCAAACAAAGCAGAGACAGACTTAACTCACCAAAAGAAAGAAAGGAGGCCTGCTCTGGGGTTGATAAACATTCCTGTGGGCTTTGAGGACAAAAGATTAACTCCTCCTTTGCCACTTCAAGAAATGCTCACTGGAAGATGCCTTAAAATATCTGGATATTTTCAAGCATGTGACATATGTTTATAAAGCAATAACTATCTATATCCATATGTTTATGCATATCCATCTGCATATCTATATATCTATCCATCATCTTGTTTGTTTAAGCAAGTATTGTAACTTTCAAAGTGTCCACTTTGGAAGTATATCCCATTATCCTAGCTTTGTTCTAGTTGATTTGTTGTTGTTGTTGTTGTTTTTTTGGTAATTTCTCCCTTCAGTCTACATTGTAAATCACACATGAGGAAGAGCTCAGTGTGAAATAGTTAGATCTTATTTTCATAGAATAACACAACTTCATATTTGGAAGGAACTTCAAGACTAACCTAGTACAACCTTCCATCCAACAAATGAAGCCTCTGCAGCAATGTTAGCAGTTGTCACCCAGCCTCACCTTGGTCACTCCTGATGACAGAAACACCCCTGCCTCGCTAGAAGGCTGTTCTGAGGTGGGAAAGTTTTATTGTTACAAAGAAAGCTTTGCTTTATATTTACTAAGATCCACCTCTAAATGTAACCTGTTGTACCATGAGCTTCATACATATTTATGTATAACATATTATGTATCATATTATGTATGTGTACACACACACACACACACACACACACACACACATTCACAATATATATGTTCACAATTCTCCCAGGGCATCAACTCCCACATTGATTTACTGAAGGAATCAATTAATACCAAAAAGACTTTTTATATAAGCTACCGCCAGGCAGATTTGTTTTTGTATTTTTGTATTCCAATCACACATCACACACCAGGTATATGTTTTTAGGCATTGTATCTAAGTTTTAACTTAAGTGTTGCTACCCACACTCAGCCACTAACTATACTGACATATGAAAGCCCATTGCTATTCTTACGGAAAAATACTAGGGAGCCTATATATTACTCCCTGGGGCATACCATTTGCTATATTCATTCGTACTGTTTTTTTCCTGGGAGTTTTGTTGGGCAAGTTTGCTCCTCTATTTTGGAGTCATCTTCAGAGATCCTGGTCAAATCACTAAGATATCATCCCTTGCGTAATTTTCATGACCCCCACACTTTTCCAACAAAACAAGTCTTGCTCTTTGAAATGTATCATCACTTATCCCACCAAACTCAGTAACACTACAAGTACTCATGGGTACCTTTGTCCCACATTAGAAAGGGGACATCCTTGAGATGCTTCTTCCATCTGCCGCATCTTGGCTTTTGTACAGGATATCAATTTTGCCTTCTTACAACTTTCCCATATCTTTTCCTTGGATTTTAATCCCATAATTTTTTCCAGCCTTTCTAGAACTCTGCCATATCCTATAATTCTCTGAAGCATTCACAAGTGTTCTCTCATGACCTTTTCATCACTTACCTTTTCCTCTGGCAAGGAGACAAACTATTTCTAGCATACGCAGCAGCTGAGTACTTGAGGGGGGAAAACTAAGCCAGAGCACCGGGGAGTACGGGGTGCTCCTGCACGGCCCACACTTTCTGATGTCCAGAGCGGTTACTGCTTTCTGTGGCTTTTCCCACAAACTGTCTCGTAAGTTGCCACGGCAGACTGCCTGCTTGTCCCGTATTCACTCCCGAATGACCGGATTTTTATTTAAATCAGCCTGGTGACTCTACCCTCCAACCATACTCTTTCTTTCCCCATCTTCCAAGGTCTAGCAATTGACCTTAACTTACACTACTGAATTCCAGTCTCACCTTTTTAAAAACAAAATATCTAAAGATACCAAGAACTTTAGAAGGCCTTTCCCTTGAGTTTTTTCACCTTCTGTAGAAAGACTCCTGTTTTCTACCTGCATTTACCCCATCCCCTGCTCCCATAGCCACCGTGTTGTTCAGACACTCAACAACGTGGACCGAGAAGCCTGCAGTAACTTTCTAACTAGTCTAGTTGTCCCTACATTCAAAACACCCATCTATACCAGATGCAAGTACAAAATGACTTTGGTATTTATTTCCTGACTCAAAATCTCTCAGTTTTTCCAAGGTGTACCAAACAAGTTTCATCTCTGTAGCTAGACTCTTCCAGTCGTGAAGCAGTCGTAAACACAGTAAGACCTAGTTGTGTTTGAAAAATATAAGTTGCACTACAATCAACATAATTTAAGCCACAATGATATCCTTTAATAATTATTCTCCTCCTTAAAAAAAAAACCCACGTAAGTATCCATCCATTCAGATAATACCAGAAAATGCACAGAAAGATACTGAAGTTGTCCAGGAAGTACCAAGAAAGAAACGGTTTTAAGCTGGGTCTATTGTTACCTTTTATGGGCACCCTCATCGCTGCAAGGCTTCCTCAGGCCCCTTGGAGCTCTGTGCTGAGGGCTCCAAATGTTCGTCCTCATCCCCTCTCCCACTATTGATGGCATAATCTGCACAGGTCATGAGGGGCGAGGCTCACTTGGAGACTGCACCTGCTAAAAGGAGGAAAATCAATTTTCATCATCCAAAAATACAGAACTGCTGGCACACAAACTAGTTGCTCAAGGTCCCTAGGGTCCAGAAGGGGAGTCCCACTAAGAAAGACATATGCTTGGAACAGAAGTCAATACTCTCTCCATGTAGCCACAATAATAAGGGAAGTGGGGAATGAAGAGGTAGAGGGTGGAAAGTTGCAGGGCAGTTCCCCAATTCTGCAATAAATATCAGATAGAGCCAATATTAGGTGGGGAGCTTTCTAAAGTAATCTATAAAATTTGATATTCTAAATGGTCTCAAATGCTCAATTCAGCTGAGAGGTATGATCTCCTGTGATTTAGTTTTTACTGTTTTTAATATTCTTCATTACTTTTTATTACTATTTTTCCTATTAGACTATGTTTTTATCATTGATATTTTGGGGTAGTATTTTATCATTTGATACCAGAGATGATTTTTGGAGGAGTCACAGAAGATAGATTTGCATTCTTCAAAAATAAATCTCACAGAGGGGTTGATAAAACCAAAAGCCCCATTCATGATCTCACAGTTCAAGGGTTCAACCCCCGCATTGGGCTCTCTGCTGACAGTTCAGAGCCTACAGCCTGATTCAGATTCTGTGTCTCCCTCTTTCTCTGCCCTCCCTGATTTGTGTGCACGCTCTCTCTCTCTCTCTCTCTCAAAAATAAACATTAAAAAAAATCTCACTTCACATATCCCCAACCTTACTCCTCTCCATGGAACTACTCACTATAACTCTTAACACTTAAGTGTATCTTCCCAACTTTGTACTATTCATTTATATAAAATCTATATTCACATGTATTTATACATATTTAATATATAAAGAAATGGTTTACCTTTGCATAAACAGGGTAGTACTCGATTCTGTTCTATAATTTAAGTTTTCTACTTAATAATTTTTTGAAGATCTTTCTCTTTCAGTAATTATAAATTGACCTTATTCTTTTAGAACTCTGAATAGTTTTCCATAACATGGATGAAATTAATTCATGCAAATATTTGATTATTGTATTTTATTAGCATCTTTTCCCTTCCATTTTTCCCAATTA
>NW_027530368.1:13997123-14023755 GCF_008692635.1 Crocuta crocuta | reverse complement strand
AATTACCAAAAAAAAAAAAAAAAAAGAACATTCTTTTACTTGCTTCTTTATATGTTTTGCAAGCATTGCTTAAGAGTGAAACTGTAAAGTGAAAATTCTAGGTCAAAGTCTTGAGAATTTTAATACAAACTAACAAACTACTTCTCTAAAAAGTCTATATACATTTAACTTACTACTAATGATTTGCATTTCCCTATACTTGCTAAAATACTATATATGTATTTTTAATCTTTTAACGTGTTTTTTCATTTAAATGTTGATTTTTTAAAGTTTAATGTCTATTTAAATTTCTCTGTCATTTCTGCTTGTTCCAATGTTGAACTATTCATTTTTTTGGACAATATATTGAGATATATTCTTTTCTGGTTCAATTTCTCATCCTGTTGTTCCCCTAAAACAGAGAGGGAGAGAGGGATAGAAGGAGAGAGGATAGACAGATAATGTTTGCTCTTTTTTTTATATTTGTTATTTTTTCATTGTGTCATCTTTTTTTCATAGCCTATGGAATCTTGTCATACAGAAAATTTAACTTTATGTCATGAAATCTGTCAATCTGCCCTTAGTAGGTTCTGAGGGATTTTTTTTCTCTTTTTTTCTGCTCTAGAAAACCTTCTTAACACCAAAGTTTAAAATAACTGTCCTAAGTTTTCTTCTTCAAAATCTTTATTGTCCTCCATTCTATTTGCTTAAAAAAACACTCATATCTTTATTATTTCATTCAAATATTTACTGAAAATGGGTGCTGATTTATATGAAAGAAGTTTTATTCTCTGATCATATGTTGTTTCTTTAATTCTTTTAATTGTTTAATACCAATATATTATGTTTCTTGCATTGAACCATTTTTGCATTTGTGAGATATATCTTCCTTGTTCAGGATTTACACTGTCCATTAACAGATAAAATTTTCTTCTATATATTTACTTATCTTGATATATTTGATATATTTGCTTATATTTGCATCTAGGCTTAATAATAAGATTGGCTTTTAGTTTGTTTCTTGTTTGTTTTCTTATATTGTCTCTTGTTTGGAAATTAAATGTACTAATACTATAGAACAGACTCAGAAGGTTCCCTTCATTTTTTTCTCAGTTCTGGAATATCTTTGTAAGGCATGGTTTTCTTGAGACTTTGGAGAATATAGTTAACTAAGCAGTTTTAAGTAATTCATATATTACAAAAATAAAGAAGTGAACAAAATATAGTTTATAGCTCAATTAGTATCATTAGTGAACCTCCATGTAATTTCCATCCAGATCATGAGATAGACTATGACCAGGTAACAAGATGATCTCCTTTCATGCCTTTTTCCAGTCACTGCACTCCCCTCCCTCAAGTCCAATCTATATCTTAAATTTGAAAATTAGTTTCATTTTCCTTGCTTTTGAAAGAAATAGAAGTAGAATCATATAGTATGTATCCCCTTTCATGTCTAATTTCCTTTGCTCAACAGTATAGGTTTGTGCATTGGAGTTAAGATGGTGGAACAGCGTGGAGATCCTCACCTAGTCTTGAAATGCAGCTGGATTAGTACCAAACTGTTTTTGAACACCTATGAAACCGATCTGAAGATTAACACAACAATCTGCATACCTCAAGCCACAGAACTTGGAAGGTATGTGGTGCAAAGAGGTGAAGTGGGGGAGAGAAAAGTCACGAAGGTCTTGGGAGCTGTTTTTGCAGAATAAGGACAGAGGGGAAAAAGAGAAAGGGGGGAAATATGGCACATCAAGATTTTTCAAGAAAAGAACTCCCCCTGAAAGTAGTTGGGAAATTAAAAAAAAAAAAAAAGAGAGAGAAAGAAAGAGTGAAAACATTCCAGGGGACAGACAAGAAATCTGTTCCCAAAACCACTGATCAGAGGAAAGGATAGGATTTCATTGCCACCAGGATTCTATAAATAGTGGCGTGCAGAGCCTGAAGTTTCAGAGCTCAGTGCCTGGTGGTGCTCTGATGAGAAAGAAGGGCAAATCCCCAGAAGAGGGCAGCGGGGTCTGCGGGGGTCCTTGTGACACATCGGGAGAAGCAGTTCCCCTGCTTGGAGAGCATTTGGTAGAAGCCATACAGCGTCCCCACAGACAACGGTCCCAGCAGACCCTGTAGAGCAGTCACATTTGTTGGCACTGGAATAAAGACACCAGAGCACGGGTGAAAGTACCGGCTAGGTGTTGTGATTTGCCAACATCTATGAACCTCTGTCACTGTACAATGGCATGAATGTTTTCTGGGGCAAGCTCAACACCCAAAACAACAAATAATCCAGTGAAGAAATGGGCAAAAGACATAAATAGTCACTTTTCCAAAGAAGACATCCAGATGGGTAATACACACATGAAAAGATACTCAACATCACTCATCATCAGGGAAAATACAAATCAAAACCCCAATGAGCTAACACCTCACACCTGTCAGAATGGCTAAAGTTAACAACTCGGGCAAGAAGAGATCCTGGTGAGGAGGCCACAAAAGAGGAACCCTTCTGCACTGTTGGTGGGAATGCAAACTGCTGTAGCCCCTCTGGAAAACAGTATGGAGGTTCCTCAAAAAATTAAAAATAGAACTAACCCTATGACCCAGCAACTGCATTACTAGGTATTTATCCAAAGGATACAGGAGTGGTGATTCGAAGGGACACATGCACCCCAATGTTTAAAGGAGTACAATAGACAATAGGCAAAGTAGGGAGAGAGCCCAAAGGTCCATCAACCGATGAATGGATACAGATGTGGTATAGACACACAATGAAATATTACTCAGTGATCAAAAAGAATGAAATCTTGCCGTTTGCAATAACGTGGATGGAACTAGAGTGTATTATGCTAAGTGAAATAAGTCAAAGAAAGACAAATATATGATTTCACTCACATGTGGAATTTAAGATACAAAACAGATGAACATAAGGAAAGGGAAGCAAAAATAATAAAAATAGAGTGGGAGAACATCCATAAGAGACTGAAATATAGAGAACAAATTGAGGGTTGCTGGCAGGGTGTTTGGTGGGGAGAAGGGTTAAAGGAGTGAGGGGCATTAAGGAGGACACTTGTTGGGGTGAGCATTGAGTTTTATATGTAAGTGATGAATCACTAAATTTTACTCCTGAAAGTATTATTACACCATATATTAACTAACGTGAATTAAAAAGAAAAACTAAAATTTCAAGTATGTAACACTGACTATTCATTTGATATTTGGAAAGTACTGACAATAAACGCATTTCATATTAAAAAAAAAAAAAAGAGTTACAAACCTCCAGTTAAGAATTCAATAAGTCACAGGGATGAAAAGTACAGCATAGGGAATATAGTCAATAATACTGTAACATACTTACTCTGGTGAATATTTCATAATGTGTATGATTATCCAATCATTATGTCGTACACCTGAAACTAATTCACTATTACATATAAACTAATAAACAAAAAAATTATTAAAAATGAAAAAATTAAGAACAAAAGAAAAAACACAAAAATCCATTGTATGTGTGTGAATTCATGTTTTAATATGCAGTAAACTATACCCATTTCATTGCTGTACAGTATCTCATTATACAGATATACTACAAGTTAGCCATCTAATGTTGTAAAATGACTATTTTATACCATGCTTCTATTGGCATCCCTTGATGTTTCTTGTTATATGTGAGCATGCATTTCTACTGAGTATACCACAGAGTAGAAATGCTTTTGCAGATGCCAAACAATATAATTATGGCCATTCCCAGGAGCAGTGACCAGCAGAAATACCAATACCTTTATTACGGCTATAGCTTTCCAAGATCTTTATTTTGTTTCTTATAATTTTTATAATGTTTATTTATTATTGAGACAGAGACAGAGTACGACTGGCGGAAGGGCAGTGAGAGAAGGAGACACAGAATCTGAAGCAGCTCCAGGCTCCGAGCTGTCAGCATAGAGTCCGAGGCAGAGCTCGACCGCATGAACCATGAGACCCTGATCTGAACCGAAGTTGGGAGCTTAACTGACTGAGCCACCCAGGCACCCCTCCATTATGTTTTTTTAATTTATTAGTCTAGAGAATACATGCAAATATTTCAGAGTTATTCCAAATTATATCCTTTTTTGAGCTTTTTTTTTTTTTTGTAATTAAGATATTCGCTTTTTAAAGTGTTCACTCAAGTCACCAACACATTTGGAGGTAGGAGGTTGTAGGTTTTCTACAAACTTCATAATCTACAACCTAGATGAAACTGATTTTGTTATTGATTTGAGGTAATTCATTCATATTAATGAATATCCAGTTTATCCAGTTGACCTACCAAAGTTTACTGAAAAGACTGCTCATTCCTAACTTCTCTATAGGGGTTTCCTTTCCAAATAAAGTCTCCTGATATATAGGAGTCTGGTCCTGAACTAATTTTATATTTGTCTATATCACACAGTTTTAATTACTATAGCTTCATTATAAGTTTGGGGTCTAATAGGACAATTCTAGCAGGTATTCTTGGCCCTTTTATATATAAATTTTAGAATCAGCTTATCCATTTCTGTGATGTAATCTGCTGGAAATTTTGTTTGGGATTGTATTGAATCTAAATATCAATTTGGGGAGAATTTGATTTTTTATAATCTGGAGTTCCCCAATCAGTGAACATGTGATTTCCTCTATTTAGAACTACTTTATTTTCTTTCATTATTATCTTACCATTTTCTGTGTAGAAGCTGTGCCTATCTTCCATTAGATTTGCTTTAAATAAATTATAATTTTTATGCATTACAACGGGTTTCTTTTAATATATTGCATTTTCTTCTAACTTTTTGAGGCCAGTATACAGAAATATAATTGATTTTTTATTTTTGCCATAGTCATTTGCTCATTTCTTGCTCAGTTTTTCAGATGTTATGAGTATAATCATATCTTCTCTAAGATTTTAATTATTTCACTTTATACATACTTATATATATACACATATATATGTATATGTGTATATATATATATATATATATTTTTCCTGAGCAGTAGGTCTCAACAGTGGGCTTAAAATATTCAGTNCCCTGAAAAGCAATTTCAATAAAATTTTGCATAGTACTGGTAGTCATCCTCAAATCAGTCCCAATCTTGAATACCTTTCGATGTTTCATCATAGTTAATAGTATGTTATTTGCTGCAAGTTTATTTATACTTATTTTTTATCAGATGAAGATCCTTTCTATTCCTACTTTGCTAAGTTTTGCTTATGTGTTTGTTTTAATCATAAAAGGCAAGGTTCTAAAATTGCCTTTTCTGAATTTATTAAAAGTACGTTTTTATTTTCCTTTATTGTGTTGATGTGGCAAATTACATTAATTAATTTTCTAATGTGAAACTTTAAATTTTTGGAATAAGAACAACTTGATCATGAACATGACCTTTTTATTTATTGCTGCATCCAGTTTGCTCTCTTTTTGCTTATAATGTTTATCTACGTTTATAAGAGAAACTGACCTGCAATAGTCTTTTATGTAATTCTTTGTCAGTTTTGGTATAGAGGTCACACACACCACATAAATTTCGTTGGAAGTGTCCCCTAATTTGTGTTTGTTTTCCATTCTCTGAAAGAGGGTGCATAAGATTGTCATGATTTTCTCTTTAAGTAACTGGTAAAATTCACTCATGAAGCCATCTGGCCAATGGAGCATATTTTATTTTCTGTAGAAAACTTCTAATAAGGAAGTCATTTTTTTTAACAGTTATGTATACTTAAGCGTTTTGTTTCTTCTTGTCATTTTTGTAAGAAGAATCTTCTATAACATTGTGTGCATTGGATGTTATATTTTTAAATGTCTAGCATAAAGTTGTTTATAAACAAAAGCATGTATTATTCTAAGATCTTTAGTAGTGCCCTTTTCCATTCCTGATTTTTATCTTCTCTCATCAGTATCATTCAAAAACTAAAATTTATCAACTTTGTAAACATTTCAGAGTTAACATTTGGTTTTGTTGCATGTTTGTCTTCTATTTCTTTAAATTCTACTGTATCTGTAATTTTCTTCCTTCTTCCTTTGGGTTTTGAACTGTTTGTTCTTCTGCTCTATTTTCTTCACACTGACAGTCACGTGATTTTTATCTTTATTATCTTCTTGCATATGTATTTAAATCTATAAATATTCCTGTAAATTGCCTGAGCTTCAATCTTCAAGTTGTATTATCATTATCTGTCATAAATTTGTAATTCCTTGATAATTTCATTTTTTGACTCAATCTATTTAGAAGTATACTTCTTAACTTCAAAACATATGGAAATTTACTAGTTATCTTTTTGTTTTTGTTTTCCTGCTTACTTTACTCTGTGGTCAGATAATACACAACTACAATCCTTTGAAATCTGTTTGGAGTTTCTATATGAATTGACAGAAAATCTATTTTGGTTAATGTTCCATATGCACTTCATATGTATTCATATTCTACATATGTTGGATATAGTATTCTATTGTCAGTCACATCATGTTTGTTAATTGTGTTGTTCAAATATTTGACATTCTATCTTCTTACTGTTTTATTCTCTGGTTGGTTTTATCAGTTAATTTAGAGAGGTGTATTAAAATGTATCACATTTTATAAATAAATGTAGATTTATAAATAAAATGTAGATTTATTAGGGCTTTCTGGTAGTACTTGGTATGTGTTGGGCAAATAATACAAATTCAGAATTACTCTTCCTTCTGATGAATTAGACCTTTTGCCATTGTGAAACATCCTTCTTAATCTCTGTTAATGATTTTTGCCAAGAAGTCTTTGATGATAATAGTTACACAACCTGCTTTTTGGTTAACAATTGCATGGCATGCATTTTCGATCCTTTTAATTTTCACCTTTTTGTGTCTTTACATTTAAATTGTCTCAATTTGCATTTAGGTGGGCCTTATCTTTTTACTTAGGCTGACAATTTTGTGTTTTGTTCGAGTATTTATAGTTAAAGTAATAGCTAATGTAATTTGTTTTCAAATATAAAATCTTACTATTTGCTCTAAGTATGTCTCACTTCTTCTTTGAATTTTTCTCTTTTTTGCCTAATTTTGGGTTAACTGAAGTTTTAAAAAACTTTCTTTCTTCCCTGTATTACCTGACATTATTTACTTTTAATTTTTTCATGTAACACTAGAGATTAGAGCATAAGTTCTTAACATATAAAAAGCTGATATAAAATGGTACTTTTATTTTCTTCCAGGCATTTCAAGGACCTCAAGACACTTTCAGTTGCTGTGGTATATTTTGATTCTTTGTGTGTGTGTGTGTGTGTGTGTGTGTGTGTAAAACCCTAAAGCACAGTATGCATTTTTGTAGTCAATATTCATTTAGGTGTACCTTTGTGTACTTTTCTCCCTTTTCTTCATATATTACATTATTTCACTTTCTGAGAAATATCCTTTGGAATTTCTTTTAGTATGTTACTGTTATAGATAAACTTTTTAAAAACCATTTTTCTGAAACTGTATTTCAGAAGGATAATTTCAGTAGTTATGAAATTGTAGGTTAACCTTTTTATCTTTCAGTACTTTGCAGATATCATTTCAATGTTTTCTGGCTTCCATTGTTTCTGTTGTAAGATCTGCTGTCAAGCTGTGGCTCCTTTGAAAGTAATTTGTCTTTTTGCTCAATTGCTTTTGAGATCTTATTCTTTGTCCTTAGTTTTCAGTAGTTTTACCATGGGAGGTGTAATTTTCTCTTAATTTGTTTTACTTACACTCATGGGGATTCATTTGTCATTTGTTTTTATATTTCAGGTATTGTCTCTTCGAATACTGTTCCTTTACGAACTCTCCTTAATTTTCTTCTGGGTATATCTTAGCATCTACGTTAGAATCTCCCTTTTTATGTCTTTTTATCTTTTATACTTTCCTTCAATTTGTTTCTCTGTGCTGTATGTCTTTTTTCTTCTGACCTATGTACAAATTTCCTACTTCTGTTTTCAATGGTGCCTAATATGCTATTAAATTTGTACATTGAGCTTTCAATTGTGGTAATAATGCTGTTCGAGTCTACTATTTTTATGAAAGTTCTAAAATAGTTATTTTTAGCCTCTAGTTATTTGTCATTATTTGCTTTTGTCCCAGCTCAGTGAATAAAACAACAGTAAATTTACTGGAATAAAAGTGACCCTAGACACTGGGTTTACCTCTATTTCTGACTCCTCTTATGTTTTGGTCTGATAAGTTCTCAATGTTTTACTAGATGTCCAGTGCCTTAAAGCACTAAAAAAATATTTTATCTACATTATTCAGGGCTTTTTCAACAGGATAGCTCATTACACTAGCTACTCATCACTACCAGGACTGGAAATGCAGAGTTAAATGACTTTCAATGGTTATATAGTCATGAATACACACACACACACACACACACACACACACACACACACACACACACACACACACACACACATTCAGTAAAATATCCATATAAAAAGAATTAATAGTTATTGCCTTAAATATGCTCATGGTATCCTCTTGCTATTATTTGAATATCCTTAACATCTGTAATTATATCCCTTTTCACAAATCAAATGTTAATGTCATTTTCTTCTTAATCAGATTTACCATTTTATGACATATAGATTACCATAGATTTACATAGGTATTGTTATAGAAACAGTTACTAATATCATTGATAAATTTTACAGTTACTTTTGTTGTTGTTACTACCTTCTCTGGTTTGGGTATCAGGCTGAGATTAGCTTATAAAATGACCCGAGATATGTTTCCTCCTCTTCTACTTTCCAAAAGATATTGTGTAGAACATTTGATGATTCTTTTTTGTTAATGTTTATTTTTGAGAGACAGAGTGCAAGTGGGGGAGGGGCAGAGAAAGGGGGAGACATAGACTCTGAAGCAGACTCCAGGCTCCGAGCTGTCAGCACAGAGCCTAATGTGAGGCTCGAACTCACTAACCACGAGATCATGACCTGAGCTGAAGTCAATCGCTTAAACGACTGAGACACCCAGGCACCCCAACATGTGATGATTCTTATTTAAAAGTTTAGTAGTGTCCTTCAGTGTGGCCATCTGGGCTTGGAAAATCCTTTTTCAGAAGACTTTAACTTACAGATTCAATTTCCTCAATAGTTGTAGTAATTTGTACTCTTTGAGAAATTGATCTACTTTATTCAAATTGTCAAATTTATCTTATGGAGAGCTGCCCACATTACTTCCTTATTATCCTTTTAAATTCTATAGAGTCTGTTATATCCTGTTTTCATCCTTGATATTGGTAAATTGTGTCTTCATTCTTTTTTCCTGTTAGTATTGTTAAAGGTTTGTCAATTTTATTGATCTTTTTCAAGAACCCAGCTCTTTCATTTTGTTCATTGTTTTAGTATTTTCAATTTATCTGATCTCTGTTCTTTTATTATTTCCTTCTTGCTTTCAATTTATTTTGCTCTTTATTTTTCTCTCTTTTCTTGAGGTGGAAGCTGAGATTATTGATGTGAGCCTTTTTCTGTTTTCTAATTTAAAATCATTTTATGCTATTTCAGTAAGGGACCATCTGACAGAAAGAAAGAGGAAAGCACTGTCTTCCATCCCTCATTGCTAAGGACACGTAGTAGTCCCAAAATGTATTAAGTCTCTTTATGCACCACCACCAACACTTCTGGGTTAGTACTTCCTTGAGTGTCAGAGAATTTTCTACTAGTGTCCCATGTGAAGACAATACTCAGAGATTCTATGAGTCAGGGCAAGGTCCATGACTGAAGTTAGTCATCCTCAGTATCTCAGATTACTTTCATCTTTCTTCCTTCCACCTTGAGCACACAGCTTCTATTCCCTATGGCTCCTTGTGGTCAGAAAGTCTACCCATATGGCAAAAACTTTAGGCTGACAGAAACAAGGAGCAGAGAGGGAGGCTGGGTCATGCAGTTTTTCAGCTGGGCACATTGCCACATCCAACAATGCGAGGGATGTATTTATAAGGGAGAAAAAATGAGAACTGAAACCTGAAACTTCTGTCACAACTCTTAAGGAAGGTGAAATGGGAACAGGGTATCTTTGTGCTGTTAGCCTTCCATTTTGAATGTTAAAATGTTCAGTCTGTGGTCATATTCTCCCAAAGTAATTTTATTTCTTGCCTCCCAGTTTCCCATTTCCTCTCTTTTGTCCCAGATCCTCAAACTCCTTTTTCTACAAATACCTCCAAATTGACAACTTCCCAATTAATTATCCCATCCTAGATGATGGTGCATTTTTGCCAAAAAGAAGACTTCAAGAGGGTATGAAGCTCTCAAGATGGAAAATCAGGCCTTCATCAATGTTTAAATAGAGAAGATATACAGAAAGAATAGACAAGGTGATTCAACACTAAGTGCTGTCTATTCTTTCTGTGTTAAGATTAGAGCTGCATTTTGAGGAGACACAATGCTATTTTCTTATCCTAAACACTGTTTTGTGTTTCTGTTAACCCCTATATAAAATATTTCCAAATCTTTATGTCAGCTTCTAAGAAGAGGCCAACTATGCTTATTTGGATCCCAATTTCATTTTTTAAAATGAAATATCTGCAAACAAATAAAAAGGAAATATATACTTCTTGTACTCATAGAAGGTACAGAGCAGGATATTAAGTCCTTTAATCCCCACGGTCCCTGCTCTGAGTTCTCCTCTCCGCTGACTGAAAATGGAGACAGGCAAAAGACAGGCAGTATACAAATAAAGAAGAATCAAGAGGCCTATACACAGACACATGGATCCCTGTCTCTTAGATCAGGAATGGTCAACATCTACCTCAAGACTGTTGACCAGTCTGGTTCCTCCTTCAATCTTATTCAAGTGACATTTATTTTAATAACAAGTTAAACTCATTATGTGAATTGCACAATTCTATCAGAATATTGTTATCCCATGTAAATGCCATTAGTTCCACAAATGAACTACTCTGTGAAATTGCTTAGAAAACTATAAAGCACTTCACAAATGGAAGAAAAATTCTAATGTCCAAGAGAGAAAAACATTATACTAAACTGAAACCATAAAATGCTATGGTACTCACTGATGCAGCTCCAATTCACAACTTCACACTTTTTGTGTGAAAAGGTAAAGGCAAGTAAAGTGTTTTCTTTTTAAGTCCCATTTCCATGACTAAGGTTCTTCTGCAACTAACATGTATATTGATTTTTTCTCATTTCTTCTTTTCTGATTTGTTTTCCCATCTTACTTGACATTTTTTATATCCTTTCTGTCTTCTTAAAAGTGTCACTTTATTGAAGAGGGAGGTGGGTTTTTTAGGGAAGTTTTAAAATATGCTGCTATTCAAAGAATGGACACCTAGTTACTTACTAAATGCACTAACTCAAATCTGGATCTGAAATTGCTTCAGAATTAGTTTGGGATACATGTGCATATCCCTGCTTATATTTGCAGGGGGCACGCTACATGATACACGGATTCTTGTATACAAGAAAGGTTTTTTTCCCTTTTTTTATACAAACCTGTCCAAAAAAAACCCAAGCAAACAAAAAAAGAAACAAGAAAAACAAACTCCAACAAAGAACAACAAAATACCTCATTGCAAGTTTATCTGACCTTACAAATGATATTATTAAAAAAGGTAAATTTCTTAATCATGCTACTCATACATTGATTTCATTCCCTTTCACTTGTTCTCTCTCTCTCTCCTATCTCTCTCTCTCACCCCAAATGTGGTCTATGTATGTAGGAGGATTATAAATAAACTATACACCAAGTGAACAAATACACAACTTCCATTCAATGGATCACGATGGTAATTATTCCCGAGACCTAGTTGATTGCTAAAAATGTTTTTATTTGTTTTTCCGAAACTCATTTCTTCTCATTAAAGAGGAGTCTTACTGGAGCATTTGTCTCTCAGTAAAGAGACTGGATTTTCACTTAGTTCAAATAAGAGCTCTGGTATAAACTGCCCTTTTAATAGCAATGATATTAATAGGGGTCCATCCATAGATATTTGAGTATGTAACAATTTCTTATGATGGAAATTAGTCAACAATAGGGTTCCATTAGTATTCATATCCACAGATAAGTATTATATTTTCCTAGACATTCTTAAAAACTTAGTACTCAGATGTTGGCACTGCCTAAAATATGGCCTCTCCCACTGAGGCTCTCCTCTTTGGGGGAACTTTCAGGAACTTAACATCACTCCTTCTGCTAAACAGAACTCCCAGCTCATAATAATTCCATGTCTTTTGCCTGTTTGCTAGATCTGGTCTTCAGCGGCCTTATCAGTCATAACCACATCTTAGTTGTCCTTAACCATTACACTGCAAATATTCCATATATGTGTTTCAAGTAGGGGCATCCTTCCTGATTTATATTCGCCCCCTAAGATTTAGGGGAAAAAGTTGAACCCACACACCATTCTTCAGCTGGACTCATTTCTTTACTGAAACCTAGATTAGTCCATGTTATAAACTGAGTTGTGCCCCCTCAAAATCCTTATGTTGACACCCTAACCCCCAATGTGACTGTATTTGGAAATAGGGCATTTAAAGGGAGAATTAAGGTTAAATGAAGTCATAAGGGTGAGACTTAAATCCAGTAAGTCTGATATTCCTACAAAAAGAGAAAGACACTAGGGGTGTGTGCACACAATGGAAAGACCTTGGGAAGATGTAGTGAGAAGTAGGCCATTTGTAAGCCAAGAAGAGAAGCCTCAGGAGAAATCAGCCCTGACACCATCTTGATCTTGGACTTGCAGCCCCCAGAACTATGGGAGTAAATTTCTGTGTTTCAGCCACCTAGTCTGTGGTGTTTTCTGATGGAAGCTTTAACAGACTAATACAGTCGATTTCAAAATTTTGTAATGAGGTTGCAGGTTGTAAAACAAATAAAAACCACGCCAAGATCTTCACTTTCGTAAGGAATGCAGAGACACTTGTCTAATGACTGGCCCACTCTTCCTTCCATAGGATTCATAGTTTGTTTGTCCAACATCCTCCCTCCTAGTCTGATAACAGGTATCAGCTACCTGGCCATGGGAATAACATGGATCCAGAATAAGTGAACTACAACACTCTCCATCTTGGCAGGTGATCATTCTGGGAATAAGCTGGCACTGAATAGATCAGAGATTCTCTCTTTTTTTAATATTTTTCCTAAAGCTGAACTTAAAAAAAAAACAAAAACAAAAACAACTTTCTCATATGGTCATGAGGGTATGAAGATGTAAGCCTACAATATGGAGAAAAAGTTTCTCCATGGTAGTGAAGAAGAAACCCAGCAGGCAAAAAGAAACACACATTAGAAATGGGAAGGGGGTGGAGGAGAGTGAGAAAAAGAGAAAGAGATGCCAGCACTAAAGTTGCAGGATCAAGGCATCCATGAGATTACCCTCCCCTTTCCACTCTTTGTTTATGGAAATACATTCTTTTTTGTGCTTAATTTATTTTGTTTCTCTGTCATTAGAATTCAAAGAGTCCTTCTAGTTTACAATTATAAAGAATATGAAAACTATTCTTATCTTTTTTCCCATTTATGATCTGCTTCCTGACCTCCCTTCCATTTGCTAATTCACCACTCTGGGGTTTGTCCAGGAAAGTAGCAAGAACAAAATGGGGGACATCAAAGAGAATTAAATAAAAAGAGAAAAAAGCAGAGGACCAAACGATATTTCCTCTTAGAGTTTACAGCTCTGAAGTCATTTCAGTCCATTCAGAAGTGGGAAACAATTAAAAATCAAAGAACTAGGGCATCATGCCTACTCAGCCAATTCATAGTTCCTGAGCTCAAGCTCTATAGATATTTCCTCGGGGCCGCCTCCATAGCATTTCAACCTAGGAGATTTATTAATATTCCTTTTTAGCTTCCTCCTTGTAGTCACCCAGTTCCTGGTATCCACATGGCTGCAGAGGGCTCCACAGGCCTTTGTAAAGGTACCACACCTGTTTCAAGCAGCTCGCTGCCCACCTAATCTTTATCTGTGTTCTTCTTATTCACACCCTTGCACCACAAAGTCTTGGAACTTTGTCTTTTTATATCCTTCCTTATTCTCCCCAATTAAAACGTATCAGTTTTGTAGCCTATTCCCTTAGGGGTCCACTCAGTGATCAACTGGTACTGATTTGGTCAAGTACAGTGACGGTGTTACTGGTTGATAATGGATTAATATTTTATTCTCCCAGAGAACATTCACATTTTGATGGTGGCCTCAAGCAAAAAGGGGTTAACCGCATGGGGATTTCTGGTGTAGGGTGCAATGAATACGTGGGAACTGGTGGTATTTTGGCACCTCTCCATTCAGATCATATACACATTGGCATGTCTATACATCCGGTCAGTCCTGTCCTTTGGGTGATTTCCTATGTACCAACAAAGAGCTTTCTTTTCTGTAGAAACCATTTGCCTTCCACTCCCTCAAATGACCTTCTCTTTCCTCCCTCTGGCTGATACCATTGTTCACCTTCCTTTGCTCTATTATTGCCTTTACCAGTGTCTATAGTTTTATTAACTCAGTAAATTTAGATTCTCTTAAAGAGCACATCAAAAGTTCAAGCCATGCCACACAGCCCTAGAAACAGTTCTTGAAACAGAAATGATGACTCCAAAGTTATTTCAGGTAAGAACTAGCAAATGTCATCAGAATGTTCCTGGTCATTTTATTGGCTTTAATTGAATAGTTCCTCCTAGAAATCTACGGTTTACTGGGACCAAAGATAATATGGGAATGTTAAATGGCAGGAATGGGTCTCACAAGAAATGCAATGTGGGCAATTACATTAAAATTTTGGTGGTGCAATTTAAGCAGAGCCTTGAAAAATAAAAGGGTGTCTTCAGAAGGTGCTGAAAAAAGATAAGAAAACCACACTCCATGAGGCCTGGAGGAATGGCAATGAAGGAGGATGGATACACACAAGCGCTTCCCAAGTTCTGAAGGTACATTATCTAAGAAGGAGAGCACAGTTATTCTGGACTGCCTCACAGGACAAAGGTACAATCAGTGGTGAGTTAAATTACAAAGAGGAAGATTTTTTTTTTTCTCATTTAAAGAGATCTTCCAACAAACAGTGTTGTCCAGCAGTGGAATTGAGCTGCCCTCCAAAGTCACGGCTGATAATACTTGAAAAGGGCATAAACAGTATCATAGAACAGCTTCCTGCATTTTCAGGCTAGGCCGCTTCTGAGAGTCCTGAACCGCTTGATTCCACCAACTCCGTAAAACCGTCAGCACCGGCTTAGCTGGCTGACCTACACATGCAGCACCAGGTTTTTGCATGAGTTCTGGGAACAGGAAGAAGAGGGGAGAAGCAGCCCGAGAGTCGGGGGAGGCAGCACTGCCAACCTGTCACCTCTTGGCAGTTGTAGTCTTTTGACTGGCTTCAGCCTGTTGGCTACTCACCTGCCCATCTATTCTCTAAATGAAGTATTCCAGCAATTGAGTTCAATTCAACAAGCATGGATGCTGTGCCGCTATAAATCATCAGTCCCTTCCTCCCTGAGCCCTTCAGTGGAAGGAGTAATTGGTTAATTGCCAGAGTTGTTAACAAGAATTAAGAATTCAAGGGAATTGGCGAGGAATGCAGATCCGTTGCAGTATGCTTAGAACAAATGTGTTTGCGAAGGGGCAGACGTTTAGAAATATGCACACCTAAGTCAAAACCAATGAGTCTCAAAGTCCTTTATAAAAATGCTGAGACTCCCTGGGTCAGTGTTCCCTTCTTCATGGGGCTGGCGCTCTAAAACATGCTTCCTCCCTCACTCCTTTCACTGTACCTTCCAGCTGCAGACTCTGACAATTTCCACAGTCCTCTCCCTCTGTACTCTCTTCGGACAGAGTCATCTCCCCTACTCTACTTCTCTTTTGAGACAATCATCCCATCTTACGTATTTTGATTTTCTCTACCAAATGAATGAAGAAGAATTTTCATAAAGGATAAGACAAAATGTAACATGCTACTGCCCATAAGGTCCACATCCATGGATACGTGCCTTCTAGGGGTAGTCAGTCTGCCTTTGTAAGTGGAGACAATATACCAGTTCTGTGCTGACTGGGACTCCTGGGCATTGCTGGGTATCCTGCAGGTAATCTATAGATATTTTTAAGTAGCAATAAACCTAATGCCACTCATCCTTATGTTTGCACACCATTTTATGTTTTTCAAAGTATTCCCTTTGTCTTATTTGCTTTGATAACAGTATAAAATACAAAGAACAAGTGTTATGAGACCTATTTCCAAGATGAATATGTTGAGACAGAGAGTGGTTAAGCTACAAAGCCAGTACTTAATCTCCAGATTTCCGATCTCCCACATCGTATCGTACTTTCCATACCCTACCTTCCTTCACTAATGGCTTAAGCTCTCTGTTCCAAAAATCTGTAGCACCCATTGTTTTGTAATTATGAACTCTCTTCCGAATTGTACAGAGTAGGGTGTGTGTGTGTGCGTGTGTTTACGTCTATGTCTTGGAGAAATTGTGGAGCATAGGGTGTGGGGCCAATCTGGATCTAGTCCAGCATATGCTTCTAGAGTAGATATGGAAACAAGTCCAAGAGGAGCAAAGGTCAAACACATGTTAGCAGATATACAAAGACCGGTGGTTTCCATCTTCCCAAATGGTCGGAGGTGGGAGCTGTATGTTGGAGTCTTGTAAACCAAGGCATTTTATCTAGAAAGGATTTTCGAAGAGAATTTGATACAAGTGAGGTAATGTATCACCAAAGCTATTGAAATGCAAATGAGCTGAGGCACATGCAAAGGTTATACCAGTGAAAACAGAGATGCCATGGCCTGTTCAAGCAGCAGGCCATGGATAGAAGACAGTCAAGGGAAAGATTATCATTACATAACATAATTAAGTTGCACCATTCTCATAAATTGCCATATAGGTCCCATATGTTGTATAACATACAGGGGTGAAAATTCTGACAGAATGAACAGATTAATAAGAGAATGCCAAGCAGAGGTGACTGAGTACAATGGTGTTCTCTGCTCCTGAAGATCATTACTATTGTTTATACCGAAGGAGACAGAATCATATGTCCAGATTTTCGGAGACTGTCCTGGCTTGGTGTCATTTTCTAAAAAAGTTATTCGCTAAATAGAAAACCAATCATGAAACATTTTATGACTATATTTCTTAGTCTGTTCCTTCCGCTGTAACAAAGTACTACAGAGTAGATGGCTTAAACAAAAGACCTGTATTTTCCACAGTTCTGGAGGCCTTGAGGGTGCCAGCAGGTTAGGTTCTGGCAAGAACTCCCGTCCTCCTTTGTGGATGGCCGAGGGAGAGAGAAGAAGAAACCTCTTTAGTCTTTCTCCTTCTAAGGGTGCTAACCCCCTCATGACAGCTTCACCTTCAGGACCCAATTATCTTCCAAAGGCCCCATCTCCAAATATCATTATCGCTTTGGGGACTGGGGATTTCCCATATGAATTCCGGGGAACCACAAATACTTAGTCCACAACATCATGTAAGTTTTTTCAAATAATAACTTTTCAAATTAGAAAGAATGAAAAATCATGGATCAGGCCTCATAACCTTATGTTAGCTGACAATATTTGAAATCTACATAAGGAGACTAGTGGATCTCTTTTAAAAATGCCCAAGATCTGGAGTTAAGGAGACTCACTGGAAGAAATGAGGGGTCTAGGTCCCCAGCAGGCCTCAGTAGGCAGGAAGGACAACAGGGCACTGAGTAGATGAGGTCTGAGCTGAGCGCCATGTGTCAGGTTATACTGGGGAACACAGGTTCTGACACACAGCATGTCTAAGGAAGGAAGGCCCAGTCGGCACTGGGTTGTATGTGCCCTGGGTGTGGTGGTTCTGTGTCCCAGGCTTATCTCTATGATACCTGTCTCTCAGTTTTGTGGAGAGCTCAGAGGATATAACTTATTACTGTAGAAGCCCTTTAGCTAAATACTCTCTAGTCTTTGGGCACAGACAGCACTGCCTGAAGCCCCTCTCCTAGAGGAAAGCCCCAGTGGAGAGGAAGGGCATTTGGCCACTTCTGCACACATCCACCTGGGGGGTTCTCTGGGCTGCAGGGTCTCACTCACTTCAGTGAGAAGCAGAACTCAAAGGCACAGCAATATCCAGGCAAAGGGCAGGTTGCAGCGAAAGATGTAGGCAGTAGCAGCCCCCGGTAGAAATGGACTTCTTGATGGCAACTCCTACCAGTACTGGTGGTATGTGGGGCAGTAACCTTCCTGGGAGGCAGAGCACATGCATACTGGAGCCAGAGAAATTGTGATGCTACACAGAGGCTAATGAGAAAAGGGCAAATTTAGATTATAATATGCAGGCTCAATAAAAGCTAGTGAGTTTACTGATTCACCGACAGACTACTTTGCATCATTTCAGCACTAAATATTGAATAAAGCCAGGAAAAGGAAGGAAATAATAAATATGCACCCTTATGTTTATTGCAGCATTATTTACCATGGCCAAGATATGGAAGCAACCCAGGTTTATATCCATAGATGAATGGATAAAGAAGATGTGGTATATAAACACAATGGAATATGATTCAGCTGTAAAAAAAGAATGAAATCTTGCCATTTTCAATAACATGGATGGATCTACAGAGTATACTGCTAAATGAAGTCAGTCAGTCAGTCAGAGAAAAAGAAATACCATATGATTTCACTCACATGTGGAATTTATGGAAGGGATAAAAAAAGACTCTGTAGAAAAAAGATTTGAGAGAGAGAGAGCGAGCGAGCGAGCGAGAGAGCATGCGCGAATGAGCAGGAGAAGGGCAGAGAGAGGGCAGAGAGAATCCTAAGCAGGTCCCATGCTGTCAGTGCAGAGCCCAGCACGGGGCTCAATCTCACAGACTGTGAGATCATGACCTGAGCTGAAACCAAGAACTGGATGCGAAAACAACTGAGCCACCGAGGCGCAAAAAAAGACTTAACTATTGGTAGCAAACTGGTGGTTGCCAAAGGGGAAGTGAACAGGGGGAGGGGTGAAATAAAGGGGATTAAGAGTGCACTTAACAGTGATCAGCACTGAGAAATGTATAGAACTGTGGAATCAACATACTGCACACCTGAACCTAATATAACACTGTATGTTAATTAAACTTCAATTAAAAAAGATACTGGCCTTTGTATCAGTTTATCTAAAAAGAACTTTGAGAAATAGATCTCGTGGCTGGAGATCTACTTCTGGCATATTGATCAGAACTGTTTCACATCAAGAAAATTCTCAAATGTGCACTGGAAGGAAAGTAGAGGCATGAACAATAAAAGTTTTTAATGTGAGAAACATCAGAAAAGAAAACGTTCACTTCAGAACCTCTAACTTTACTGGCTAGTGGTCAGTGGCCTGTTCTTGAAGAAACTTGATGTAGCAATCTGATTTTTGTGTTTCTAAGAACCCCAATCTGTGCTTGTCATTTCTTTGCAGGCTCTTTCTGCTGGAAGACCATGTTTCATTGAAGGATGCTTAGGGACTGACTGCATGCTGCCTGCTGGGCCACACTATTTACCATCTTCTCTCCCATAGTTATCCTGCTCCATCTAACAGAATAAGGTCACAGATCCCAGTCCCAGTAGGGTTTATACCAGCTCTCTGTGTGCTCCTGAACTTGTGATCTCTAGATGCCTTGAAGTCTTGTTTGTTTGGTTTTGTTTTGTTTTGTAAGCTCTGAAGTTTCCAAAGGAATACTGTCTTACTTTCTCATTCCCATTGCCAGGTTCAAGCAGTTGGAATGGAAGCTATCTGGAGAGGTTGGGAGGAAAGACATCACTAAATTGGCTCTTTTCCAGGCATTTCATCACCAAGGACGTGCTTGGTCAGTGCAGTTAGTAAGTTGCTGCTACGTCATGAAGAAGCGAAAACACGTACTGTCGCTACAGGAACCACTGTGCTAGCAATTACACAGTTTCTGTGGGCTAGACACGGGGCCAGCATCCATGCAAGAGCATCGCAGACTAAGGACTGGTTGCAGAAAGAGAGTTTCCATCACACTTTGTTGAGTTTCCATTCTCGCTCTGTAAGTAAAGAACCAAGTTTGCTCCCAGTGCTCAGATTCTTGGCCTCCCACATGGAAACGGAATCACAAAGACATGTGTGTGTGTATGCATATAGACGTATGCTTGTATTCCAAACTCAAGAGAAAGAAAAAAAAAAAAAACTTCCCCAGATTTTTCAATTCCTGTAAGGATTGTAGTTTACTATTTCTGGATTTGGATCATTGAGTTCCCTGGATTATTAAACATAGCAAAAAGCCATCTGCAATGAATCGGGCTTGCTCCTCTAATTGAGTCATGCTGTGAAGCCCTTTACTGTTTCCCTCACTTCATTGCTGAATATTTTTTTCAAGAATGATAGGAAATACATTTTTTACTACTAATGCCACCTGCAGGTTAAAGAGAAACTGTTGCGAGATACTTGAAATCCTCACAGCACACTGTAATACGTACCTCCAAACTAGTCTGCAAACCTCGCCAATCAGCAGGAATGTAGTCTCATTTCATTGACGACGTCCTTTATCAAAAATATGCCTTTGCGATCACCACTGCAGCCAGGTTTCTCTCTTCACTCAACACTCAGGCCAGCTGATACTTACATCTAGGAACATGTATAGAGTCATTTCCTAGGAAATAATTGCTTTGGGCTACTTCATGCAACAGCTTCCTCCTGCCGTTGTAATGTGTCTCATGTCACAGGTAAAGGTGGTATGAGAGTTATCCTCAATCAATTAGTTTCCATGTGAATTACCTCCTGGGTCAATCAATCATTCCACGCAATTGCTGTTACTTGAGTTCACTGTGCTAAGTGAATTAGCACACACTGTACCATCTACGTGTCTTATTTGCTCAGCTAGGTGAAGTTTCTTAAAGAGAGATATTGTTTCCCACTCTAATTAGCTCCTTCTTATTATGACTGACATTACCGTTACTACATTATGATTATTAGTCATAGTAGATAAACTTCGCTATCAATTCATTATAAATCATGCTTTAGCTTCTGGCCCTAGTGATGGTATATTCCCAATTATCCAAGAAGCACAAATCTAAGAGGAAGTGAAGGACATACCCATCAACATTGTTACAGATACTCTAGGCTAGTCAATGTGGCCAAATAGGACAGTAGCTCCCCATGTTGTCACCAGCAGATGGAGGCAACTTCCAATGCGTGCACCACTTGTGACATGACATCATATGGAATATGATGGTGATACAACGTGATGACAGGGACAGCAGGAAAAAGGTGGGGAATACTTCTTGACCAGAACAGGCAGGTGAAAAGAGCTTCAGTATCTACTCTGCTTCTTAATGAAATTACTATACCTGAGCACGGAGATGAAGAAATAGAGCCAAGTACCTTAGTGCCTCTGACAGACCACCATAAATGGACACGCGGCTCCCTAATGTGGAGCCAATTTTGTCCTCAGGAATAATAATACGAGGACAGAGAAGAGACGGCTGAGAAAATCCCATCCTTTCTAGAAGGACTTACATAATATTAATGGGAAAGTCTTTCGCCAACTGAAAAAGAATGTAGGACAGATACGTGCTTTATGTTTTCCTTTCCCTGGACTGAATTTGCAAGAGAGCCCCTACCTCTAATTTCTCTAGTTTCTGCAGCAAAGAAACTAAAAGGGATTTTTCCAAAACACCTAGCATTGTCCCTGGCTGCAAAGAGCTTTTAAGAGTTTACTCCTGAAGTTTAAGCTGAATGTCCCGGGAGCCTCATTCAGCCTCTGGGTGCTACCAGATGACAACACACTAAAGCGTGATTTAACTTTAGTGGGAACAGGAGGAAGGCGTGAGATATACCAAAGAGTTTGGTGTTTACTGTAAGTTTCACCTTGTTCCTTCCTGGGAAATAACCGTCTCTCTAGACCCATTCACACTACTGAGATTTTGGACCGGCTAAGTCTTTGTCGTGGGGAGCGGGCAGGGAGACTGTCCTGTACACTGCAGGGTGTTTAACAGCACCTTCAGCCTCTATCCCCACCCCCAGATGCCAGTAACATTCCCAAAGTTCGGACAACTAAAAATATCTCCAGACACTGCCATCTACGTGTCAAAATCCACCCCCACCCCAGTAGAAAACTCTACTATACACTCTTTGAGCTCTTGGGACAGAGGAAGCATATTGGGTTCACCTTTGTAACCCAGGCTGGAATAGGGAAAATGCCGGACAGAGAGTAAATGCTTAATGGAGTTTGACTGCAACTATGTAAGAGTAAAGAAGTGAACGTGACAAAGGTTGGAAGTGACTTCTTTGACTCTTCACCTGAAAGAAGCAAAGGATGCCTTTCTCTTCAGCCATTCCAGCCACTTTCATAAAGAGACCGACACAAAAGACCTCTCTTGTTTATTTAAATTAAAACACCACTGTCACTGTCCCTGAAAAGTCAGCTCAATAAAGAGAGAGCAGGAGGTGCTTGGAGAGAAGGAAGAAAAAAAAAAAAAGCACCCAATTTAATTGTGAGGAAGTTAAAAAAAATCTTTGCCAAATAATGAAATTATTAATTGCAATTCATGTCAGTTTTTGCGACAGCCATGTGAATCGATGGACAGGCTGTTCAGCGGTATTTGTGGAAGGAATCGTACATTTTAAAAATGAGGCGTTGCTGGAGGAATAGTGTGTGTAAGGATTCGCAGAAGGGTACACCCCTATAACTTCACAGGGTGGCAACAGAGAGGCCACCGTACCTTTCCATCAGATGTAGCTTAGGGATCCAAAGGGCATCACATTCACCCATGTCGTTGTCCTCTGCAAGATCAAACTCTCCCTATATGCCTGATGCAAGGTCTTCTTTTTGAGGGAGTTTACATATTTCTCTGTTTAAAAATATAGGCAGCTACTTCCTTCTTCCTACAAATGCTCTTATCAGTTTTGAATTACAGAGATCTATTTTGAGATGAACTCATTGAACAAAACCTTCATCCGGGCGTGCGTCTGTGTGTATGTGTTCTTATTTCCCAACATGGCGGTAGAAGCTTATGCCTGCTATCTGCATAAGTCTTTTGTGTATTGCTAATGGAGTGCTGGAATTGTAGCAGCCCTGAGCAGGGAATACATGTGAGCAACAATATGCTGAGAGACCCCTCGGTGGAATCTAATCTGTTCCAGCTCATGCACTCCTCAGAAACTATTTAACTTTCATTAAACTGTGTTTGATATCAGCTAAATAGGATGCATACGGCTCCAATATAGCTCATATGGTCGCATTCATTCAATCACAGCAGTGCTTTTTTCTTATATTTCCCCCCACTTGTGTCAGTACCCAGTATAGCTGGGTAAATAGGAGACCTTTGAAGATGTAGTTAGTACTCAGATTTCTTTATTCTTTTGTGCTGGTTTCTTAGTGTTGAAACAGTGATTCATGTATGTCGCAGACAGCCTCCATTAATTTCATGTAATGTAGCTTTTATCTCGTAGCTGGGACAACTATCTTCAGCATTCGGTCGCTCGAGCGTCCCCGGCTCCGTCCCAAGTCCCCTCTGTGCTTCCCGTCTCCCTCCAGGTCCCCAGCGCTCTCCATGGCTCCTCTTTCTTCATGGAAAATTATGTGCATTGAGAGCCACTGGGGTTTTTTTTGTTTGTTTGTTTGTTTTTTTCCTGGTAGTTGTAGCATAAGGGCAAGTGAATAAACAGGTTAAGATAAGGAGGAAAAAGGAACGAGGGGTGAGATGTTCAGTCGGGGTAACCTTTTCTGTCTGAAGGGAAGAAAGAAAAGCTACTGGAATGAAAACATCCATCCAAGCAGGAGAGCAGTTTATGCCCCCATCACCCCTTCTCTCTCTCTCTCTCTCTCTCTCTCTCTCTCTCTCTCTATTCAAAGGACACTAATTTGTTTGTGAATACAGCACAGTAGGAGTGCACAGTTTCCCAGTTTCTGGGGAGGAAAGGGCCAGAGCATTTGCTAACTGGAGCTGTTGAAAAGTTTTAATGATCAAGTATACATAACACACACACACACACACACACACACACACACACGGGGTGGGGGAACTAGACATTTTATCAATATGCTATCGGCCATGTACACATCATCTTTTACATGCACAACATCTTTTCTCCTTAATAATGAGAAAGTGTTAAGCATTTCACCTTTAAAAATATTAAGGGGACATGGATATCTCTGTGTTATCCTCACTGACATTTTTTCAATTATGTTTTATTAAGTCCAAAGGAATAATCACAATTTTTTTTTAGATCACTTAAGAGAAACTACATGGGGTCTCTGGTACGGGGAACCCAATTATTTAGGATATTATTTTGTGAACCTTTTTCATTTTATTAGTATACCAGAGGGTTTTCACATTCTCAAGGAGAATCCAGCTATTATTGCTTTTTTGGAAGAAATGTCTCGCTGGGGCAATTAATTCTATACATTAACACCAGTCACGGTTGTGCTGTATATTATTAAAATTATAAAGGCAAAACCCCACATTGTATCATTCAGTTCAGAGAGCGGTCATTTGTGTGTGTGTGTGTTAGGGTAGAAGCTACTCCATGTGCAGCCCTCACTGTCTAAGAACTTTGCAAAGCCCTGCGCTGATGGGGGCATGTTCTTTCCGCACACGCTGACCGCTTGCAGCCAAGTGAAATGGGGCCGAGCAAGGTGAACAAGCAGGCGGCTTTGGAGCCTGCCTCTGTCTGTCTCTGGCACAGTTGAGGGATGTTATCCATTTAACTTTGTTGATGAGCACATGTAATTAAGACGCTGTGCCTTAATGTTTGATGCTGGGACTTGAAAGGGTGATTTAAAAAATTTATTTAGATAAGCATATTGACATTTTAGTATATATTATTAATCTTATTAATAGTATTAACAAAGGCTAATTGAAAATGCATCATCTATAATTATATTAGTCTTCATTTTAGTACATTTTTGTCAGAGTAAACTAGAAAGGAGTAATTAATGTGCCACTGTTATTTACCCCTGTTTGTATTAAAGCTGGTGTTCCACAATGTTAGAGATGAATATAGCCTGATTTCACTGAATGCCACAGAGCACAGCATTCAGGAGTAGTAAAATAAGCAGCTGTGTTTTCCTGTACTCGGACCTAAAAATAAAATCGACTTCAGGATTGCAGGATAGGTGTGCGGGAGCAGGAGACAGGGAGTCTCCAGACTGGCCCGTGCTCTTCCTCCAGGCCGCCCTTTCCCTCCCCTTAGCAGTAGGCTTGCTGGGGGGGGGGAGGGGGGGGCGTGACTGCTCAGGATCTAGAGTCCTCACATCTTATCCGTTGAAGAAATAAACACAGGAGAGCATGCCTCAATGCTTCTGATCCCAGGGGTCACCAATGCTGGTTCCATTGGGACAAGGGCGAAGAAATGATTTTACATTCATTGAGGATAAATCCAGGACTAAAGTTGAACCTTCATTAAAAAAGACTGGCTTAGTCTTTACCGTGAAAAGGGCAAACTATAACAACGGTCTCAAGACTATCACCCTCAAAAAACTCAAATTCCCAAAGGTAGACTTGACACTGCCAAGCTCCATACCCTGAGCCTGCTCTCCTCCCTGCACACATTCACGCAACACAAACACACACAGANAAAAGAGGAAGGAAGGAAGGAAGGCAGGCAGGCAGGCAGGCAGGCAGGAAGAAAAAGAAAGAGAAAAACCCTAAAAGAAAGCAAGCAGGGGAGACTTAAGTTAATGTGGACTTAACCACTTTAAAATGTTATCCCACCCTGGCTTTATGCTCCTCTTTCTGAGGTCAGCCACTTCCCGAGGCAGGCAGGGAGGGCACAGCACAGGGGGAGTGAGATGGAGGTGCTCGGCGATGGCGATGAATGGCACATATTTTAATCAGGTAGAGCCAAGACCGTGATGGCTGGGATTCCAGAGCTGGGCTCTGGGCTTTCTCCTGAGCTCTAATAAAAAGCGTGGCATATTGGTTGCACTGGCTGCCAAGTGCTATGTCCGTGCCCTCTCCACAGTGGCCAACCACAAACATGCTAGCTAGAAGCTCTCAGGGGGCCCTGTGTGTGCTGTTCCTAACACGGCTAACATATGTATCGACACCTGAAAGCTACAGCCTGCCACGTCGCCGGGACCCCACTTGCCTACCTTTGCTCCTTGGTCACCAAGGGTTAATTTTCTAATGGCTGCCTTGCTGCTGAAGCTGGCCAAGTTTTTCATCGCCTGCAGAGCACCACAAGCTGTGATTTGGAGCCAGAAAACACCATTAATTTTCTAAATAGGAAGGATCACATATGTAAACTGTCTGGTTCTGTAACGAGTCGGGCAGGTAGAAGATGGAGGAGGAAGTGAATTTTTCCAGGCACATGGGCCAAACAGCCCAGGCCAATGGGCAGCACAGTGCACAGGACTTTGGGGGCCGCGAGGGGGTGAGCAGGGTCAGGCGGGGGGAACAAGGAATTTCCCTCTCATCTTTAAACCGGTTTCACCACCAAACTTCAGTGTTTCTACAAAAGGTCAGGTTGGTGATTTAGTGGACGATGTCGGGAGTTTTTACATTAGACTTCACAAGAAACTTATTTGTAAATGGAAGGAAAGATTAAGCAAAGTGCACCAGCTCAGAGACCACATAGGGGCTGATGAGTACAAACTAGTGCGGTTAACACGTCCTGGGTTTTCAGAGGACAGAGAATAAAAAATTCCCCTGACGGTAATTATTTAGGTTGCAACTTACACGGATGCTGTAGACATTTGAAAAATGCATTTTTGCAGGTTTTTCAAATCTACAAAAAAAAATGCAAAATCCTCCATTTGGGATTTAGCGCGC
>NW_027530368.1:13941911-13997062 GCF_008692635.1 Crocuta crocuta | reverse complement strand
TGTGTGTGTGAGAGAGAGAGAGAGAGAGAGAGAGAGAGAAAGGGAGAAAGAAAAGAGGGAGAGAAAGAAAGGGGATAAGCATAAAAAAATGGGTGATAAAAATGCCTTCCTGAGTTTTAAAAATCATTTTATTTACCATATATACATATATACACATATATATGGCAAATAAAATTTAAATATATATTTATTATATATATATAATACACACACACCTCTTTCCTGCATAACTATTAGTGTTATCTGAGATACCAGAATAGTTTCAGACCTGAAACTCTGCGGTGGCATGGAGTAGGAGATGTCTCCATAATACCAGCACTGAGCTGCCCTCTTTCTGGGACCTTCTCACCAGATTTCTGGTCCAAGGACAACCTCTTCTCTAACTTCTAACATTCTGGCTCCATTCCACAACTCTTTAAACAAACAAACAAAAGGTCCTCCCACTACTATTATTTCTTTATTCTGTATCTTTTATTGCTCTTTGGGCAAAAATGAAAATTTGGGGGTGTCAATAAATCTGGGGCAGCTTTTTTGCTGCCTCATAGACTCAGAGCTGAATGCTGCCCCTTCAGCCATGTCCCAGGAGAGCCCCTCACCTGAGACTTGGTGGGTCTCACTCAGCAGAGTTGGGTAATCCCTAAGAAAAGTGAAAGGGGATAAAGAAACTAGGGTAGGCTTCTGGAGTCCCAAGTATAGGTGAAAGCCCAGGTTTGGAGCAGAGTGACTTAAAGGCTGGCCGTGGGTGAAGGAGACATGGCATAAAGGGCTGTGTGATCTCATTTATATTCATCTGAAAGAGAAGTAAGATATTTCAAAGTTTTCACAGGAAAATGACCCTAAGGAAGACCTTCACCTCCAGGGTATTCTTAGTTTGCTAAGACTGCCATGCTAAAGTTCCACAGGCTGGTTGGCTTAGCCAACAGGAATTTACTCTCCTGGACAGTTCCAGAGGCTAAAAATTGGCTATCAAGTGTCCACATGTCTGGTTCTTCCAGAGGGTTCTGAGGGCAGGGTCTGCTCTAGGCCCCTCTCCTTGGCTTAGAGATGGCAGACTTCTCCCTGTCCCTCCGCATGCTCTTCCCTCTATGCCTATCTGTCTCTGTGCCCAAATTTCCCCTTTTTGTAAGGACACCAGTCATAATGGATTAGAAACACCTCCCCTCCAACGACTTCACCTTAACTAATGACATCTGAAGTTGCCCTGTTTCCAAACAAAGTCACATTCTGAAGTTCTGTGGGTTGGGATTTCAGCATATGAATGGATGGGGGACAATTTAACCCTGGAACAGAAGGTGAGAGAGAGAACTTCCTGAGGAGTGAATCAAATTCCCATAATGTTTATCTAAGGCATATACAAAGCAATGATACTTTGTATTCGCTCACCCCTTTACAGACCCCTGAATGTTTCTGCTTCCAATAATGTACTCCAGATAATCCTGTCTTGATCTTGCTCAGGTTCTGCCTTATTCTTTCTCTCCTCGTGTCAAAACGAAGACTTGGAGAAGTTAAGTCATCACTAAACGGTTACCAGGTTCAAGTGTCACCCAGTTGCAGAGATGAGGCTCAACATCAACGCTGCCGTTCCCTACCGCAGTGTTTTGCCCACTAGTCTACATTGCCTGCTTTGTATTAACACACTTCACCACCAATGATGTAAAGGGAGTCCTACCACTAAAGCACCAAAGAAAATGTTCAGCTGAATTCTACAGTTTCTCTACTTTATTTCCTCCAAGAAGTTGGGGAGGGGAGATTTATTTCCCCATATTATTTTTTTTGTTCCAAGAAATCTCGCACTGTCCCATTCTGTGAAGGACAAAAACAGGCCTGAATCCGCAAAACTCCGTCTTACAATTTTACTTCCAGATACACACGTCCCACTTTGGGAGCCATGCAGACACCAGGGCCAAGCAAACGACTCTACAATCGGCCCAAAGTAGACCCAGGCTGGGCGCTGATGTTGGCAACAGCCAAGCTGGATGTAAAACAGCCATCATTTTGCAGCTAATTTTCTCTTTTTGCCTCCTCCCCTGCTCCAGGTAGAACATTGTTCATTACGAGCGCTGCAGAGCTCAGTAGAGCTCATTCTCGCCGAGATCGTCTCTCTGATCTTCTGAAGCCTTTAAAAGGGAATGAGCCTTGGCCTCCTTTTTATGGGCTACATTATGACCTGGCTTCAAAGTGTGAAAAGAGGTTCCAAGATTCCCTTTGTGCGGTGGAGTCTCTTAATTGCACTTTTAAACACAGTGTAATTTTTGTAATTAACATTATGGTTTCAGAGGGCAGAGAAGCCTGCACCATGCTAATTACAAACCCTCGTCTTCAGAGTGGTGGAATTTCCAAGGCCTCTGATATTGGGGTGGAATACAGTTTTTATGAAGGATTTCAAAGATCCTCTGTGGGCTGTGTTCTGAGTCATCATTAGCATTTGATAACATAAAGAAATTTTACAACATGTGACAGATTTTCTATGTGAAGATTTTACCTGGTAACTGGAAAATTTGCATAAAGAGCTTCATTAGGTCTCTCACATTACTGAGAGAGTAAGAAGTATAGTGCACTCTCTCCCTAAGATTGTTCTTAGGAGCCAAGGAATTGGTGCTTTATAATAAAATTTACAGTATATTATGAAGGGAAGTTGTAATAATCTTCAATGATGTTGAAAATCAGCATACGTGCCTTTTAAGGAGAGGGAGAGAATATGTATCAGAATTACCGTGTAACTGAAAACCTTGCAGTAAAGGTATATTGTACTGTTCTTTGCCATATAAAAGATCTAGTCCTGCTAGGCTGCCGAGTCAAGGCGAGAGCTTCACATATATAACACCCTGCGACAATAATGTGTAATTTTTTCACTCCGTGAAGTCTGTTCACTGAGAAAAATTATCGTCCTCTTATTGAAGGGGCAAGTTTATCTTGCCTTTATTTTTCAGCCCCAAGCTAGTAACCAAACGGTGTGTGTGCATGTGTGTGTAAAGATGTGTATCTTTACACACACATGCACATACACACTTCTAGAGAGGCGGTGTGCATTCTATGCAGGGCAATCATAGCTTCTGCAAAGAGTAGCAGGCCCTTCTGAGGCTGATACTGTCAGAAATTGTGCTGTGGAGTAAGGGACTGAGTCCCAAAGCCATCCATTTGCTGAAATCTTTTCACTGAGCATGGATCAATTAAGCCAGTAATAGTGATAATTTCAGGAAAGCTTTCTGTCATGATGGGAACAAGAATTCATCATTATTCCATGCTGTCTTATTATTTCAACACCATACATATGCCGCTGGATGTATAGCAGTAGCTCGCGGCATTATCTCAGTGGGACGCATTTTCCTTCATGAGAGTCTTTTCCTTGGCGATTATGCAGATAATGCATAGCTTTGTAATGACATCATAAATAGAACCCAAAGTCCTAAGAAACAATTAGGGAAGTATATCAATACTTCCCTTGTAATCATAACATCATCTGACTTCCAGTGGGATGCCAAGCTAGCTCCCCAAGTTCCGTAATCACGTATGAGCATTAACGCCTGCCTCACAATCTATCTTGGAGTCACAAATCCTGGCACTGGAGACAAATTAGTATGCATTTTAGCCCACTGTCAAGAAGGGAAACCACGCTAGGATTTTGATCACAGAGCCTACGGTGAGATCCAGGCAAATAAAACCTAAGTGGGTACAAGCTGGACCCTCTGTATACAGACCTCACGCAAAACCAAGATTAAACAGAAAAGCCAGTATCTCCTGAAAGTGACAGACCAAAGAATCCTTGCAGCAAATTGTTACACTTCCCTCTTAATAACACCATTTTGCAAGTAGATTTTTATATCATTTTTTTCCATGAATTATTTCTCCCATCCAATGTTCCCTCTCAGCGTAGTTTAATCCCCTTTAAAAGTAAACAAGTCTCTTTCGTGGGCGGGAAGGGCCACTTTCTCTAATTGGCGTGAGGCCTGTCAGTCACTTGGGCCTGCAAGGAGTGCAAAACCACACTGCAAGCGAACTTTTAAAACCACATGCTGGATTTTACGAGTTCTGCTCGGTCCTGCTGAGGGGAATGAGGAAGGTTCAATTATAGTTTGGAATTCCTTTCCCAATTTTAGGAAAGGGACAAACCTTCTCCTCTCTTAACTCTTGTAGCTCCCGAAAAACAGAAATGGAAATTTTAGATAAATGATCAAACTTACATAGTATATAGCTTTTATTTTTACAAAATATTTGCTTCCAGCAGAGTGTATCTTAATTCGCAAATGCAGAAATCTGTCATTAAGATCTGACCCAGCTGCATGGCATTGTCAAATGCAATAACGTATCTTTTAATAGTTTTATATCAAGTAAGGATATAACATATCATTAGTTTAAATGTATTTGCAAGCAATTACCCCCACCAGGATATTTGAGAACGCTCATGCAAAATTGATGAAATTCTGACATGCTTAAACATTGTTCATTTAGCTCAATTCCTTATGTATAGAAAAAATAGAATAAATAATTCCACTGCCATTTGCAAACTACTGTTAGGCATTTTTATTCCACTCAGGGCTTCAGTGCTGCCTTTAAACTATAGCCTTTGGTGATCATTTGGGAAAAAAAAAAAACAGTTTCATATATGTTTAATTTTAAATAATGGACTAGATTTTTCATTCTCCTTATTATTGTTCAATGTAGTAATTTAAATATGGAGTAGATTTACTGCATGTCAGCTGCCTTTCTTTTACAAAAAGGGATAAATTATTAAATGAGCAGAGATTGTTTGACAACCAGTTTTCCAGTACTACACAAAAGAAGGGCCTGTGACATTCAGCTGTCTTTTGAAAAGAATAAAGTATAAATCAATTAAGCCACTACGCTGTGGATCAGAAATGCCAGTCTATGGCATGGTTTTGCTTTGCCTCTCAGGTGACTTTCAGGCAGCTCCATAACCATATGGGGGACAGAACGACAGCCATACTGAGGTTCTCTGGGGTCCTTTCTGGGTTTCTAAAACCCTCTTTGGCTGAAGCACACCCCACCGAAACATCAGACATAGACCAGATCTGACAGGCTCCTTTCTGGTTTTTCTTGACTACGCCACTGAATCTCATTTACTAATGACTGATGAAGATTTTTTTTTATTGCTTTTGGATTTTTCCTGCAATTTTTAACCTGTTTACTGTGCCAGAGTAGAGAAATTCTGTAGTGAACATCTCATCACTGTCGATGCAAGCAGGTGAGAAATTGCATTTCAATGCCTTTCTAAGCTATCCCTCAATACCATATTAGCATCTGTGTAATTAATAATACTTTGAGCTCTGTCAAAATGAAATCACTTTTATTCTTCCCCCAAAGAGAATCATCTATTAACTATCTGTGATCCCCAAATACATTTTTCTTTACTAGTGTCATTAGTAACTATACTTTCTGAAATATTAATCTATCTATCTAAGCCATAACGACTGATCAAGTTATTATTTCTTAAAATCTATCTAATCATTGTGAAAAGCAGTCAGACTGTTTACACGGAGGGTCATGTAATAGGCAGTTATAGAGTACTATTTCTCAGCATAGCACTGTAATGGGGCAGACTGAAACAAAGAAGAGTGGGTAAAACAAACAGAGAAAAGGGATAGTATGCTCTCTCCTCTAAAGAAAATAAGAGTCTAACTGAAGACAGAAGACCAGTTGGTTCACACAGAACAATTAGCGAGGCACACAAACCATCCATAATTGGGCTAACTGACAAAATATAATCGTAGTAGGAGGTTAGAGAAAGGAAACATCAGTAGGGACTGGAAATCTACATTTAGAAAAGCTTCATGGATGACAGGTCTCATACAATGGAAAGATTGAAACGGCTGGAAAGAGGGGAGGAGATTCGAGGTGAGGTGGTAAATATTCTTTCAATATGCAAAGTGTACTTAAAAAAAATCTGAAACAAAAGGGTTCCTGGAAAGTGGTAGGAAACAAAAATAAATCTATTGGATGATATCGCCTTGGGAGCAACCCGGAAGTCAGGACAAAATAAGAATTTAGATGGGTGACATTAGGTGATACTGAGCCACTAACTCTTCTTGCGTGAGTATCCACCTTGAGTGTTACCAGCATGGCCAAGAGGTGTGAAAAGAGGAAAACAGACGTGTTACAGGGCAGTTGGAGAAATCCAAGTTGGGGTCAATAAATTCCCAAGATGTGATAGGACAGTGAGAGCAATGATGTTTCCCAAGACCACTGGTGAGCCAACAGAATATAGGGGCATGAAGGCGAGGGAGGCACCAAAGTGGGCCGGGATATAGTGAATCAGAGTAAGCGAGAAGTTTGTTGATGATGCTCCCCACAGGTAGAGCAATAAAAGGGCTGTTTTCTAAAGAAAACATAAGGAGAGGGAATGAAAAATAACAATAACAACAAACAATTATTTGTTACTTTGCTTTTTTCAGCCACTTATTTAGGCACCCTACAACTTGGCAATAATGCCACCATTCCTGTAAACGTGCATTTCAGCATTATTCTTCCCTGCCTAACTTACACAGAGCTGCAGAATCCTTCCCATCATTGGATTCTGGGCAGCTACAGCATATAAATTAGAACTGGTTTACACATACACATGTACACTTGCATACACACTCATATGTGAACATGCGTGCACACACACACACACACAAATATTCCATGACTAATTTAAAAGGAAATGTGGCTTGAAACCTCATTTAAAATGGAGGCACACATTTTATCAAGATGTAATACTTGGGAAAAAGTGAATGACAAAAAGAAAATACAGATTTGTATATGTACACATTCATACACACACACACACACACCCCTTTACCAGCAAGTCCTCTATAGACACAAAATACTTAAGGATTTGGGGTGGGGGGATGCTTCAGTCAGTTGAAGCCAACAAATGAGATTCCAATATAATTAAAGACCAAGCCCCGCAGAAAATAATGACTGAAAAAGAAACAAAATCCCCCACCATCATTTCCCAGTAACACCGTTAGGAAAACGTTCAGTAAGAATTCCAGGTGGCTTCAAGCAAGCAGCTGGAGAAGGACGTAAAGGCAGAAAGAAAAAGGTGAGTGGAGAAACTAAGTGGGAGAAAGCCCCAGTATCTGGAGAAGAGGAGACTCTGAGGGGACTTAATAACAGCTTTCAAGGGTCTGAAGAGTAACTCTGCAGGGACTGCTGACCAGCTGCTCTCCATCTTTATTCAGGGCAGAACAAAAGGAGATGCACAAAACTGCAGGATGAAGGATTTAATTTAGACACAGGAAGAGTGCCTTGGTAATAAGTGTTATTACGCGTTGCAGTCAGTGCAGAGGGAGTCCTGCTCTTCGGAGGGCACGCAAACGGGGGGACTCGTGCACAAGGCCTCGGGCCCAACCCACATGGGCGCTGCTTGAAGGTGGTAGTTTAGGGCCCACTGTTCTCTCCCAGGCCCAGCATCTAAGATTGCACCCCATCCACCAGGGTCTCCCAGATCAGTCAGAGCCATTCCCAGGAACAAAGAGAAAATGGGCTGCTCCCCAGCACGTAAACTTTCAACCATGTTTAACAAGGTGCCAGGAAAAACAAGCAGCCTGAGCACGGATTCCCAAGCCTCCTGCCTTGTTAAATGCAGTTTATGGTTTACACAAAAGTGCTCTGTCTTAATTTGCTTCTTTCCTATAAATGAAATGGGGTACATTTAGTATTCCCATGGGGCTGCAATATTGGCCAAGTTCATGCTGCCTATGTATTTAAAAAAAAGTGCCAAGCAGGGGTACCCACGTTGAGAATCCTTGGACAGAGAGAGTGAGGAGTCATGGGCCCCGGTAACTGAAATGTTCTACTGGCAAGTGTTCAGTCCTTTGTTTTCGTCCCTCTTTCTCTTGTTGCCCTTCCTCGTGAGATTAGGGATAGCACTGCATTAATCGAAAACGAAATTTGCAATTTTGTATTAATTTTTACACTTTTCCCCATGTAGTCCAAACCGAAGTTTTATAGTTTTTCTATTTAAAAGAAACCACTAGCATGTTCTAATATTTCTTAATATCATACCTTGTACTTCCCAGTGGGTAACGAAGGTTTGGTAAATGAAGGACTAGCGGTCTATTTTTCACTCCCACACAGCCCGTATGAGAGGTCTCCTAATGGACAAGTCCTTCAACAACTTTGCTCTCCGTGTAAAACGGGTCGTCAACCCTCCCAACACTGGAGCTGTTCTCCTTTCATCAACGAGGAATTGGATGTCCTCGAGGGCAGAAAGAACACCTCAGTATGCTGTGTAGAGCTTGACATGTTCTTCGCCCCCCCTCCCCCACATTGAATTCTGATGTCCTTCATGATAAATAACTAAGTCCCCTCTTTTCTCTATTCCCACAATTGTTTTACATAATGTTTGGGCAGAAGGCACTTCATAAATACCTGTCAAACAAAAAGAAATAAAATACACAGAACACAAGGAATGAGGAGACAGAGTGGCTGAAGGCATGGTCTCTGAAATCAGGTGTGCTTTGACTCACATCCCAGCTCTGCTGTTTATGGACTGTGTGACCTTAGGCAAAACAGTTGTAACTTCTCTGTGCCTCAATTTCCTCATCTTTTAAATGGGGATTATTATAGTACCTCTCTCACGGAGTTAAGAGGATTAGCCATGTTGCTATCTATAAAGCACTTTGAATAGTATCTGATAAATATTAGGCACCAAGTAAATGTCACATAACTAAAAAGTTGTTGGGGCTCAGGGATATGCTTCCTCTATTCTAGCCCAGATCTACCGGCTGGTTAAAGCATTTGGCAGATCTGTTTGATGTCATCTGTCTGCCCTTTCCCCAAAACCACTAGAAAGACAATGCACATGGTGATGGTGATGTCCCATGCAGGGTTACAAATGGTGGAGATGCTTTGAAAGTTCATAACGGAAGCAAAGTCAGAAAGGGAAACAGTGATTTGGTTGCGTAAACTTGAAAAGATAAATCAAAATGATCAACTCTGTCATTACTGAGTGCCTACAGACCTAACTGGAATTAGAATCAGTGCCTTCCATTTCCCTAGTGAAAGGGAAAGGCTATTTTGAGTGGGCCCGAGAGGCAGATCCAGAAGTAACACCAAAGGCAATCTGAGCATCAGCTCTCAGACCTGCTTTTGAGATATACATGGCAGCAACAGCAAATGAATGGCAAACAGCTGCCATGCGCTTTGTCTGTGCAGACATGGTTCTCTTTCCTGTTGAGCTTACAACCTCTCCTTGTGCAACTCAAAGCTGTGGGCAGAACCTGCACATTAACTAAGATTGGAAATTAGAGGAGATAAAACAAAAGGTTCAGAGTTTTCTGTCTAGACCCAAGAAGTAACGCAGTAGCGCTTTTCAGGTACCAAATAGCCCCATTTCCAAGGAACAGTAACCATGTAAATCTTCTGAACTTCCAATGCAGGAAATTCTGCCTCATCCTTAATTATTGCCTGCTTATTGAGGAAAATTTTTCTTCAGATGTAAACACTTCCACTTCATAAAATACTATGTCAAATGTGCCCATGTAACCTATGGCATATTCCTACTAATGTGCTAGGTGTGGCGGTAGGTTTATATGGAGTTTCAGAAGAACAGCACACAATTCTAGTCCTTGGAATACTTGCAAGCAAGCTGGGAAAGCAGTATGTATACAAATCAAAATTTAAAAAAAAATCCAAAATAGTATATGGTGATAAAATGTTAACTTTTGTGGCTCAGATAGGAACAGATTTTTAGGGAATGGGGTTTCATGAGGGCAGGAACAGAAAGGGAAGAAATAATAGTTACCAGGCAAGAAGTGGCTCTTATGTTATGGCTGATATGTGGACTGGAAAAGGGGAAAAACACAAGCCAAATAGAGGAGGAAGTGACGGGTATACTTGAGGGACAGATCTGATCACCGATTCTGAGTTTCCTGTTATAAAATCTCTCACTGGGGCACCTGGGTGGCTCAGTCAGTTTTGGGGACAACTTTGGCTCAGATAACAATGTCACTGTTCGTGGGTTCAAGCTCCGCATAGGGCTCTGTGCTGACAGCTCGGAGCCTGGAGCCTGCTTTGGATTCTGTGTCTCCCTCTCTCTCTGCCCCTCCCCAACTCGTGCTCTGCCTCTCTCTCAAAAATAAATTTTAAAAAATGCTAAAATCGCTGACAATCCCCAAGCTTCCAAGGACCAAGAGGCCTCACAAGAACATATTCAGACAGAAGGGGAAGTCTCTTCAAGGTTACAGAAAACTTCTACTGACCACAAGCATCCATACCAGAGTTCTCAGGAACAGAAGCACAAAAAAGGTCAACCAACGAGTCTTGGTTGTACAAACTCTTTCAACTCTGTTTTAAAGTATTGCTTCAAGAGAAAAGGTTAAATGAGGTTTGAGTGCAGTGTAATAAACCTTCACTGTTCATAAAGCTCCGAATGATAAATGCATGTATGGTTACTGTATAAAAATATTGGGGTCAAATGCCAAAGCTCTCTGAGGTTAAGGCTTTTTTGCATGGAGAGGTGAAGGACCCCAAATTGTCAAATCTCAAGAAAATGGCAGCTTGTCAGTCAAAGACACAATCTGCTCCAGCTCACCGGAGAAGCCCATTCCCAAACTCCACTCAGCCAGACGTTCTAAACATTCCAGCTGTGATATACAGCACACGATGGCATGTAATTTGTTTGGTTCCAAGAGACTAAGACAAGGGTTTGGAAGGTTCACTGCATTGTAAAAGAGATATGGCTGGCTGCAGGGTTTCACATTTGTAAATAAAAAATGCCCTATTCCTCACCGGCGCGACATCCAATGAAAAGGCATGAGTTGGTACCCACGGAATAGCTAAGAAGTCAAGATTTCAACAGCTGCAATACACACTCGTGTCCGCAGGTAAAACAATGGGGACCAACAGAGTCCCATAAAGAAAGGCAAAGTTCTGCTTATGCGGAACTTTGACTTCTGGAATAATTTGTGCCATATGTTTTTAAACAGTAAAACATGGACTCCTGCAGCAGCGAGGGAGTTGTGTCAAAGTATCACGGGACTCATCGCTTCCGCACAATAGTGAGCCCACTTTTACTTTAGATCCAATGTAGGACTTGTCCTTCTCAGTAAAAACAAAAGAAAACCACCCAACAACAACAACCAAGATAAAGCAAACCCTTGGATCACATATAAACCTTCTTCTTTGTACCATGGAGCGGATGCAGTAGAGGGGGTGAGAGAAACCAAAACCTATGCATGCCAAGGAAAAGGAAAAAAAAAAAAAATACCTTTGAGTAACTGATTGCATGGTATTTGTAGAACATATTTAACAAGATCAAATGTCTCGTTAAAAACCCATGAATAGGGACTTTTATTTGAAAGCTAAATTTTGAGCCCTTGCTGTTTCAAAGCTTAAGAACTCCTTACAACAGGCAAGGAAGCATCTTGCTAACATTAAGTGAAAAATCACCATCTCTGCATTCAGGCTTCCTAGCAGCCTTATGAGTAGCTCACCTTTTTCCTCAACTGGGAAAACAGGCTCAGAGAGATATAATGTATCACCCAAACTTAGATAGTTAGTAAGCCCACAGTAGGATTCCAGAGGAAGCTGTCTGACTCCACAGCCCATGTTCCTATCACTTTCTATCACCTCCACAGAGTGGCTGTATCAGTAAGCATTGCCAATCCCTTGAGCCTTGCATGGCATCCAAAATACTAGCAGGATCTAAGTGATAAAAGAGGAAAACTCTGAACCAGAGTGACAAAGACAGAAAAGTCCATAGCTTCAGCTGGCTGCAGTTTTCATTAAATCCTTAGAGATAGGCTTGGAAATAAATATCATAACCTTATACTGTTTATAGTTTATTGTATGGATTTATTCTTACATTTACTACATAGTAAAGCAAATACAGTTAAGGGTCTCCACACTCATTCTCAATGTTTCCTTTTACTGTCTTTATAAAGCACACCCCCACCCCCCATATCTTAGATACGGTTGTAGAGAGACACTGTGAAGCCTCTACTGTTACAGAATCCACTATCGAAGTGGAGTCCCACCGACTATTTAAAATCCAGATGCACGGGGCCTGAAGTGAGATAATCAGGTATTGCACTTTACAGCTGGTTTCACACTTTTGAGTTTATTTCTGGCCGTGTAACGCTCCGCCCCAAATACTTTCAATTAATTTTTGCCTACCCACCACAAGGTCATGAGAAATTCCCCTATGTTAGCTTTACCTTTCACACTTAAGTCCACAAGACAATTGGAATTTATTTTTGTATAGGGTGTGTTGTTGGAACCAAGATTCTTTCCCCCCCACACCGTGGATGGACATCCAAGTGATTCAGTACCACTTACTGAAAAGATAGTTACTTTCCTCATTCCCCTTTGTTTTATATGAAGTATAACAGTAAGCACACTAACTTGTGATATCTGATCATATACATGTTCCAACTTCATGATTTTCTTGGCTATTATTCCCATGTGCATTTCCATATAAACTTTAGAATCAGCTTATCAATCTCCATTATGGAATCTTCTGGGCTTTTAACTGAAATGGCATTCCATCTATAGGTTAATTTGGGAAGAATTCCTATCTTTTCAATGTTGCATCTGCTAATCTAAGAACATGATAGGTTTTATTTAATTTCTCAGTAATTTTAGAGTATTCCTCATAGAGGTCTTGCAAATATTTAATCAGGTTTACTGCTAAGTAATTGATCATTTGATGATGCTATGTTAAGTGGCATCACTCTTACATTTTAATTTGTAATGGTTTGTTGCCATCTGCTTGGAATTTGACAACTTCAGGTCCTTCACAAATACATGAAAGGAAACTTTAACCTCATAGATCACTGGCATCTAATTGTGCTACCTGTGAAAAATGGCAGTTTTACTTCTTACTTTCTAATTATTATGACTTTTATTTCTTTCTTGCCTTGTTGCACTGACTAGGTCCTCTGGCACTGTGAACAGAATTAGTGAGAGTGGACTTCTTTGTTTCATTCTCAATGTTGGTGGAAATCTTCAATATTTCACCACTGCATATGAAGATTTATGTAGATGTTTTGTAGCTACTCTTTACTAGAGTAAGGAAATGTTCTTTTATTATCGTGAAAGCCTGTTGGGTTTTTTCTAATGCTCCCTCTGAATCTATTAAAGTGATCATATGATTTTTCTCATTTGTTCTCTTAATGCAGTGACTTACAGTGATTGATTTTTCAATTGTTAAACTAACATTGTTTTCTTGAGATAAACCCAAGTTAGTTGTGATGTATTTTCCCTTTTATATTTTATTTAATTCAACTTGCTAATATTTTTTTGAGGAGTTTTGTGTCAAAGTCTGATACAGAAACTGGTCTACAATTTTGTCACCAAATTTATGTGGGCCTCAGAATGCACAGAAAAATGTTCCATTTCCATTTGTTTTTCGATTGTTCTAAAGAATGGAGTGAGATTGATTTTATTTCTTCTTTAAACAATTTTTGGACTTTACCCATACGCCATGTGAATGTACGTGGAGATTTGGGTAAGACTAGTTGTCAAGAACAGGTCCAATTTCTACCACAGATCTAGTATTACTCGTATTTTTTATTTCTTCTTTTGTCAGTTTTGGGAACTTCATGGTGACTGTGTTGTTGAAGAAAACCACCTGTTTAGTCTAAATTTTAAAATCCCATGGCATATAGCTGCTCTCCACTCAAGCTGAATATGGAATTCAGAGGACGTAGTCAAACCTCACTCTGCATCTCGAAGTGGGTCCCCCTCAGAGATTGCAACTCAAAGCAGAGATGCCTTGGATGAGCTGCAGCCGAATGACCAAAATGAAGGTTTTATGCGATTGTGTGATTCCTTGTTATGCACTACATAACCAATGTACACTTTATGTTCCAGTTAATTAATCTCCTCTTTGATTTTTCTCATCTTCTGTGAAGCCTAATTTCAGAATTATATTAATCAGATTTTAGATATCTATTCTGTGCTTTTTAATATATTCCATTTATCCACTGAAAATCTCCATCATGTCATCTGTTTTCTGAAATATACTAATCAGATCTTTAAAATGTCTTTGTCTAATCGCTACAATAACTAGACTACCTGTAGGTACGTTTCTACTTTTATAATCTGTTTATTGTGAGATAAAATTGGTCTAAAATTAACTACATAAAGTATACTATTAGACACATTTTGACATCTATATTTTTCTGGAAAACCACAGCCATGATCAAAATAATGAAAGAAACACTATTCTGAAAAGTGTCCTCATGCTTTTTTATAATCCTTTCCTGTTCCCCCCACCCACACCCACCCCCAGCCCCCCCAGCCACTCATCTGATTTCTATCACTACAGATTAGTTCACATTTTTAAAAAATCACACAGTCTATACTCTTTTTGTCTGGCTTCTTTAACTTCGCACAATTATTGTGAGATCCATGCATGTTGTAGCATGCATCAATAGTTCATCCCTTTTTATTGGTTCATTGTATGGATATACCATGTTGCTTATTTTTATCTACTGATATTCAATTCTAATAACAATGTCTTCTAGAGATCAGGAGTCCTTTGTTGTTGTTGTTTAAATAAAGTCCAACTTATCCATTTTTTAATGTATCATACTTTTGTTATTCTGTCAACAAATCCTTTTCTAAACCAAAGTCACAACGATTTTCTGCTACATTTTCTTCTACAAGTTTTATAGTTTTAGGCTTTACATTCCTTGTTGGGGGTTAATATTTGCATATGCGTAGGGGTGTGGGTAAAGGTCTTTCTGCATGTGGATATCACATCACCATTTGACTGTACTTTTTCCTGTGTATCTTTGTCAAGAATTGGTTGCCATATATACATAGGTCTTTCTGGACTATTCTGTTACATTGACCTTTTTGTCTATCTTTACACTGAGGGTCGGCAAACAAAGGCCCACAGGTCAGGTATGGTCCACTGGTTATTTCTATACACCCAGAAGCTAATAATGTTTGATATATTTTAAAATGGTTGAAAAAATCAAATAGTTTTTCATAACATGTAAAAATTATGTAAATGTAAATTTCAGGGCTTTAACTAAACCTTTGTTGAAACACAGCCCCACTGAGTCTTCATGTATTTTGTGTATGGCTGTATCCAAACAACAAGAGCAGAGCTGAAGAGCTGTGAAAGGAACCGGAGAGCCTCCAGAGCCCAAAATATTTACTATTTGACCTTTTACATAGAAAGTTTTCTTGTTCCTGATTTACACCAATATCATATTGCTTGAATTACTATAGATGTTTTGAAATCAAATAGTGTTAGTTCTAGAATTTGACTTTTCTTCTTTTTCCCCTAAGTTGTTTTAGATGTTGTGGAACCTATGAATTTCCATATCAAATTTAGAATCTGTACTTCTATTTCTATTTAAAAAATGAACCCATTGCAATTTTAATGGCGGTTATGATCTATGGATCAATTTGGAGAGAAGTGGCACCTTGAGTTTTCTCAATCACTGTAACCTACGGACACGGTACATCTCCCCTTTCACTGGGTCTTCTGTTCTTTTTCTCAGCAGTGTATGTTGATTTTAGTGCACAGGTGATTATCGGCAGGAGTACCCCTATTTTTCTAAGTATTCTGGATCTCACAAAAAACCAGAAGCAGATTTTCCCTGATCTATGTATGCTCCAACATGTATCTCCCTCTTTCCAGAAGTCTAAAAAAAATGTCAGAAAGAAAAACAGGTTCATTTACATAGTTTGTTTGCAATGTTTTAGGGTTTTTTTCTTTCTTTGAATTTAACCATAAAAACCAAAACACACAAGAACTACAAAGTTCCTAGAATTAGACGTAAAATGTCAAGGCATGAAATATAAAAGTGCTGTTTAAAATGTAGCCTTCCTTTCCTAATGTGTCAAATTATTTTTTTGTATGGCAAATTATGAACCTCGCTCAATGTAAATCAGAGGGGACACCCATATCATGGTTAATGAAGACATTCTACTAGTCAGCCAGCCACTGCTTAGAATGAAGTTGTTATGTCTTACATCAATAAATTATGATTATAATGTAAATAATTTCTTTCAAAATAGGTTGTTGCTATGATAAAGGGCTTGTTCCCCATGGGTGATCACTGGGCACCTTCTGTTCCACCTCCGCTGTCAGCAACAGAGGCATGAGAGGTGTCTTCACATTTCCGGGTGCTCTGTGCAATTCCTCTAGATCTCTTCTGAAATTCATGTCACATCTGATCGTGGCTATAGAACAGAGATAGCCTTAGAGGCAAAGCACCTGCTCCCTGTGCAGACCAGGGACTGGCAAGGTCAGAATCTGGCTGTCTTACAGAGGGTGAGGACCAAACCTGTTAGGAGAGATTCCAAGGTTTGGTCTTTTACCACTCGATGACTCTCACTGAAGGAAATTTTCTTTGATGTTAACGTCAATTTTTCCCCTCGCTCAGTTTCTTCTTCCATTCCTAATCAGACCTCCTAAAATAATGCATCTCCCCTATGGAGGGCTTTCAATCTTCCAAACCTTTTTGAAAATTCTATATTCCTTTTAGCTATGACTGGATCAGGTTATACAGATTTATCTTCAGGTGAGTAATAAAAGAGTTGATAATACGTGTTTTACAGTCATCAGGAAATTCCTTTTAAAGGCACTTCCTGGTAGCTCAGATTTGCAACATTCACATCATATTTTCATCTGTGGATTCCAGCTTTTTTTTTTAAGACTCTATTTTTAAATAATCTGTACACCCACTGTGGAGCTCGAACCCACAACCCTGAGATCAGGAGTCACATGCTCTTCTGACTGAGCCAGCCAGGAGGTAAGAACCACCTTAAATAGAGAGTCCTACACTTTGACCTGGATGCCTGCTGCAATTTTAGCAAATAAAAAAGTGTAACATAAAAAATAAAAATGTTAATATACTACCAACCTACTTTGTGTAGATACTTCATCTAATATAGCTACCATCCATGATCAGGACTATGAAAACCACACTAGAATAAAAAAAAAAAAAAAGTGGAGTACTATACCCTCATTTTTGGTGCTTAGTACCTTAGGCAATATTAGATTGCCAATTTGATAACCTAGGGTTTTCTGTGGTTTTCCTAGACATCTTCTCAGGGATGGAACACTTAGTTTATTATTATACAGACCTTCTCTCTGTATAATAATATAGGCACAGTGCAACAAAATGAGGTGAGCAGCAACTTGTTTGCAGCTCCCCTCCGCTAGGGCATCCCGTCTGCAGGGGTAGAGGGGATCTGCCAGCCGCTCTCCATCCCTGAGGCCACACCCTCCTCCAGATGGCCTTCACCTCTCCTCCCTCTGCTGCACAAACGTTGTCACCTGTTGTCACTCTTGCTACCTTCTAATACAGAATCCAATCAGAAGTCAGAGTGATTTTATGATTTTAAAACAGAAGTCATGTCGCTTTCATACATAAAATGCTAAAAAGCTGGCGCGCCTGGGTGGCTCAGCCAGTTAACTTTGGCTCAGGTCATCGTCTCGCAATTTGGGATTTCGAGCTCTGCATTAGGGTTCTGTGCTGACAGCTCAGAGCCTGGAGCCTGCTTCGGATTCTGTGTCTCCCTCTCTTTCCGTCCCTCCTCGGCTCATGCTCTGTCTCTCCCTCCTTCAAAAATAAACATTAAAAACAATTTAAAAAATAAATAAAACAGACAAATGGTTGGGGTGCATAGGTGGCTCAGTCAGTTAAGCGTCCGACTTTGGCTCAGGTCATGCTCAGGTCATGATCTCACAATTTTTGAGTTCCAGCCCCATGTTGGGTTCTGTGTGGACAGCTCAGAGCCTGGAGTCTGCCTCAGATTCTAGGTCTCCCTCTCTCTCTGTTCTTCCCCTACTTGTGCTCATGTGCTCTCTCTCTCTCTCTCAAATAAACAAACATTAAAAAAATCAAAATGCTAAAAAAGCTGCTGCATCCAATCTGTCAGTGGTAGCTACATCACTGAAAATCCTTGCTACATTTGTTTAACTTTCTGTAGTAGAAGCCCTACCTTTCCAAGACCGAATTCAAAAACAAAAGCAAAAACAAAAAGCCAAACCAAAACATAAAACAAAACTAAACTTGTATTCCCAGACTCTCTTGCAGCTGCAGGGGTAGCTTGGATTCTACCCATCAAAACACACCTGTCGGAGACATGGTTTGAGGGCTGAGCACTATGAAGAACGAGCTCCACGCAGAGACCGCTCCCCTGACACGCATAACAGCGGGAGTCCTGGCTCGCGGACAGTGACTGTGGCACGACTTCTGGCATTTAAATCAAGCGCTGTTGGTGCCAAGGGGAAAAGAAGTTTTTATGGCAGCGGCAGTGGTAAAAACTGCTGCAGTGTGTTTGGGTGTGGATCCCCACAGCGTGGCTTCATAACCTGGCTCCGTCGCTTTCTGGAAGTTCTAGAAGCAATGCTGCCTTTAGATCTGGGCAAATGAGGCCTCTGTCTCAAGCTATGAATTTCGGGGACACCCATGTTTTAGAAGACAGTTTGCATCCTGACCGCAAAAAATCAAGATTAAAATATGAAACACACATCCAGAAAGTGAGTGACATTACAATCAAGCATAGGTTACCTTATTTAGACAAAATATGGAAAGGTCTGAATATACCTAGATAAGCCAGCCAGTTGTCCTGGGTTAGACAAGGTAGCTACCTACTTCCATAGTTCCAGACCCTTACATACGGTTAAAAATGACCAGGAAAAAAAACAAAACTTCATACATCCAACATGTCCCATTGATCCTGCACTATCATCTAATTGAACAAGTGTTCTTAGATTAGACTGATCACTTATTGGTAACTGTCAGGCATCACTTGAAACAAAATATTTGCCTAGAGCCATACCCCCCTAGGGGTAACCCTGAATAAAAGCCACCTACTACCTTCTTAATACATTCCTTTTTTTGTCTAAACTAGCATGAATGGACACTGCTGTTGGCAACACAGAATCTAGATAGATACACTACACTGCAAAAAAATACAAACTGCCTAACGTAGCCCTCTACGATCACAGAATCTAGTACGCACATAGGTTCCTAGATGCCTCAGATCTCATCAATTCATCCAACCATTCATTCACTCATGCATTCATTCATCCATCCAACAAGAATGTATTAAATGCCTACTATGTGCCAGGTGATGATTTAGAGGCTGACAATACCAAATGAACCAAACAGACAACATCTAGACTCTAACCAACCTCACACTGTTGGAAGAAGGAAAGGGAACAAACAGAAGACCAAATGAAGCAGTAAGATAATCGGAACCAGAGAAAAGTTCAGGGAAAATAATAAAAAGAAGACTCGTGTCAGGAAATGCTTTAAATAGGGTGGTAAGATATGAGAAAGGGACGCTGAAGCAGAGAGCTGAATGATGGGTAGGATCTAGCCCTGTCAAGGCCAAGAGGAAGAGTTCTCTAGGCAAAGGAGCAGAACACACAAAGGCCCAGATCAAGAGCAAGGCTGATCGGTCCAGTTGTGTTGCTGGAGTACAGAGAATGATGCGAAAGTGGTGGGACATCAGAGCAGAGAAAGCAACAAGGACGCTCCTTCCACCTATTTGCTCCCTCAACTAAATGGATCAATTCATGTTTTTATTATAATTAGAGTCATCGTTCAGAAGCAGTTCTATCTTTTGTGCTCCAGGGGACCATACGCTCTGAACATCTGGGAAATCCCAAGATTCAGATAATAATGATACATTTTTTATTTCATGGTGCCTGTGCTTCCTGGTGTCAAAAGCTATTATGCTCAGTTTTCTGAAGGTCCTTTTCTTCTCTCAGTTTATTGTCATGTGACAAATGTGGACACTGGAACTTTTTGCTTCTACCAACTTCCGTTCCCTCAGGTCAGCTCCACTGTCAACTGAGAAGAGCCAGTTCTGAATCCAGCCATGGCATGGTGCCAGGCAAGCACATAGTGGGATACTCAGTATCAACATACAGGAAGCAGGGTCATGAGTAAGAGGACCCTTATCCATCTCCCCCTCCATTCACCCTCTTTCCTCTCCAGAGCCGGAATAAAGAATCAAGCAGGAATAGTCTTCCAAGGTAACTCTGGTTTGTACCAAATTCAAAAGCTCTGCTCTGTCCTTTTAGATTAATTCACTGTTTTTTTGTTTGTTTGTTTGTTTGTTTTTTAACAAATGTGAATTGAGTGCCTCCTTGTGCCAGGGACTCTATTAAATAAAGGTACAGAGTGGGGAACAAAACAGCTGGTCCCTTCCTTCATGGAACGTATGGTCTCTAGTCCAGGGAAAACATTAAACCAGTGATCACAAAAAATAAATGTTCAATAGTAAAGGGGAATAAGGTAATGAAGCAACAACAGAGAGACTATCTGGAGAGTATCTTGGTGGCAGCAGTTGTAGAGGAACAGTTCTTTACTCAGCCTTCCCAAGCGAGTCCAGGCTTCAGTGTCTAGTTACCAGCTCTGCAGTGTGACCTTGACAGCCCCAGTTAATTAAGGTGGTTTTACTCATACCATTCTGAATATCACTCAGGTTCCCTTCAGTGGGTTTTAGTGAGAATGCATGTGGACTTCTGTGGAGAGAGCAAGTCCCCTGCCTTGTCAGAAGGTATCCTCTCTGAAGAAGCCTACCTATTCCAGTACCATGTTTTCAAAATGGTTTACCAGACACATCCAAACACATTCCCACTGGCCAATTTCCCATCCACAGTCAGCAGCTATGAGCAGTATCAGTGGGCTAAGAAACAGATAATTAGAACATTCTATGGTTACCACAAAAAGAATAAAGTAAGAAAATAGCCAACTTTGTCAAGGTACGACAAAGTCTTGCAGACCTGCAAAGGAAAAATCTTAAAAGGGTCCCCGTTATTTGAAATGACAGAGTCCCACCCAATATATTTTCAGAGGTAACACATGGATGTTCAATTTGCACTAAGTGGTACAGGTTATTTTAACCTCACTACTTCGAGCCAATTGTTTTGAATCCTCCATTTTGAAAAGGAGATTGTTTTGATTTCCTCTCCCATACTTCTGTTTGCTTTCTCCTGTTTTCCTCCTCTTCCAATATCCTTTCCATTTATCCTTCTACTCCCCACTACTTTCCACTTTGTCTGTTTTGTTCTTACTATCCCCCAGTCTCCTCACTGCCTGAACTATTCTCCTGCCCTTTCCATCTCCACATTTCAAAATATATGCTCCTATCTTCCTTGTGGGTAAACTAGAAAATAAAAACAGAATGTCATCACTTATAACGAATATCATGAGAGAAAATAATCAGCATAAAATAGAACACAGCAGTCAAAAATCCACCCATAAATCTTTCTAAAAAAAGCAAAACAAATTTCGAGAGAAAAATCAATACTTCATGAAATATGAAAAGTCAGACTTTGGAAAAATGAACTTAACAGAAACAATACTCATAAAGAAGATCCACTATAATCTGTTAAAATTGTTATGGATACAGATTTGATCAATAAATCAAATCTTCATTATAAATTTTAAATGGAAAAAAGAATGGATTTTGATGAAAATAATTTCAATAACATGAACACTAGAATGGAAAGAATGGAAAGTGGTTTGGCTGGGTCTTCTAGAAAATTGATGAACAAATTAAATTTGCTGGATGCAATGGGTTCCCTCCCTAAAACTGCCAATAAAATTTAATCAGTGCTGACAAAATTCTGATTTGAATATGTTTTTTTAAAAGAGTAGTATCTCAATGTTCTTAGGATCAAAGTGGTGGAGTCAATGTGGCAGTGTCAAATGCCCCACATTGATCCCAACAGTTGACCTGGAGGTACATTAACCAGTTTAGTCCATAGTAGCAAGACCTTTAGCCTTAAGATCCTAAAGAGACTCAAAGTGTCTAACAGAACGAATGGTTACACAAAAGAAGGTTAAATCCTGGTCACTTGGTAGAATTTTGGTTTCTTGCGATAGAGACAGAGTGGCTATAGAAGTAACTGAATAGCTCTGCCCACCATGCTTCTCACATGAGTCTATTCCTATTTTCTATTCACATACAAGACCATCTGCCCTGTTCACGATTGTCTCCCCAATACCAACACTGTGCCTGGCACATAGCAGGTGCTGGGCAAATAATGACTGAATGAATTATGAGCCTTCCGCTCAATAGAGTTTTAAAGATATAAGCCAATCTTCTCTGAAAATCCTAACAAATTATTTGAGTTCAATTCCTGGCACTACTGCTTGCTAGATCTATGACCCAGTCATTTGACTTCTCTGTGTCTCAATTTCCTTAACTATAAAATGAGAGTAAGAGACATAACCACCCCATAGGATTAATTGAAAGAATTAAATGGGAAACCTACATGAAGTACTAGGCAAAGAGCCTGACGCTTAGTGAGAACTTTCCAAATGTTATCTTTTTTTAAATTTTTTTAATGTTTTATTTATTTCTGAGAGAGAGAGAGACAGCATGAGCAGGGGAGGGTCAGAGAGAGAGAGAGATACAGAATCTGAAACAGGCTCCAGGCTCGTGGGGCTGGAACCCGCGAACCGTGAGGGCATGACCTGAGCCGAACTCGGACGCTTAACCGACTGAGCCACCCAGGTGCCGCACCAAATGTTACCTATTACTATTATCACTACCCTCACCATCCTGGAATAAAACTGACCATAAACGTCAAATTGCCAGCCTTTTAAAACACTCGATATTTATGAGAAAGATAATAACATCTAAGGGAATAAGTCTCATTTGGCATAACAAATAATTATTTATTCAATGGCAAGTGGCAATAGCTTGAGAACATTAAGGGGTCAGTGCATGCTCTTCCCAATCTCTTTAAACTTTTGAAAGCAACCTCTACATGACTGAATAGTGCTCACTGGTTTTTAATAGTAACAAGTGCTATTATAATGATAATCATGAAGAACTATAAAATTCTGAAGTGCCTGTGAAACACGAGTATAACAGTACAGTTAATAAGCTTTAATGTGTCCTAATTATTTGAGACATTATCATCATTTTCATGTGATTAAAGACACAGGAAGCAGAATACTGTCCTTAGGCTCAGAAGTTCTTGGTTCAAATCCTAACCTTTCTACTTACTTGAAGTGACTTTGAACACACCCTGTGACTTCTTCAAATATTTTAGCTAATCTGTAAAATGAGGGAAGCAATCCCTAACGTAAGAAACTCATTGAGATTTTATGAAGCTCAAGTGAGTCATGCATATGGGTGAGAACTGAGAAGGACCTCATGCATTATCTCATAAATGAAGAAAACTGAGGTCCAACATAGAGATGTGAATTACCGTCAAACTGCTACTTTTTGAGGGGCTGATTTAAAAAAAAAAAAAAATACTCCTAAAGAAAACATCTAGAAAGGAAGCTGTGTTGAGTAACTTAACTAAGAATTTAATAAAGCAAAACATGATTCCTCTTGCCTATATGAAAAAACTTTTAGTTTCAAAGAGGAAATACATTATTATTCTTGTTTTTGCAATTATGTCCATCAGTAACATACAGGGTATCCTCAGTGATATTTAATTATAATAGTAATGTTTTAAGACCATGTACCTACAGAACAAAATGAGTAATTATAATGAAGATAATGTATAAGGAGCATGGTGACAGTGCCAAGGACTAAATAGGGTACTTAAATTGTTTTAATGTTTATTTTTGAGAGACACAGAGACAGAGCATGATCAGGGGAGGGCAGAGAGAGAGGGAGACACAGAACCTGAAGTAGGCTCCAAGCTGTCAGCACAGAGCCCGACACAGGGTCCGAACCCACAATCCGCAAGATCATGACCTGAGTTGAAGTCGGACACTTAACCCACTGAGCCCCCCAGGCGCCCCTAAATAGGGCACTTAAATATACATTATCTTGTTTGATTCTCATGACAACACTCTCAGGTACCTATATTTCACAGATGAGAACACAGAGGTTCAGAAAGGTTCAGCAACTTGTCCAAGGTGATACAGCTAGAAAGTGACAGAGCCAATGGCTTAAACTCCAAAGTGGTCTGAGGTCTGAGCAGCTGTTTCCTTAACTAGACTGCTTGTGGAAGGCACATACAGACCCGATTATCTGAGGCCTGCCTTTCCTTAGCCATTCCTCCTAGAGGTACATTTTCTTATCCAATGCAGGCCAGGAAGACTCTGAGCAGCTTCCTGTTAAATCCTCCTTGCGCTCATTTGATTCTCTCCAGGTTCTGGAGTTGAGTAACTGGTATAATTCACTGAACACCAATCCAGTGCAGAGGGCTCTGCTGGGACCACATGTCCAGAGCTGTGTAGTTGGTCTGCAGAAGAGGCAGCTGCCCTAGCTCCTTGGCCTTCCCTCTGCATGCACAAGACAGCCGACGTAGAGGCACCTTGCCCCTAAAGCAAAATTGATTGTCGCATCCTGCCTCCTCCAAGCCATTTCCTGCCATGCAGCCTGGTACCCACATATATGTGAAAGGACATCAACTTCCACTTTCAGGGCTTGCCAGATGTAAGTATTTCAAATGCCAACAGTTTGCAGTTGGCAAAGGCTGCACGTGTGTTGTGGGTCTGTCACCATGATATGATGCCTTGGAGACTGTGAGATCCCCCTGAAGAACAGGCTGGTGTGGTGCTCCCCCCATAACACTCTCCTCAATGGAGGATGACCAAGCAAGGCTTCCCTTCTGATAACGCCAAGGGGACTTGTTGGACTTGACCCGCATCTGCTACACAGACTCATCAGCAGAGCAGCGGCCAATGTCTCCCCTCCCTAGTTCTTTCTCTCCCCTTTATTGTACAGGTGTTCTGTTTTGGCAGAGAAATGTCAACGAGCCCTTAACAAACACAAATTATGAGGTTTAAAAAAAAAAAGAAAATCAACAAGAGTCCCCATTGCAATGGCCAAACGGCTGTTTCAGAAAAGATGGAAAATGCCATCATGGGAGCCTTGCCCGCTGCCATGTTTTGGTGTTTCACTGGCCAGGGTAAAAGTAGAGTCCAGACGATGGTGCTTTGTTTCCTGCTTTTTCACACAGAGGCTGCTTTTCCAAGTAAAGAAAATGTTGACCAAAGAAAATAAAGGGAAAGACTGCCTCATTCTTTACCACCACAAAATGTGTAGCATTGTTCTAATTGAAGCAATATGCTTCAGAGGGTGGAGCAGTGTGGAAATAAAGTAACCTATTTTTCGTGACTTGGCTTTACCTCTGGGCCTTCTCACATAACCTAGATGGACAGTTGCAACACAACAAAGAATACTATAGCCTCATTGTTAAGCACCCCCCCTTTTACACTCTGACTTTCACTCACACAATGACACTGTGTCTTCCAGGCCACAGTATAATTACTGTTTGGTGGACACAAAGGTTGGTAAAGAGAAGAAAACTATGGCTTAAGAAAGTAAGGTTTACTATCAACTGAATATCATCAGGTTATCTTAAGATTTATTCCAGAAAATAAAGAAATGGGAGGGGAGGGGGTTGGTCAGATGTTAGTAGTTAAAAAGAACTCAGGACGAAGGAATTGGAGACATCAAGGGCATAAAGTAAGAGGACTGATCAGTTGCCCTGTGTAGCAGGGAGGGGATCAAGGTTGACAGTGATGTCTATTACTGTTTGCCTCCCAAGATCTCAGGAATGCAATGATGGCCGCAGAAGTGACGCAGACATTTTCTCCAAGGCATCTAAACCCACGGCAGCCTCTCAGTTCTGAGCGATTAATATTTGCTCAGTGCTCAGTGATGCCCAACCACTCGGCTCAAGATAGGTGACAGAAGTGGCGCCAGATTGCACATCAGGTGCATGGAAAAAAGTTTCTCTTCCAGAAAACTTTGTTAAAGATGATTAAGAAATCACAGATTGTTTCTCTTTTCTTTTTTACATACAGGCAAGGAAGAGTTAATGACTATCTACTATTTGCCGACACTTCTGACAACCAAGAATACAAGTATGAAAGCAACCTATTCTCTTCTGAATTCCTCGTTTGCTTGCAGCTTCTCCTACACACTCTCTTCGTCAAAAGTACACATCAGCCGAAATGGTTTCGTTCCTCCTGGTCCCCTTTATGAGGAACCTGGGAGAAATTATTGTATGGTATGGGAACTAAGAACAACTGTACTTCTAAAGAGTTGGTTTACATTCATATTATGGACATTTTGAACCATGTAACTGCCAGCGTCCCCTTTCCCATGATGCTTAGGGACCCATGTGGGCCCACCCGAAGCCAGAATGAAAGTCACTATGGTTTGGCATTTATGAATCTTACACCAGAACCATTTTCTTGTCTTTTATTTTGCTTCATCTGCTTCCTTCTTTTCTTTTTTCTCTTCTTTTAAAATTTATCTTTTTACTACATTTCATGTATCTCTAGAAGCTGGTTTTAATTTCTAGGGCTTGGTGGAGTCTGAGAAAACAAACAAATAGTTGTTTTCCCCAAACTCTATTTCCAGAGGCTCTCATTACAAAGGAATTATTTATCTTTGGAGGGTAAAAGCAAAAATAACCAAGTGACAAAGAGAATAAACAGATCAGACTTTCAGCAGCTGTCCACAAAGACACGGAGCAACAGATGTCAGGAAACCGTGAAGTAGCCGCATCGTCACTCATACACGATGGAGCCAGGGCCCATTTGGGGAAAACCTTCTGATGTTTCCCAGATTTTAAAATAAAAGTGATTAAGTAATCTTTAAATTTAAACTCTAAACTTTTCAATGTGCACTCTATCTACTCGATCCAACGTTTTTTGTTCATTGACTATTTCCAGTCTTTATGGCCAGGAAAATCATCAGTGCAGAAGTCTTAACAACATTTTTTTAAAAATCCCACAGATCTTGTATCTGCAGTTTATACTAAATTTTTGGAGCTTTTTTCATCTATGATTAAGTGATTACCTTAGGGAATTATACAAGCCCAGATGAACAACACTGTAGAAATAATTTTTAAGCATGTTTAGTGTAAAGCAGTAATTAGTATAACAATTGATCAGTATCAACTTTTCAAGATATTTATTCATTCAACAAATCTTTCTTGAGTATCTATATGGGCTAGACCCTGAGAATAAACCATAAAACAAATTATGTTTTGATTTTACTTTTATAAAACCTACTCTTTTGGGGAAGATAAATATTAAGCAAATATTCATACTAATGTATACTTTCCCAGTATGATTTAAGTATTATAAATGGAAAATGCTATGATTCTCGATATCTATTAAGTTGTAATAATCTGCCTCAAACTTAGCTATACAAAACAACCACCATTCTGTTATGCCCATGATTCTATGGGTCAGAGAGGTGGGCAGGGCACAGTATGGACAGCTCAACCCTGCTTCCCTGTGACTTAAGGGTATCTTTGGCAGCTGGACAAGACTGGAGAAATGAGAATAAGGCCTCATGTCTATGGCCATGGATCTACTCTATATCACATTGGCAGGAATTATAAAATATCCAAGATGGCTTTTTCACTCCTATGTTTGGTCATGTGGTTTGGGATGACTGGTTCTCTGAGGTCCTCCTAAGTGATTCACACAGGCTTCCTCACACCATGATAGTACCAGGGCAATCAAACTTATTAGATATAAGATGGCTTCCCTGAGAATGAGAATTTCAAGAGGAAAGACATGGGAACTGCCAATCTTTCAAGACCTGGGCCCACGAATTGGCATGGTGTCACTTCCACCATATTCTATTGATCAAACAGTCACAGTAGCTATGAGGATTCAAGGAGAAGGGACACAGACTACCTCTTATTGGGTAGTGTTAAAGATTTCTCCAGGTCAAAAATGCTTGAAATAAGGGAATAGTAATTTCAAAGTGCTGAAAGAGAAAAGTTGTCAAATTATAATTTGGGCCAAAATAAATCCATTTCAGACAGATACTGAGGGCATGTAGAGAGAATTACTAAAGAATATTCAACAGGAAGAAGAAGTTGAACACAGAATTAAGGTATAAGGTGTAAAAAGTTTTAAGAAAAATATGAGTAATCAATAAGCACTGACCATATAAATCAGTATCTATAAAAATGATTAATTGGAATGCTATAAAAAGAAGGTGGAACTAAGTTAAGACAAAGTATAAGATAAAAGGGCACGAATATCAATTAATTTTCAAGTTTGTTAAATCAAAGATACCTGTTGAAGTTTAAAAGTAGCTACAAGAATAAAATTTTAATATAGAACTCTAACTAATAGAGATGAAAAATAGGAGAGAGGTGACAACTTGATCAAAGACCTATAAGGCAGGAGACCTTCTATAAAAATAAAAAAAATACATCGGGGCACCTGAGTGGCTTGGTCTGTTAAGCATATGACTTCGGCTCAAGTTATGATCTCACAGCTTATGAGCTGGAGCCCTATACTGGGCTCTTTGCTATCAGCACATAGCCTGCTTCAGGTCTTCTGTCCCCCTCTCTCTGCCCCTCTTCCACTGGTTCCCTCTCTTTCTCTCTTCCAAAATAAAAAAAAATTATAATATAAGTAATTTAAAAGCATGATAATTATAGTACTGGGAAAAAAATTGAAGTAAATCAATAATCACAGTAAATGTAACAGAAAACTCACCATTTATATTTAAAAAATATTTTTATAGTTTTGTTTGTTTGTTTGAGAGAGACAGAGACACAGTGTGAGCGGTGGTGGGGCAGAGAGAGGGAAAGACACAGAATCTGAAGCGGACTCCAGGTTCTGAGCTGTCAGCACAGAGCCCAACACAGGGCCCCAACCCACGAACTGTGAGATCATGACTCAAGCCGAAGTCAGCTGCTTAACCGACGGAGCCACCCAGGTACCCCTAAACTCACCATTTATTTAAACAGTCTTAAAGTAGGTTTTAAAAATCCAGCTATATGCTGTTTACTAAAGATAATTCTAAAAACATAAAACAGGATTGAAAATAAAAGGACTAAAATATAAATTACCAGGAAAACAGTATGCAAAAGAATTATGGCACAAGTATTTTAATACCAGGCAAAATAAGTTTGCAAGAAGCACATTAATAATAAATAGTCACTACATAATAATAAAAGATAAATCCATTAAGAATAAGTATCTCTTTGGAATTTATAGAAACCAAGTATATGGCTTCCAATTAGACAAAGTAGAAATTGGGCAGAATTACTACCAGTTATCTTGACACATCTCCTTAACAATCAATAACTTAAATATAAAAATATGTGGTAACTATTTTCTTATTGTGTAACAAACAGACTGCAATAAATTGAGGCACTTAAAATAGCAGCCATTTATGATCTCACCATTTCTGTAGGTGAGAAGTCTGTATTCTCTGTTCAGGACCTCACAAGATGAAGTCAACGTGTCATCTGGGCTGCATTCTCATATGGAGCTGAGAGGCTGCTCAAGCTCATTTAATCAGTTGGTAGAACTCAACTTGTGTATGTGCGTAAGACTCAAGTCCCTGTGTTCTTGTCCTCTGTTAAGAAGGGGTTGCTCTCAGCTCTTAGAGATTACTCTCAGGTACTAGCCACTTCCCTTTTAATTACTCAGGAGTCAGCTCATTAGTAACCTAATAAAGGAAATAAAATCTGATAGTCACAAGTTCTACTCCCACTCATGGGGAAATCTGATTGAATGGACATTAATAGAATAATGTGTACAACAGTTATAGATATGCTAAAATTTAGCAAGTATAAAAGCAGAAAGCAAGTCCCAATAAATATCAAAGAATCTTGGTGTGTAAATGATTTGGGCACCTGTATTGTGTCTTAGGTATGCTACAGTAACAAACATAATGATTACGAAGTACTTACACACACAATAAGAATCTAATCTTTACAAAAGAATGGCATATTGCCATATTTAATTAAGATATAAAAATCAAAAAGGTAAAAAAATACCTAAAAATACATAAATGAATGCTTTGAGATAATTCATGGTTAAAAAAAGAAAATGATCCTTGAAGTTAAAAAAAATACTTGGGATAACATAAATCAAAATATTATATAATAAAAGTGGTGAAATGCAGCTAAAACCATATTACAGGAAAATTTATAGCCCTATGTATTTATGATGGAAAAAAACAAACCAAGACTTCAACTTAAAAAAAAAAGAGAACAATCTCAAATAAAGTAGAAATAAAATAATGCTAAGTGAAATTAATTAAAGAGAAAAAAATGATGAGATCAACAAAATCAAATCAAATTAAAAGGTAAATGTAACTGTATGTTCATAATCACGATTAGATTAATAATTATATAAAATATAAATACTATGAAAATAATTTGAAATTTACATTAATATACTTGAAAATTTAGATAAAATAAGTAATTTTTAGAAAAGTAAAACTAATCAAAACTGGCTCAAGAAAGAAAAACCTTAACATATTCATAGTTTTTTAAAAAACTAAATCAGTAATTTAAAATAGCCAACAAAAAAAAACCAACAACAACAAAAACACAAAACCCTGCTAGGCCCACATATTTTGCATGTTCATTATACGTATTCTTTGATAAACAGATCCACCAAATGTACACATTCCTCCAGAAAACAGATAAGGACATACCACTCCGTAATTCACTTTATGAGGATACTTTATGATAATCTTGATTACAAACAATAACTAAGGCAAAATGAGTAAAGAAAATAAAGGACAATCTAAAATATGAACATAACATTTAATTGCTATAAATATGATAAAATGTTAGCAAACTGAAGCCAGCAAAGTAAACAAAAAAGGTGCATCACTATAAACATCGATAAGGAAGTATCTTTAACATCAGAAAATCTATATACGAGAAATATAGTTTTTTACATGTAAGAAATAATTAGGAAATACAAATTTAAAAAGATATCACTAAATCTAACAAGTGATATGCAAGATGCCCAAGGAGAGTATTACTTAACTGTGCTGGAAAACAGTATCAATTTAATGAAAATACACACTATTGTTCATAAATGGATAGACTCAGTAACATAAAATGCCATGTTTTTGTTTACAAATTAATCCAAAAAGCCAATATCGTTGTAACTAAAATCCTAATAGGTCACTTTTTGGAACATGATAAATTGACCCTAAAACTTATATGCAAGAGCAAAAGGACAAAAATTAGCTGTGACAATTTTTGAAGAAAAAGAACAAGTATCAAAATATCAAGGTGTATTTTAATGTAGTATGGGTGGAAACACAATTACACAATTTTAAGTGTTTTTCTGTGTCAGATATTGTCCCAAGGACTTTATAAATATATGCTAACTTAACTGCCATAACAATTGTTTAGTAGTTGCCCCTACTTTACAGGAGAAGAAACTGAGGCACAGAGAGGGCAAATAGAATGCACGATGTCAAACACAAGAATATAGTGGAGATGAGGTTCAAACACAGGTGCCTCATCTGTAGACAGACCATGCCATACTCCACAAATCAATATAATAATTGACAGTGTGGTTTTGGTGCACAGATACATAAAAACAGAGAATCAAACTGAGTGATCAGATATGGAAGAGAAGTGTATGCAAAATTTATATATGACAGATGTGTCATTACAAATCAATGGAGAGAAAAGGAGTTATTCAATAGATGATAGGAAAAATTATATATCTGCATAGGAATAAATAAAATTAGACCCCAGCTTAATATCATATGTAAATATACAGCCACATATATTGAAAGTTTTAACGTGTAAATCAAAATGTTTAAACTTTGAGTATGTAAGCTAAAGTCATTATGGTCTCAAGATAAAGAATCATTTAAACAAGATATAATATACATAAGTTTTAAAGAACCAAATTTGCAGACTAAATTAAAATGAAATATTTCTGTGTGGCACAAGGTGTCATACATAAGGAAAACCATAAATCACAGAATGGATAATGGTTTTTGTAACTCAAGTAGCCGATAATTTTTGGTAGTCAGAATTCAAAGAACTTTTATAAATCAACTTTAAAAAGCTAAATAACCTAACGAAAAATGGGCAAAGGTGTGAACAAGTAATTGAAGAAGGACAAATCTAAAAGTCCGGTAAGCATAAGAAACGGTGCTCTTACTGTACTATTAGAGATATGCATGGCAAAATAACAGTAAATAGAAATTTACCACCAGAAGGGCAAAGAGGAAAATAAATCCAGCAACACCAGGCATCAGTGAAAATGTGAACAAATTACAACTTTCATATACTATAGATGGGAGTATAAACTGGCATGCCTACCCAGGATGCCATGGATAAGCTGGAATGTGTAGTAGCCTATGATAAGCCTTACCTATCTATCTCAAAATGAATAAATACTAAAGAGCCATGTTGAGTAAAAAGAACACAAGTTGCAGAATAATACATGTAGTATATTTATATAATAATACATCTTTATCACGTTTATGGAATCATATATGTATACAATCATAAAAACAAGGGTAGAGAGGTTTAAAATCAAATCAAGATAATAATGATCACTGGGAAGGGGAGACTGCAATGGGAAAAGAGACAATTATACAGGGGCTTTCAACTGTATTTGGAATTTTTATTTGTCTAAAATAAAGACATGAAGCAAATTAGGAAAATGTTAAAATTTGACAAAGCTGGTTGGTGAGCACATAGATATTATATTATTCTGTATGTTCTTCCATTTGCTTGAATTAATTCATAATACAGGAAAAACCTGTTTCAAATGATATACATAAAATTAGGTTATTTGAAGGGAAACATCATAGGCAAGGTAAATGCATTTTATGCATTTTATTAAGTGAAAAAAGATGCAGACACATTACTTTTTAGGAGAATGAGGAATTTTGCTTTAATTGCAGCTTTTTCTATAATGTGCTCACAAAATAAAAGTATATCTATCTATCTGGAAACCAACTGGGGAATTTGAAAATTTCACTAATAAGAACTGCTCTATTTTAGATTGCTCCAAATGGGTGAATTGCTGCAATTAAAATAAGTTTGTCTATTCTTTAAAAAGTGGACTAGAATTTTAAATTAGATTGAAATACCTTTTTAAGGTCAAAGTGGTTGGAAAGACTTTTCTCTCTCCCTTGCATATGGTTGGACATAGCTAAGCCTTGGCAATCTTCTTTCATTCAACAAATAGGTTTTGAGAACTTACTATACACTAGAGTCAAAACAAAAAATCTTCCCACTTTCTTAGGGCTTTCTTTATAGCAGGGAAGATAGCAATTATCAAGTATGTAAATTAGTGGTACGTGCTATGAAAAAAAATTAAGTGAAGTGAGGTAATGGGGTGGTGGTCAGGGAGTGGTGGTGATTTAGATGGGTCGTCAGGGCAGACCTCCCTTAGGAACTGAGGCCAGAAAGATAAGGAGGAAAAGATGCAAACATTTGGCCAGAAAGGCTTCCAGACATTTTCCCCCAGAGGCTATGTATTTAGACTTTCATAAATTCCCTAACATCTTCATGTCACTGAGTTATACCTTTTCCTTTAAGACTATGTTTTATAAAGAAATAAGAAATTTTATCACGTGATTAGAATTTCTGCCTACTTGAGAATTCCAGAGCAACATGACAGTCTTGAGATTCCAGGCACAGGGCCTCAGAGGCTAGGATTTAGGCGAGGGTCTCAAAGCTCAGGAGATCCAAATTTCTGAGACTTTGGGTAATTTACAAAAAAAGTCATTGAAACCGCCACCCCTTCCCCAATCCCTAAACACACATTCTCTGATGCTCCTTTTATGTTTAATTGGTGCTCGCCTTAATGTTTGTAACTCACATACTATTGTTATTGTTTGTCTTCTCCACTAGAGTAAGCTCCCTGAGGGCAAAGGCTTTTGTCTCTCTTGTTTATTCCCAGTATAGTACCAAGGCAGAGTAGGCAACCAATAAATACTTATTGACCGAATGAATAAATGTTAAAACCTTTAACACCAAGGGTCTAACTCTACTGACCTGAATTATGCCCCAATTGTAAGTCACCTGATTATTTTTCTCTTTAATCACATTATAAGCAATTCTAGGACAGAAACTACGCTTTATGACGCTTCTGTAGTCCCCCATTACACCTGAATTAATACTGGGTATACTCAGCCCCCAACCCCTAAAACAGTAATTGTTCAAGTGATGTTTTCTAAAACTGTGCTGAGTAAAGGCAGGGCAATGGGAGAAAATGACATTGCAACCCAAGGGCTTGTAGTCCTTACAAATCTATAAAAGCTGTTAAAGACTTGTTTGGGAGTTAGAGAAGAAACCATTTAATAGATGCAGTCAATGCAGAGAGACAGAACTCTCAAACAAGAAACTTACTTAGACTTTGGATTAAAAAAAAAAAAAAAAACAGTTATCCCACTCGTAACCTAAATAACGCTATTATAACTACAAATCAATGTTCACACTGACATAGAGTCTGTACTGTGTCCAAAGAGGTTTTAGAAGCTGTCAGTGTTGATAAACAGAAGCTAATGGATGAAATGAGAGAAAATATGAACCACAGGAATTAAGATGAATATGAACTACTTCTGATCAGTACAGAACGAGGTTGTATAAACAATCTATGTCATCATCATTGAGGAATGCTTGTCTAAAATACAGATCCTAGGTCCCATTCCAGACTCACTGACTCGGAATCTGTGGGGGTACTTACTAAGGAACACCGAAGTTTGGTAACTGGTGTTCTAGATAAAAGAGAAGGCAGGTTCTGTTGGGGACCATCGGGAGCTGCAAACCTCAGGAAAGTGAGGTAAAAACGGGTGAAGCAATGAGGCATCACTCTGAAGTAGGTATGTAATAGAGATGAGCTGGGTGAAGCCAAACCACAACTAAGACACAGCATTTAATTGCTGACCACCAAGAAATTGATAACGCAAGCACTGAAGTGACACTGCTGACCACATTAGCAACAAGGCGCCTGGTTGTCAGAGCAAGATGTGTGGCAAAGTGTTGCTACAGGAAGTAAAGGTCAACAGACCTTTTTCTGTAAAAGGCAAATAGTACATATTTTAGGCTTTGCAGGTCACACGGCCTCTATTGCAACTATTCAACTCCACTCACTGTTGTACCGTGAGAGCAACCATAGACAATACATAAACAAAGAGGCATGGCTATGTTCTAATAAAACTTTATTTATAGTAACAGGCAGAATAGGACCTGATAGCTGTAGTTTGCTAACCCCTGCTGTAGTTTATCTTAGGAAAAGAAAAAGGCAACTAATCTTTTGCTTATATTCCAGTCTGAAAGTGAGAGTGTGTGCTTGTGCTTTATGCATTCCATTTACATGTAAACTGGAACAAAGTACATCAAAAACATATGAATAATGATTATGAATATTTTTGTTTTTGCCTATATTTCCTAAATTTTTCACTACTTTCTATACGTAATTATTCTTACTCTCCCTTTTTCAATTATTTTATAATCAGAAAAAAAAAATCTCTTTGAAGAAGAAAGGAGAAAACCAGCTACTTTTAGATGTTCCTTGAGCCTCAGCAGAAAGGCTCTGCTTGGAGTTTACAAATCTTTTGTGATGAGAACAATCCAGCCCCCACCATGCTTGCAGATAACATGAAAACTCACTCAAGTCCTGCTCATTGGTGCAAGCAAAAAGAGGAGCAGAAAGGACGGGGCAATTCAGCAGTTAACTGCACACGCTTTGCCCAACCATCCTAATTTCCATGATTTTAATAATAATGAGTGAAACCCAAAGTGTTAAGTTGCACTTTCTACCTCAGCAAAACGGAGTGATAATTGTGCAGAGAATAATTTTATGGGTGAAGTGTGCCCTGTATTGTAAAAGATTAGAATAAAGTGCTCTAATACACAATGTCTTAGCAGGTGCAGGCACTTACCTGAGCAATTAAAATCTTCTTAATATACAAATCACAGCCAATGAGACTGCTGGCATGACAGAATAGATCTTTCAGGACACAATGTGTTTGTCTCAAATAGGTCCCCTCTCCCCACCCTGGCTTTATTTATTTATTTTTGCTAGCAATCATTTGTAGATCTTTCATTTGAAAAAGAAAATTGACCAAACATAGATAATTTGCTCCAAATATACCCAAGCACATTCATTCTCTCACAAATCCATTCAGACCACAAAAAAAGCTATTAAATACTTACTATGTATGAAGCACTGTGCTGGGTGCCGAACAGGCTATTTTGGGACCAATTATAATCATCTTCTCCACAAACAGAGAAAAGCACTTCTCGATGATGGCCACAAGTTACCAGGCTGGGGAAAACTGGCCATTTGAGTCCTCTGCAGGTCGCTGGCATTCTACTCAACTAGCTAAATTCATGGTCTAGAACCATGTGCCGACGGTGCGGGACTAGCATAACAGAAGGGCGATCCTCTGGAGGTAATGGTGTGGGTGAGATGTTCGATAGGAACCAAGTCAACACAGACATGAGTTCCTCTCCTCCCTCATCTCTTCAGCACATCCCAAACTGGCCTTTGCCTCTCTCTTCCACAGAAAAGACTGCCCTTATAAAGATGACCAGTGACTTCCATGTTACTAAATTCAGTGGTCAGTTATCAGCAGACCTTGACAGGAATTTGATATGGCCATTGCTTCTGCCTCAATATCAACTGCCTCAATGACATTCAAGATACCACACATCTCACTGTTCCTTCCCCATCAACTTGGCTGATTCTTCTTCCTCTTCCTAGCCTCTATGAAGTGCCCCAGGGTTCAGTCCTTCTTCCGCTTCTCCAATCTACAACTCACTCTCTCAGTGAGTTATAGTACCACAGCTTTACATTTGAATTGTATGCTGTTGACTCCCAAATTTATGTCTTCAGTCCAGACCTGTCTCCCAAAGTCCAGACTCATGTTTCTACAAGTTTATCTTACATCTCCACCTGCATGTTGAATAGCTGTCTCAAAAATCCATGTCCCAAACTGATCTTACTCACAGAATCTGCACCATCCGCAGCCTCCTGCATCTCAATTTATTGCAACTTCATCATTCTAGGGGCTCAGGGAGAAAACTTGGGAGTCATCCTTGACCCCCCCGCCCTTGCTCTTATACCTCACACTCGATTAATCAGGAAGTCACGTTGGCTCTACTTCCAAATACATACAGAACTGAATTCTTTTTGACCACCCCCAATGGCACATCAATGTCTAAACTCCTATCATCTTTTTTTTTTAAATTTTTTTTAATGTTTTTACTTAGTTCTAGGAGAGAGAGAAAGAGAGACAGAGAGACAGCATGAGCAGGGGAGGGTCAGAGAGAGAGGGAGTCACAGACTGAAACAGGCTCCAGGCTCTGAGCTGGCAGTCAGCACAGAGCCTGACGCGGGGCTCGAACCCACGAACCGCGAGATTATGACCCAAGCGAAAGTCGGACGCTTAACTGACTAAGCCACCCAGGCGCCCCTAAACTCCTATCATCTTTCAATTGGACACTTGCCATGGCCGCTGGCAATAATCCTGGAAATCAAGGGAATACTATGACCATCTCCTCTCTGGTTCATTTTGATGGCACAGCAATCAGTTCAGGCTGCCCCAAAAGGGTTTAGAGAACACGTTAACCACAGTGCCGTATTGATAGGCAGAGAAAATAAAAACTGAAGTTTGGCCTCTTAAAACACTAGAAGATTTACAGGAAGTGTTTAAAACTCACTTAAGTGACACTTCATCAATGCCACAGTAAGTCATTCTTTATATTGTAGACATGCTGTTGGGATTCATTTGTTAATTTTTTTAAAGAGAGAGAAGGGGGGAAATAAGGAGTAGAAGATTATCCAGATTGCATGAATCAGCCTGTCTGTATGTCTGGGGGTAAATCTGTTTTGTTTAAAGATATCATTGGCAAGGAAAGGATGACCACAAATATGTTCTTTCTCCCGGAACAATTTTGGCTTCTTCACATCGACACAATGATGACCACTATGGGTGGGCACAAAAACATTCTGCTGTGAAAAGCAGGGCTGCCTGGTTGTGTGAAGTCACTGCCTGAGTATGGTGGCTTGCCTGCCCCTCAACCATCTCCAGGGGTGGTGAGAATATCAAGACTATTATGACATTCAAGTGTCAACACACTCCCACCGAAACGTCTTGCACCTTTGCATAAGGGTATACAGGGAATTTTATCAGATACCTATCCCCTGAGGTAAGGCCCAGGATTTGGCCATTTAAAAGTAAACTGAGCAATTTTGATGCAGGTTGTCTGTAAACTACGTATTTAAAAACTCTGATGGGGTGGGGTGCCTGGGTGGCTCAGTCAGTTTAGTGTCTGACTTTAGCTCAGGTCACAATCTCATGGTTCACAAGTCCAAGACCCATGGTGGGCTGTGTGCTGACAGCTCAGCGCCTGGAGCCTGTTTTGGGTTCCGTGTCTCCCTCTCTTTTCCTACCCCTCCTCCGCTCATGCTCGGTCTCTGTCTCTCTCAAAAATAAATAAAAAATATTAAAAAAAAAAAAAAAACCAACTCTGATGGAGCTGACAAAGCATAGACTTGGGTTTCATCAGTCTAGAGCCCAAGTTCAACTGATTCACTGGGTAAACTTTTTTTACCATGCTGAGCCTTTGTTTTCACATCTATGAAAGGGAATAATGAGGTTCTAGCACGCCTTACTTTCTTGTTGGGCAATTCTGGTAAAATAACACAAAAATCTTTTCAAACCCCAAAGTACTATACAAATCTAAGTGACCGTTATTATTTCTGTTAGACACATTGCCCTGTTTTTATTGTTGCCAGTCTGATTTCTGGTAAAATTCTTATTTATGGGCTAGTTTTATATCCATGACCCTACTGAAGCTTTTTTTTGAGTGAAAAATGCATCTTCATAAACATAGGAACCACTCCAAAATTAGAGATGAGTTTTATTTTATATATTTCACAAGAAAGGAGTGACAAAATTGACGTTTTTCCCCCACTTTATCAAAAATATGTGATAAGCCTTGTTATCACATACAAAGCAACTAAAAAAACAAGAAAGAATGAACATGCCCCAAAAATCCATCACACAGTAAGATGGGACAATTTTGGTAAGTGCAGTGCTGTGCGCCAACATCTATATGCAAAGTCTTATCAGTTATAAATCAGCCCCACAGTGGAGAGATGAAAATGCAGTTGCTTCTCCCTAGGTCATGAGAGGGAGAAACCGGTGTGGAGCTTTCTCCGGCTTCAACAGACGGCAGTACAGCTGGAGGTGGGTGGGCGCTGATGCCACTCCCCACACATCTGCTCACCTCTGTGCTCCCTGAAGCTTGGTTGGGAGGCAGGCAAAGGACCAACATATCTCTTCTTCTCTGGCCTGGGGGTACTTGCTTAGTCCTCATGCAGAGCAGCCCAAAAGCCAACCAATGAGGATAAATACCCCTAGGTTACCCATAACTAGGTGAGATAATACCAAGGTACTAACCCTCAGAGGAGCCCCAGAAAGATGGAGCCCCAGTTCCTCTTAGTGGATATCTGTTCATTAATTCACCTTGTAGAGACTCCTCTAACCCCGTCCAACTCTGTCCGTAATCTCATGTGTGCTGCCTGGGATCAACTCCCAAGTAAACTACCTGCACCCAAGTCCCTTATCTCATGGTCTGCTTTTGAGGAAACCCAAACTAATGCAACAGGCTTTGGAATCATTCTAATACATTCTAATCCTGGTTTAATCGCTTGCTAGTTGTCTAGCCTTAAGCGAGTTATTTAATCTTTCTAAACTTCAATTTCCTTATCTGTAAAATACAGATGATAGTAACTATGCCAACTTTGTATGTCTATTGTAAAGATTAAATAAGATGTAAAACAAATAGTACAGAACCATGTACTTGATAAGGGCTCAATAAATGCTGGCATTGAAAGCAATTGTGGTTGTTAAGAAGACACTCCCAACTTTAAGCTTCCAACTCTTGATTTTAGTTCAGGTTATGATCTCACAGTTCCTGAGATTGAGCCCTGCATCAGGCCCCATGCAGACAGCATAGAGCCTGCTTGGGATTCTCTCTCTCCTTCTTCTTTCTTCCTCTCCCCACCCCCCCTCAAAATAAACAAATTTTTAAAAAACTAAAAAAAAAAAAAAAAAGACACTCCCAACAACCATGACACACTATTCACTCCCATCAGACTAGGAAAACATTACAAATGTGAACAATACTAAGTATTGGTAAGATTACAGAAAAACGGGAATATTCATATTCTGCTGCTAGGGGAGAAGCCTATATAACTACTTAGGCAGGTAATTTGATAATATGTAGTTAATATACATACATGTATTAACATATATAATATATATATATGCTATATATGTTAATTATACACACACACAGATGCTATAATCCAGTTAATTCCTATTCTGAGAATATGGCCTAGAGAAGTCTCATGCTCTGCTCCAGAAAACACATGTAAGAATGTTCATGGAAGACACTGTTCATTATCATAAGAAAAGAGAGATCATCTAAATTCCTTCATTAAGGAAAGGATAAACGAATGGTGGTGCATTTATACACTGGAGTACTATATAGCAGTTGAAATAAATTATTTCTACATTTATCAAAACATGTTAAAACTAGAGTGGAGAGCAAGGTAAAGGTTACAGAACATCACAAGATGGAACTTTGTGTGTGTGTGAACTTTTCAAAATATATGATTTAATTCTACCTATTGTCTATGGACCCCTAACTTACAAGTAAAAATCAAAAACAGGGATGCAGAGAAGGCACTCATTTCATTAAAATGCTGATCACTGGGGACATATAATAGAGGGTAGGTGACTTAAACAACACAGATTTATTTTCCCACCATTCTGGAGGCTGAAAGTCTGATATTAAGATGTCAGTGGGGTTGGTTTCTTCTGAGGCCTCTCTCCTGGACTCCTAGAGTGCCACATCTTCCCTATGTCTTCATATGACCTTCAGTCTGTACCTATCTGTATCCTAATGTCCTTTTCTTATAAGAACACTTGTCATATTAGAATAGGGCCTTCCCAAATGACCCCATTTTTATCTTAATTACCTCTTAAATTTTTCTAACATTACTTATTTTTGAGAGACACAGAGTGAGCAGGGCAGTGAGAAAGGGAGACACAGCACAGAGCCTGACACGGGGCTCAAACTCACGAACCGTGAAATCATGACCTGAGCCGAAGTCAGAAGCTCAATGGACTGAGCCACCTGGGCGACCCTGTCTTAATTACTTCTTTAAGGACAGTGTCTTCATGTGCAGTCATATTCTGAGGCAGGAGAGGTTAGAACTTTATCAATGTGGGAAGAGGCACAATTCAGCCCCTAACATTTGCCAAAAAAGAGAGAATAATAGCTACATGTAAATAATTGGTAAAGACCAGTAAAAAAAAAAAAAATTAAAATAAAATTGTGTAATTGACAAAGCGATGGAGGCTGCCCAGAATAAAATACCATAGTTCAGGCCAGTTCAGTCCTCAATTAGACAAGAACTTCTGCTCTGGCCCACTGGAGTAAACAAAGCTGGAAGAGCATTACCACATTCTGTGATGGAACCACAGAAGAATAAAGGTTGGTCCTTTCTGCTAAACTGCTTCTAGCCAAACAGTCACCTGTACATCCAGGCTACAATTATGCATTTAATTGTGGGTTGGTAGGTTTTTGTTTGTTTATATTCCAGTACAGACTCCTTCACAAAGGATTTGAGTCCGTTCTTGCAACACATGGTGGCAATTTGAGGCTAAGTCCCACCACCCAAGTTGTATGGGGAGAAGCCATAGAGAAATGGGGCCATCTCATTTTTCATCGCTGCCTGCCCTGCCTCTGACCGTGTCGATGTTGTGATGTTCTGCCAACTGAAGCCAAGCACCCCAAAAGGCAGATCAGTTCCCTGGTGAAGCCTCCTGCAATTCAAAAACATGTCTTTATCAAGAGATTTATCCCATTTCCAACTCTGAAGTGCCTCGCCTCTGTCATGTACCAAAGGCGTAAGAGTTGCTGTAAATGTGGCTTGCTCTGCCCTCCAAAACCACCTCAGAACACACACCAGGAAGCTCTGAACTCTCTCGCTTCATTGCACGGCTCTCCTTTGCCTGACTCTGCCCTACCTCAAAGGAGGCACTCAGCAGCATCAGGGAAACGAGTGCAACTCCCACTCTGGCTGTGCCAAAGTCCCCTCTCACCGATGCCAAAGACGTGTCTTCCCATTTTGTACCCTTTCTTATCCATTCAGACGGAGTGAGAGGTCCCCTCAAGAATCAGAACGCAGCCTGTGCCCATCGAGGCACTTTGAAACAAAAAAACTTCGGTCCCTAGAAGCAGACAATCACGTCAGCCCAGCCTGGCCCGATCTGCACTGGTTCTGACCATGGCCCACGGAAGTGGACTGTTAATGCAACCTGCCTTTGTGATTCACCTACAGAGAGCTTTCCTCTCCGGGTTGCTTTTCTGTCTGAACTTCACAGAGACGTCTTTCCTTTCCTTGGAGATTTTTTTGCCTGGCTTCCAAATAAAGACAAGAGAGTGGCAGGGCCAGGGGGACTTGCACCATCTTAGCTGCAGGGCCCGGCTCCTACCACCGTCTCTGCTCTATGACCCAGCCAGCACTTATGATGCATTGTCCCATCACCTTCACCATTTATAGCACAAAAGCTATTTAGCCAGTGCCTGCAACCCTTCAGCCTGCAGTGCCTTGACAGCAGAGGTTATAGGAAAAGAGAGAGAGAGAGGGAGAGGGGAAGAGAGAGAGAGAGAAAGAGAGAACAATGTGCAATTGGCACTGCATTAGAGATGGAAAAAGTACTTAAAGCCTGCAACATTCATCAAGACTGAATACATAAATGCCACATTTTGAATAAGCGAAGCAAAAGACAATGACAAAGGAAAGGCGCACTGCTTCAGGAATCTCTATCATTTTCATTTGCTGCTGTCAGGAACCTGTTTTTTGCCTCTCACTCTATCAGCCATTATAGCATTAATGAAGTAACCTCACATAGTTATTGACTGGCTTGTCAGAGGCCCTGCCTGATCCCTTAATAGAAACCATTGGTCTTCAGTTAAAAATGGGGTGAGCTGGGAGGTGCTGTGGGCATGTGCTGAATTTCAAGTGCACTCCTGAGGTTATCAAAAGCCATGAAATGCAAATTATTATATTTTTTAAACACACAGATTTCATGCAACTGAGCATATAAAATTGACTAATATTGTACTTTATGCATGCCTTATAATGTTTTCAAATATGCTCTGCATATGTTCTTTTCTCAGAAAGTTGTGGGTGGTATTTGAATAAGCAGAGGTAGGCCTGGTTTTATTTTCTTCTTGAGTCCTCTCGGCCTCACTCTAAGCTGGCACTTTTAGCTAACACAGAGCCACGTTGATGCACTGGCTACTCAACCACCACCACCAATCCTTTGTCTGCATTTCACTTTCAGATCAAAATCATCTTCTTTCCTGATTTTCTTTCCCCACCTGTAAGTATCCAGATCTTCAAACCAGTATATCATTTGCTAGCAACTATAGATTGGCAGGAGGTCTGAAGACTAAATCCCTGTCCCAGAAGGCAGTAAATTGGAAAAATAATCCTAGAGGTAGAGCTTTTAATTCCAGTACCACAATGCCACGGAGCAGGTATGTTAAAACCTAACCACCACAAGACAGAAAAGGGTAAAATATGAAAAGTCAAGGACAAACATTTGGAAAGTTCGTTATTTTTCTGAGGGGGGAAGAGCAAATACAATAATCATAGGGTCAAGCTTGAGGGCATCTACAAAGAGGCACTCATAAGAATGCATACCTAGCTTTGTTTTTTGGGCACATAGCATGCTGGCTTCATATTGGTATTTAATTGGATCATTCTCCTGGTATAAAGCTCTGACATTTTCTCAGCTTCTCCGGGGAGGGAATGTGGTGTCTATGTCTGTTGATTTGCATTACGCCTCCCCCAAACTGGCTCTCTTTGACAGCAGACTATGTGCATTTCTTACCTCTGAGGTCATTCAAAAACTAAGAACAAGGAGCTCAAACATTTCTTCTCTGCATATTACACTCAAATGTCTTGTGGCTTCTCTTTGCCATTAGCACTAGCTCACCTCAGTTGCTTCCTCACGTGGATAATCCGTAGATTCACTGGCATACACTACATTTTCTCATTTAAGAATGAAATTAAAGACCTGAGACTTGGCCACCAAATAAATGTCGATGGTTCGACTTCCAAAAGTTCAACTTAGTTGAGAGACATGTTGACTAGCTCCCATATATAGTCCTTAACATTCAAGTAACTATTCCATTAGCCTAGAGCAACAATGCAAATGCATTTCCTTCTGAACCTTTTTCTCCCTTTTAGATTGGACCCAAATTCTTCCAGAAAAACATTTCTTGCAGTTTTTTTCACATGTCCTGAAAGCCCAGAAAGCTCCAAATTGTAAGGATACACACTCTTCTTGAGCTCTGACATTAATTGAGCAATACTGCCTGCACTAGAAAGATGTTAATCACAAGGTACACAGTACTGATCTAGTTTTACAAACTTTCTAAATGTATAAGCTCAAATCAAAAATAGATGTGTATCACTCATAGACATTTTGAAATTTCTAGCACATTTCTTATATGTCAATAAACGTGTCATTATAAATTCATGTGACTTTAAAACTGGAAGCCACCTCATGCAGGTTTAGTTCCATGTTCTCATGCTAGTCACAAATAAAATAGTGTCCCAAATAAGGTAAGTGACTTGTTCAAGGTCACAAATAAGTCACTGCCATTTATGCATTCATTTATTCAACATGCATTTATTTGAATGCAGCCTATGTATGGGGCACTGGAGTAAAACCTAGAGATATAAAAATTATATATGCTTGGTCCCTTATCTCATGGAGCTAATGGTGGGGGGGGTGGGGAGCACAGGATGTTTAATGATTTGTGATAAGTGCTGTAACAGGACAGAGAAATTAGCAACCTGAGAGAGGAGCAATCAGGGGAGGCTTCCAGACAAAGGTATGTTTATGCAGAGACTTGAAAGATAAGATGGATTTAACCATATGAAAATAAGAGCTGGAAAAGAGGGCTTTTAAAGAGCTTACATTTAGGTATTCAGCCAAGGACATGGCATGTGTGAAAGCTCAGAGTTGAGAGGTAAGATGGTGCATTGAAGAAACAAAATAAGATCCCAAAGACTGGGGTGTGGGCTGTGATGTAAGAGGAGACTGGAAAGATGTCAGAGGCCAGGTCACAAAAGGCTCATGGATGGAGGTATCAACTGTGAACTTCGTCTGCAGAGCATTCTGACATCATTAAGGGTGTTAAACAGGAGAGTGAGCTGGCCAAATGTGTAACTGATAGCATCAATCTGGCTAGCATTTGAAGGAGATGGCAGTAAGGCTGGAGAAAGGAAGGCCAGGTAGAATTAAAACAAGGTGAGGGGCGCCTGGGTGGCTCAGTCAGCTAAGCATCCGACTTCGGCTCAGGTCATGATTTCACAGTCCGTGGCCTTGAGCCCCGCATTGGGCTCTGTGCTGACAGTTAGCACAGAGCCTGGAGCCTGCTTCAGATTCTGCGTCTCCCTCTCTCTCTCTCTCTCTATCTCTCTCTCTGTTCCTCCCCTGCTTGCTCTGTCTCTCTCAAAATAAAATAAAGACATAAAAAATTAAAAAAAAATAAAAAAAAAAAACAAGGTGAAAGACAAACAGTGGACAACAGTAGCTAGAACAGTTGAAGAGATGTTTAGGGGTACATCTGACAGGTCTTGGTGATGAGGGAGTAAGGCCTCCCACACTTCCAGCTGGGGCAACTAGACACTTGGGGACACACACTGCAAAAGGGGAGACTCAATTTTGGATGAGAGAAAATTAGATGCCCCACTTAGAGAGCTTAAATAATTAGTCATTTAGGCCACCAAGTGAATACACATGGCAAAATTTCCAGCAAGAATGCGGTCTGAGCCTGCCGATCTCCAGGTCCAGTGCTCTTTCTCTACACCTCTACGAACGATCCCTTCTTCTCTAAAGGGCTGAATGTTCAAAGCAGCTTTCTAGAAACTCAGTAGTAAAGAATTTTGAGACACAGTAGAGGGCTTCTTTGAAATATGCACGTAAAGACTTTTCAGTTTTCAGTAGGTTTTACAGTTTCAAAAGTTACGTTACAACCTTCACCTAGTATGTTATTATGAAAGGAAAAATGAGAATCATCTTATATTTCATGGAGTTACCACGCTGTAGCTGAGAAAGCACATTCACAAATATAAGTTTCCACATTTAATCTTCTGAAGGAAACGCTCTCTGCACCGTTTCCGGTCCCTGCCATGACACAAATTGCCCCAGCTTCTAGTGAAATGTCCATGTCAACCCTATGACAGACATTACTTGGGTACTCAGATCCTCAGCTGGCTTCCTCCAACCCCACGCCCTGGAGTCTGCTCTAAACATGCTCATCTGCAAAGAAAGGAACTGAGTTAGAACACCCTCAAGGTCCCTTTCAGCTTTAAGTTTCTATGATGCCAACCCTGAGGTCTGGGGTTCTGCGATGCTGAATTTCTAGTATATTTTCTGTAAAGTAGAGACACACGTAAGGAGGAAAAAGAAATATGGACCATGTTAGAAAGCTCCAAGAGGAAAATGGGAGCAGGAGGAAAGAGTTTCGATGGAGAATGAATCACTGGATTGGTAAGACCTTGAAGCTGGCAGGGGAATGAGGAAGCCCTAGTGAATAGGGGGAGAGGGGCACATTATTTAAACATCATGTTGACTCAGACCCACTCAACAAATGCTCTCCCTCTTTCTCCAACTTAATGTACATCTATGTTGCAAGGCCAGAGTGTGCTCTGCCTCACAATGTGCCCATCAAAACTATGAAGGGAGTAATTGTATTTTCATACTACTGCTGTTAAGCAGAAGTAGCTCTTCTTTTCCTTGCTTTTCATCATGACAGACTATAATAACTAAGAGTATAATCATAATTAAAGGTAGTGATATATAATTTTTTAAATGGACAGACACACATACCCTACTACCTGAACGCCCATCACACGGACTTACCTATATGTATGCATGCTGCCCACACAAATGCACATGCACACACAACACCCCCACAACCATACCAATGCGTACACAATTGTACACACCCCTGCTGGCACACTTTTCCATGCTTGGCCTGCACACCTGCTTCTTTCCACTGGACAGGCCACAAGAAAGACCTTGAGGTTTGATCTGGGAAACAGAGAGCACTTGGAGCTCTACGTCTCTTGTTTAACTTTCTTAATGTGCTGTCGGCACCATACTGCCAAGTCCTCTCTCCCTGTAATGACAATACTGCCCACAGCTCTGTTCTTCAAAGGAGCAGAGAAATCAGTGGGCCATATAGTGTTCTGCTGGGGCCCATAGTTTCTGTTTTTTTTGTGTGTGTGTTTTTTAAGATGTGTTTAGTGACAAGATTTGTCATTTGCAGAAAGGAACAAAGAAGTTGAGGGCACATTTAGATTACCCATACTAATTAGATGCTTGTTCCCAGGGAAGCATTCAGGTTTTTAATCCAATCTCCAAAGTTGGTTGGTCTCCTGGATTAAACAACTCTCCCTCTCTCTGACCTGGCGCTGCTTTTGTTTCATTATGTAGATCTGACCTTTGCCTCACAAAGGTGTTGGCACGGAGAAGACACAATGCAAAGTTTCTCCCCTCCCAAAGTACTGAATTCAAGATGGCTCCCATGAAGAGACACCATTATTAGCAGTCCCAGCTCTGGGTCTTGCACATTCTTTCCTGGCTGGCCTGGGGTACAGATGCTCATAAATTCTGTCTCAGGTGAGCCTCGGTGATTTTTCTAACCAAAACTGCCTAAGCCAAATGAGAATATCTCCCAGCAAAACAGAAAAGTCAAATCCCCAAAGGCCTCCAGAAACCTGAGAGTGTCATAATGTCTCAAGCTTCCATTTCATACAATCTTCGGCATATTTTAAGCATGCAAATGGGCCATCTTTTCTTCTCTGTCTTTCTTTTATTTTATTTTTAAGGATTCAGGAGCGGCAAAATAATTAGCATTCAAGCAGCCCAGTAGGGCATCCATTTATACTCTTACACGGGGGTCAAAGGACATGATGCTGCCCTGCCAGAGAGTTTTTTTTTACACAGAGGGGATACAGTCTGGAATATCCAAATGTAGCAAGACTCTGAATCCCTATGCGGGGTTATTTGAAACTCCAATAGACACACCACTATGGGGAAATTACTTAATCTGCTTCAAGATTTATCGCTATTGTGCTCTATGCACCAGGTTAAAATAGAATACCTCAGAGAGGCCTCAGCGGGTCAGGAGTCCAATTCACACGGCAAGTATTTCACAGCACATTACAAAGTTTCGGACAGAGCCTTTAATCCTCAAAATCATTAAATCCTACCTTTGCACTGATATGCATATAAAAACACTCTGCCAAATGAATCTGTGTTACATTGCTCTCAAAATATTGCTGCAACACAGAATAGGGTAGGAATCTGAAACATTCTACAGCTCACAGGGGTACAGTTTATCAAAAGGTGAAAGAGAGTTTGTGTAAAGCAAAAAAAGGAACTATTGTGTTGGACTGATTTAAGACTAAATGTACGCTGTCAAAAAAAATAGATTTTTCACCTGTCAGGCAGTCATTTTTACAAATGTATGATATGGGTACTGATTAGCGAAAATGCTCTTTTCTAGATGAATTAGAATATAACCCTTTGCTTCATTGCCGTTCATCTTAGAGTTCCCCCTTTTGTGAGACTCACTTGTATATTGTTTCAGTTTCTAGGGAAAAGGTTAAGAGATACATTCACTGCAAAGTAGAATTGATCTTTCGAAACCATCAAGTGGGCTTGCAGCGAAGGAGGAAGCCGGTACCCAGCAAAAACAAAGAAACTTCTGCATTGTGTGCAGGTCGTCAACATAAGGCACCAAATCCCATTTTCATAGAAGAAACACATGAGACCTGGCTCTCCCGACACCAGTGCTGACATTTCTCTGAAATTCTTATGACTTTGTCATCAACCCACATATTTTCAAAACAAATCGTCTTGTGTTTGTTTGCTTTAAAAACAAGATGCCATTGTCCTAGATGAAAATGTGACTTTATAGTAAAAATGTCAGCATGAAAACACAAGGAAGGGGAAAATAAAAAATAGAGCTTAAGTAGCCTTTTCTAAGGGCCTGAATATATGTGATTAAAAATGATTTCAAAAACTATGGCAAATATATTCTTATATCTCATAAGAACACTGGGTGAATAATGATAGGATGTTTAAAAGCAATTTGTTTTATGACACTTTTTTGTGAACTTGCAGAAATTAGTGACAACAGCCACAAAATCAAGGGCTATTGACATCTCATGGCTGCAAAGCAGAAGCTGGCATCATTTTGCAACCTTGTTTTCCCTGGTTACATGCCGAGTAAAAATAAAATATATCTGGCAGTTGAGAAATGGCAGGGTAATCTCTGGAAATTGTATTATAGATTCTTTACCAAATGAATTGTTTCTCTTTATTAAGACATGAAACAGTAGAGCACAGGAAAAGCGATGTAGATGTAATCGAACACGGTAAGGCAAGCCCACCTTCAAAGCCACCACGTTTGCAAGCAGGCTGTGCAAGGCTGCAACTTTGGCGCTATCCCTAGGTCTCTTTGGACAGAATCAATGACTCGTGTCAAAGGCTGCCCTTCTACTCTTTTCAGAGAAGTGAGACGTGAGAAGTGACTGAGGGAAGACCACACAATCTGTTTTATCTTTCTTCAAATATATACCCCTGAAAGTTTTGAAAATGAAAAATCAGGTCACTGCCTCTCGCTCATTTACTAAATGATGAATAAAAAGTTGTCAGGGACAAGTATGAGACAACTTTTGTTGGGTATTTTTCAGCCCCAAACAATGCATCCTAGACTTCAGCTCCTAAAGAGAAGCTTCCTGAAAAGAGACTCCATGAGGGAACGGAAAGAGCTTATGAGGGCCACGGGACTCAAGTGCTAGACCCAGATCTCCTTCAAGGCATCACTGAGCCCAGTTATTTCCCCCATGTTTCTTCAGCTCTTCTGGAAAGTTCGGGATATCTGTGACCCCCTCCAGCTAGAACAGTCAAACTTGTATTTAAAAAGTTGTAACAACTGTTAACAGACTTAATTAAGCTCACCTGTCAAATTTTATTTCTATTATCCTCAAAACTAATTTCTGAACAGTCAGTGATCCAATTAAGTGTAGTGCTGGTCAGAGATTTTTCATATGGCCAAGAATAATCGAGATCTATATGCTACCGTCCCTGCTCATTTCTAGAGGAGTCTGGCTTGCTACTAAAACCTCCGTGCGTTCTGAGGATTGGAGATGAACTCACCCACACTCCATCTTTCTGCGCTGCTAAATAACCCTCATGCTCGTGGTTTTCCAGCAATACTTGAGAGGTTCAAAGGGTTAGGAGTTAGGAAAAAAGGTCACCAAAATAGGCAATGCTAAAAATATAGTACGAAGTTTAAGGAATTAAGAAGAGGAAACAAAAGAAGGTGAAAGAACTTTGAAGAATCAGGGAGTGGACTATTTAGGTAAAAGGAAGGGATTTAAGACAAAAGCAGGGGTGCCTGTGGGTTCAGTTGGTTAAGCGTCTGACTCTGGATTTTGGCTCAAGTCATGGTCTCACAGTTCATGGGTTCAAGCCCCACCTTGGGCTCTGCACTGACAGCATGGAGCCTGCATGAGACTCTCTCTTCCTCTCTCTCTGCCCCTTCCCCACACCCCGCTCAAAATAAATAAATAAACCTTAAAACAAAAGCAAAAAGTGTTGAGAATAAAACATGTGGGGATAACAATAGGAAGACAGTGACTTTTTAAAACAATAAACACGCTTGGCTAAGGGCAACCTATCAAAAGTGATGACTGCCACATGTGAGAACATGAATTCACCTAATGTCTGTCTTCGCAGATACCTATTTCCTGTGGATGGATATTTCCTATTTCCATCCATGCTGCCTACAGAGAAAAAAAATGGAAAAAAGAGGCTCCATTTGTGTAGAGGATTATTAAACAGTCTTTGAATCCAGGGGCCGATAAAGCCTTTCTAAGTCATATTTTTCCTTTTTTTTAATTAAAAAAGCTTTAACTCTCCCCTCATCACTTGTGGGCTGAATTGGTTTGATCCAGAGAGGCAGTTATGCATAAGAGCAACCACTCTCCATTGAATTAGGGGATCTCTCATGCAACACATCTCACCAATTACAAGGTAGGGATGCAATTCTATGATTTATCATACATTATACTGTTAAGTAATATAACATTATAGATACAATTTGTACCTATCTCTCTGCAGATTAGAGAGGTGACACATGAAGAGAGGATCATTAAACACAGAGCAAGGGCAAGGGCCAAGCTCTTCTCTTTAACTAGCGGCTCCAAGTACCACCTCTCTAATCCATGGAGAGGAAACAATAAATTGTTCTAGTAGCTTATTCCAAATTGTGCTCTTTGGGGCTTGGGGTTTTATTAAAACAAAGAGATGCAGGAAAACATCATTTCTATGTGTGAAAACAACTTAGGCTGTATGGGGAGGATTTCTCGCATTCCAAAGGTGATGGAATTCCTTATACACGCATGGACATGGATGTGTGTGTAGGTGCACATCACACTTGTGGGCGCAAACCCATGCCATGCCAGCAGAGTACATATGGATGTCCCTCATTATTGAAATCTGACCCTCAGATGATACCATTTAGGCATTACATTAGATGACCGTTGTCCACCAAAAAAACAGTGCAAGCCATATATGTAATTTGACATAGCAGCTATTTTTTTTTTTAAAGAGTATAAACAGGTGACATTATTTGAATGGTTTACTTAACCCCATTCATCCAAAATATTACCATTTCAAAATGTAAACAATATAAAAGCCATTAACGAGGTTTTTGGATGATTTTCTTCATACTAAGTCTGTGAAAGTCAGGGTGTATTTTACAATTAAAGCGCATATTGCAAACCATGCATTAATTCAAGAGCTCTGTGGTAGCTGGCGGCACCCGTACCTGATAGCTCAGCTCTAGAACTACCATGTATCTTCTGCAACTCCACACGGTCTCCATATGGCTTTGCTGCTTTGTTTGGAGAAGGCTGTATTTTTCAGCCACTTTATCCAAATAAGCAGGAGTCCTAATAAATACAAGATGGGTGAAATGATATTTCACCACATTGAGTATAACTCTCTTCAATTCCACGGAGATCTAGGCGTCTGCTGCTGAAAGGGTGAGTTCTTTGACCTATATCTGCTCTGTCTATATCCCCTTTGTAAGGTCATAAATGTGGACATAAATATCAACCTTAGCAGACAACCCAGACCACTCTTAATGGAATATCCTATTTATAATATTCTTTTCTCTTCTGTACTACCGATTCCAGCTTTATCAAACTCAATTAGACTCCCTTTTGCCTTGACTACACCCCCTTTATAACAGGAAAATTGTATAATCCGCTTGAATGGCAGTACAATGAGGTAGGCAAAGATATAAGGACACCGTTAGGCTGCCTCATAAACCCTAGCTTGTCATGGGACAAGTCATTGATTTCTATTGGCAATCTCATTGTAATGTCAGACTGTTACTTGAATTCATTCTTTGCTCCTCTCCGAGGTAAACAATGAGCCAAAGAGTAGAAATGGACTAGAGTGAAAACACAGTAATTACTCTCAGAAATAACTGGGTAACCTGACTTGTCTGATATCTGAGAAAGCATAGGTTAGTTGGGCCCCACACAACGCCTGAACTAATTGCCCCCAAATTAGTATCTGTCTTTGGACCTTGGAAAAAGCAATTCAACTGTGACTAGCGTTAGAAAGTCAGTCAAGGGAAAGATGAAAGGCAAGTCTTTTAGGGGAAGAGAAAAAAGGCAGAGGTTCATCATTTCCATGTTGATGGAAGTTTCCTCATTCTACTCATTAAGACATATAACTCTCATACACGTAGGACTGTAGTTTGTTGAAAAGACCAGGAGTTGGGGCATCAGACAGATTTATTCTAAAACTTCTCACCTTGCTGGTTATTTGCCATGCATTACCAGGCAAGTTTCTCAGCTCCTGTGAACCTTAGTCTTCTCATCTGCAATGATGGCTCAGCACAATGTGTTCCTAGCTACAATGACCTGACACATGTGTGCTCCCATGATTATGTGGGCTGGAGGAAAACGTGGCCTGGTGTTGGTTTTGGAATCAGGAATACGGTAACAATGGCTGAGAGCTAGACCGATTTATATTTTATCATCATTCTACACAGCTTCATATTACTCACTTTCTAGCCTCACTGCCTCGACAGCAAGACCTCATCTGGGGAGCTACCCCATGTATTTCAGACAATCAGTAGATCAGAAGTTCTTTGTGAGTGCACACCCAGCATCAGGGATAAGGACTTGGGGGTGAAGTCAATGCAGATGATGCGATGGTGGCAGCGTTCCTGCAAACTCTGTCAGAGAGAGGGCCATGGTAACTTTGCCCTCTACTCCCAAAGGTCTTTGTGCTCATTAGACTATGACTAGAAGCATGGTTCTCGTCACTTCCATTGTTTTTCCCAGTACTGGGGTAGGACGGTCCTATAGAGCTCTTGATTATTGGTATATATGTAATTATGTATAATTTATATTATGTATGTATATACAAATAAAATTAGGTGTTCTACAAGTGCTTTCTGACACAATAATCATAATCCGTTATATCGGCACAGGACCGCAGAATGTTTAAAGCATTTTTCCATGTCATTTTACGTGAGCCTCATAGCCACTCTGTGAGATCAGTTTAACACTGCTGTCCCCATTTGAGGCTCCTGATGAGCTAAGATTGTTCAATTACAATATTTTAATTTTTTTTTAATGTTCATTCACTTTTGAGAGAGAGAGGGACAGGCAGAATGTGAGCAGGGAAGAGGCAGAGAGAGAGAGAGAGACCCAGAATCTGAACCAGGCTCCGGGCTCTGAGCTGTCATCACAGAGCCCAACACAGGGCTCAAACTCACAGACCACGAGATCATGACATGCGCTGAAGTCAGATGCCTAAATGACTGAGCCACCCAGTCACCCCTAATGTTGTTCAATTTACATTGCAGCCTGACTCTTGTCCCTTAAACTACTGGCTCCCATTTATTTGTTTATGGGCCTATATTGGTCTGTGACAAAATTTTTTCTGTTCATCATATAGACAATGCTTAGGCCCTTCTGTTGATATTCCTGTCTTGAAGAGAGCTTTACTATTTCATTACTTATTTTTTATGGTTTTCAAACATGATTTTATTCATGAAACTATGTTAATAGATAAAATGAACCTTTTTAAAACTCTTGGAAAACTAAAATGTTGACAAACTTCTATCTATCCCTTATTAGAAGTAAATTTTCAAAAAAAAGTATTAGGAAAAATTTTATCAGTTAAAACACAATTCTGGGAACCACAAAGTTAAATAAATTATGGTACATAGCCTCTTTTATTAAGTACTCTACCTTCTGTGGAAACAACAAGGCTGAGACAGGGCAATACGGTAATAAAGTTTTCCAGTTGAAGGGAATCAGAGGGCTAGCTAATAAGGACAATAATATCAATAAAGCAAGGGCTATGNAAAAAAAAAAAAAAAAAAAAAAAACGAGGAAAAAAAAAAACACTTAAGAAAAACCTATTTAACACTCATCTTCAACAACATGAAAAGCCTGACCTGAAAAATGGTACAGAGGAGGGAAGTCCATGCTGTGGACTGAGTGTTTGTGGCCCTAAAAGTCCTAGGTTGAAGTCTCAAGCCCAGTGTGATGGTATTTGAAGGTGGAACTTCTGGAAGGTAATTAGGTCATGATGGGATTGGTGCCCTGACAAGAGAGACTGCAGACAACTCCCTGGCCCCATTTGCCACATGAGGACACAGGGAGAAACAGGCTGCTTATGAGCCAGGAAGAAGGCTTTCATCAGATACTGAATCTGCAGGCACCTTGACCTTGGACTTCCAGCTTCCAGAACTGTGAGAAAGAAATGTTCCATTCAGCCACTTAGTCTATGGTATCTTTGTTACAGCAGCCAGAGCGGACTGAGATAACCCATTAGTCTGGGCATCAAAAGAATGTAAACCATGGCAAGCTCTGATGCCATTTTGCTGGTTGCTGAACAAGTTGCTGTCTGTCTCAAACTTAGTTTCTTTTTCTGTAAGATACAGGAAGGTTGAGCTAATAGATCTTAAAGGCCTCATCCAGCTCTAAGACCTCTTACTGTCATGATAATAATAATATATCATGTATTAAGTAAATATTATGTGAGTAGTACTTTCAATCCTCAAAACAATGCTACACGGTAGAGATTATTACTCTGTTTTATTTATGAGATAACTGTGGCAGAGTCTGACCTGCCCATGGCCTTGAAGTTAGCTAAGTGGCAGACCTGGGATTTGAATGCTAGTTTGTCCCTCTCTTTACTACATCAAATTGCCTCTCACCAGTCTACTATGTCATGCAAACCCTCATCCAAAACCTGATTGTATTAAAGAATGAAATGGCTTGGGGGGTGGGGGGGCGGGGTGG
>NW_027530368.1:13859894-13941854 GCF_008692635.1 Crocuta crocuta | reverse complement strand
ACTCTCTCTCTCTCTCTCTCTCTCTCCCTCCCTCCCTCCTTCCCTTCCTCCCTCCCTTTCCAACCCCTCTCAAAATAAACTTAAAAGAATGGCTTAACTTTTTCAAAAAATCCTATTTCATGGACTACCATAAGAATAGCAGAAATACTCAGAAACTACCAGAAAAGTCCTCTGTGACCCAGAAAACACCTCACTGTCATATGGTCAACATGCACTGAGGTCATCTTACCAATACGGCACCTGCTGGGAATTTTCTTTCGAGATGGATTTGCGTTTAAAGCCTGGTCATCAGAATAGGACAGTCAGACTGAGTCAGACTTGAAATTCCTAAACTAATACAATCACTAATATTTGCTAGAATATGTCCATTTATAATTAAGCAAAGCAGAAATCCTGCCTAGGCCTGTCTCTTAAGAAAGAAAAAAACATTATGGCTGTTATTGTATTTGATACTGGATTTGATCATTTTCTCCGCTTCATTATTTAATAAGCTCATCCCCATCAGCCACCACAATGGCAGGGGAGCCATGGGCCATCACAAATGGTGTGACAACTGCAGAGATAATCCTCTGCCAAGGCAGGGGTGACAGACAAATGCAGGGCATTCGAGTCCACCATGGGTCTATCTCTGCAAAGTCCTCATGAGTAGGAAGGACAGGGAAAAGCAGCCAGGGAGGGCTTGAGAATTTTCCAAGCCGGATCCCTTACTTTTCCCCCACTCGCAGCTCTAAACTGTATTTACTTGATGTCACCAATTTTCTGCCAGCAGTTAGCATGGCCAGCACGACTTCACCCCTTTGCATCCCCCTCATCCTATCTGGGTTCCATTCATCCGACTATAGGCTGCAGGTGAGTGGATAGTAAGGGCAGGAGCACAAAGCAGCCCCCCAGGGCTCCCCAGGGCTCCCCGGGACTTTCCTCGCACAAAGCCCGAGCAAAGGCAACATGGCTACTGGCCGTGCCAAGAAGCCTCAGGGAGAACAGGAAACAAAGAAGGGCAGTTTCTGAGGCCAAGAAGATTCTGATTAAAGCACTTCTCAGGTTTCTCTCAGCCTGTGGCCTGAGGTCAGCACACAGATTTCAACCTCTGGGTCCTGGCAGAAAGTAGGTAGTCAGGAGGAGTCCTTGCTCTGAGAAGACCCTGAGCCATCTCCCGACTTCTGAGCGGCCCTTACAATACTCTCCCCGCTCCCCTCCAATCGTCAGAGATCATATTAGTGCAGTTGTGAGGGTCTGACATAAGGATGAACAGAAGGGTTGTTACTGGCTAGTGAGAGGAGAGAAGTTTCCTGTCCAAAGGAGGAAAAAAAATCCTCTCCTAATGAATAATGCTGGGAGTGGGGGAGGAGAGAGATGGTCTCTTTCTCCCTGCATCCCTCTCCCTCCCTCTCTGAAGTGAAAACCAAAGAGCGCAAGCAGAAGGGAACAGCAACATGTCTCGGTGTTGAAGTTTTCTTTCAGTGAGTCTGGAAAGAATTCACAGTTGTGGATGGACCGACTGTCCTTCTTTCCCGAACCAAAGACATGACCTCACAGAAAGTCAGCACTCAGGCACATTTTAACATTTTGTGGCACAAAGCGACTCCACAGGGAACCCTTCTCTCAGCATCCCTCTTCTTTGCCCCACCTCACACCACTACGAAAATCCCCGTATGTATCACTCCCTAACGGAAGTGAGACCCATGGTCAATTGAGGAACAGATCCAAAAGAGAGAATGCTAAGGAGCTCACAGGTCCCCAGATGGGTGGGGCCCAATTTGTGCCCGTGGAGGCAAGTCACGGAGAGGCCAGATAAAAGGTCCTCACTGGGAAATGAAATGCCAAGCTTTCCCAGAAAATAAATTAAACAAATACTGTGACCCCTTAGGTTTGATATCATTGCATTACTAGTAATAACAATAATAAAACTGACATAGACTCACAACCTGTAATTTGTAATATTTAGCTCCACGCTTCATATTTGTATAAAAGTTAAGGCACATTTTTCATTAATACCAATACGTATTGGGTTTCTTTTTCCACTTCTAATTGACCCCACCCTCCACTCCTGATTAACTCTTCCCCTACCTTATTTTTGCAGGTGCTTCCTTATTCAGTGCTGTATCACATATCCTGGCTGTCCTTCCTGGAGGGCCCTTGAATCCCACTTAACCTGGCTGGTGTGATGTGTTCTGCAGGAAGGCAGCACTGAAGCAGAACAAGGATGATCACAAATTGAGAACTGTTCTTCCAAATAACAGAAACAGAGAAATTAGACAAAATGTCTTTTCCATCATCTCTCCCATCCCTGTCCAATTTTGCATAAGGAATTCCTGGGAATCAGGAAAGGTATATTCTCTCTGTATCGGCAGAATGACCTCTAACGAGGTCACCGCCACTCCCAAGGCCTGTGTGACCCTGGCCATTCCAGACGAGCCCCAGGGCAGGAGGCAGACTGTGCTGTGGAGGGGAAGGAAGGTCACTGGCTTGGCCAGGACAGTCTCTCATCCAGTAGCTGTGTTTTGGAACCAACCTGGAAACATGAACACAAAGGCCTGCCAATAAACTACATGGTGTTTGCGTATCTTATACACACCGAAGGGATAGATAAATGCCTAGTGGGAGAAAAAGAAAGAAAGAAAAATGAACTCAGCTATTAAGCAGCTATAAAATGTTTTGCTCTCTTCCCTATTTCAAAAGCTTCCATAGCATAAATAGTGGTCAAAAGTTCAGTGAACTGTCTTGTAGTGTGGGGCTCCATTCAAACGGGGCTATTTTCTGAGAGTCTCCTGACACCATATCTAATTTCCAAAATGAATATGCTTTAATTTTCCTTCTTCATGCATTGTGCTTTTTCCTCATTTAAAACAGCAACAGCCTCTGGCAGTAAAGGACATCACATTTCTGTGTGAGATGAAGCTTTTTTTCCCCATATGCAGGGGAATGGCATGGGTCAGGGGAGAAAAAATATATGCAAAAAACAGCACACCCCACTGACCCCGGTATATTTTACATTACAATTTTGCCATTTCCAATATAGGTTCATTTTGCAATGGACCATATCAACCATATTTCAAGGTTTAAAAAAAGGGGGGGGGGAGAGTGGTAGGCGAGGCATTGTCTGCATACAGTATGTCCTAGTACAATGCACGAATTGTCTGATTAGGGTGTAGTGTCACCTACAGAGAACACACACACAGACACAGCTCCAGCCGCTCTGTGCAGAGTACATTTGCAAAATAGATACCATGTGTGTATCCTGCCAATTAAAGGAAGCATTAGGGGACTTCTTTGTGAATGTTGCCAAGAAGAGCTAACTATTTTTAATGACATGAATGTCATATTCAACGTCTCTAAGCTCAGATGAAAGCACCAATGTCCCACTGCCTTATTGAGAAAAGACTACAAATAGAAACTAAGCATCCTAACGATCTTAATACATCTATCTACACGAACCTACTACACATATCTATGTATCTCTGAAGGATCTAGAATCGGAAACTTATTTAAGTCATCTTCCTACTAACTCAGGTATTTCCTAGGACTCAGCAGTTAAAGAAGACAGAGATTTTACATGATGATGATCTTAAATTTTGACATGTATATTAATTATTCACCACAGATATCTGTAAAGATGGTATATGTTCCTTCTCTTGCTCAGTCACTTCTTATCATGAATACTTATTCTTGCATTAGAGAATGTGCTGTGTGCTGTTAGCCAGGCCCTATTCAGTCAACTAATCAGTAAGTATTTTCTGATCAAGATACATGGAAGTTGTGAAGTGGGTATGAAGCATAGCCACTGCCTTCAAAACACTTACAGTTCAGTGCATGAAACCAAAACTAGGCTTGAAACCACATGACCGTGAGCACTGGAATTCCAAATGCCAGATAAACATTTGCTACTTTGTTTAAGCTGGCTTGTATTGGCAATGACATGTATAAAGTTGATAATCACTCCTTTCTGAAGTAGTCCAAGAAAGCTTAGTCAAAGAGGTGACATTTCATCTGGACATGGCAATGGAAAATGGAAATACTGGGGGAAGGAGGATCATCTGTGCAGGGGGAAGGGCAAGTGCAAAGACACAGAGCAGAGAATATACGTGTGATCCTCTTCACCAGTGTCATGGGCTTATCCACATATATACAGATACCTAAGTATCTGTTTGAGTATATCAAACAGGTACACAGAGCTTAGAATAACAGCCTTCCCTTGGGAAAAATAATTGGTGGTCAGCAATATAGAGTCAGTGTCCCAGAAACTTGGTGCCCAAGGCACTTATAAAACAAAAGGATGTGACGGGAGACTCCCTCCATTGAGTCCATATGCCCAGGACAGCAATCATTCCATAGAGTGTGCATTACTCCCCTGTAAGCTCTGAGTTATTGTCCCACTTCACAGATGAGCAAAGTTCAGCCTTGAGAGGTGGATATGCCAAAAGTCACTATATATGTTAGTGCTGAGCCCAGGCAGTCCACCTTAAGACTCCTAGCTCGTTCACTTAAACCAGAGCGCCCTTCTAAAAAGTAGCGATTATGACAAATAAACATAAACATGTATCTCACAAAAGGCCATAGACTCTTCACAACAGAGATAAATAATGGTCATATTGAAAAGCAAATGACAAAAATTGATGAGCTTTGCTTTAGAAAAACCCTATTAAAATCCAAACCTATTCTTTTAAATGTTTCATGATTTATTTTGAGAGAGAGCGGGAGAGGGTGAGGCAGGCAGAGACAGAGGGAGAGAGAGGGAGGGGCAGAGAGAGAGGGAGAGAGGGAATCCCAAGCTATCCAGATAGCACAGAGCCTGACACAGGGCTCGATCTCATGAACTGTGAGATCACAACTTGAGCTGAAATCAAGAGTCAGACACTTAACTGACTGAGCGACTCAGGCGCCCCTAAAATGAAAACCTATTAAACAAACATCTTAGAGAGCAATTACTCAAAAGATTGCAGTTCTCACCAGGGGGTTACTATCACCACTAAGATCTCCTGGCACACTTACAACAGGACTCCACTTACAATAAATTTCAGCCATGCTACAGAGGACAAAGTGAGCTGCCTCATACCAAAGTCTTTTAAGCCAATTAGTTACAATACTACCTTACATCAATCTTGCTCAGTACTGTCCAATAGATATAGAATATGAGCCACACATAGTTTTAAATTTTCTAGTAGCCACATTTTAAAGAAAAAGAAACATGTGAAAATGATTTGAATAATATATTTTATTTAATCCAATATATTCGAAATATTATTTTGACAATATAAAAATTGAGATACTTTTTACTTCTTTGTGTTAGGTTTTCAACATTTGGTATGTATTTTATATTCAGAGTTCTTGCCAACTAAGATTAACTGCATTTTAAGTGCTTAGTAGCCACGTGCAACCAGTGGCTACTGTAATGGATAGCACAGATCTAACTTTTCACATCTCTATTTTAAGGTTGCACTTGGCTCTTATTGGAACAGACTATTGGAATGCATACTGGTTCTTTAGTTCCAGAAACAATCTGTATACATGTATGTAATTACATATATGTAATATCTTCCCAAGAGAGGTCCTAATTGTACTGATCTACATGGAAGTAAGCACTGACAGATACAATTTTGTGGATACAACTTTACAGCAAGAATACAGCCAGCCATTTTCTTCTCTTCTGGTGTGGTTGGCTGACGTAGGAAGTATGATTCAAATTTGTCACTTGAAGTCTTGGATATGGAGACATTTATTTCTGTATCATTTTTAAAGCAGCAACTTCCAAAAAAGTATAGAAACAATCATGCTAAGCAGAGTGGGAAAAAGGTAGGTGAGTTCATTGCAGCAGGAATCTAAGCATTAAAAACTTAAACAATACATTGCGAAAAGAAAGGTGGGAAGGAAAGGAAAGGGAAAGGGAGAGGAGGGAACTATGGCCACACAGATTTTCTCTGTGAAGGAAAGCTAAAGTTGCAGATATTCAATGGGAAGAGAAGTTTCTACCATACAGTTCAGGCGAAGAAAGGTTGCTAAGTAAAACAGCTCTACCCCTTGCTGAGAGATGTTTCGATTCTGTAGATGCATGTAAAATTTTGGCTAAAAGATCTCTTTAGTTATCAGCACTCAGAAATACTGTCATTAACTCTTTGCGATTGCCCTTCCTCCCCTCCATTCACAGACCTCCACCCCGAGAATGATTGCGGGGCAAGTCGGTATGGTGCATCTACAACCGGTGATGCTAGGAACAAATAGTCTACTTCTCCAACATGGACTGGATACCAGGAGAGTCCCACAGCACCACTTTGCCCCTTAGGGTTCTTCCAAGGGCTTCTGCTATGGGGGCAGTGGAGTCCTCCAGCAGGCCAGCTAGCCTACAAACAGTCAGCTCTATATCCATTCACCTTGACCGCACTAAAGTTCTTCAAAATACATGAAACAAGTTGAATATTCTCGGGCAGGGATCATTCCTAGAGACAAGCTGTCGACACGTTCACCACACACTGTCCAACAAACCATGAGGGAGGAAAAGAGTGCAAGGTGATCTGGTGAAGCGAGCAGCACACCGGCACTGTGCAAAGATAGCATTCCCCATTCCCCTGCCTGGTTTGGTAACTGAGAAACAATAACGTTCTTCTAAAATCCCCCAACTAACGAAAATAACTTGAAGACTCTGGGGAGCTGTATATTGGCAACAGCTCAACGACAAACAAAAGGAACAATAAATGAAGGTTTTAATTAGATCATTTAAATTGAGTGTGTAAAGAAACTATATGAGAGAGCAGATATTATAATTTATCAAATGTGGAGTCCAGATACAGACACTGCAAAACAAAATCAGGCAGAAGACCTAAAAATATTGCATAGCTGGATCTTTTCCCTCAGTACTTCAAGTCTGCATTCCTTCTACCCATGATGCCCCGTGGATTTGCAATTTAAATTGTGGTATCTGTACCACATTTATCGCACCTATTGCTTATCCGCATATAAATCTATTTTAGAGCTGAGCACTAAGTTAGAAAGATTTGTTATAAATGTCTTATTTTAATATTTTATGCATGTACTATAATTTGATTCAAAGTGCTGTTTGTCTAAAATACATAACGATGTGTGCTGTGATCGGGCTTCTGTTCTTCAGGAAATATATTTAAGGCAAAACAATTAACTCATCTGTGCATAACACTTGCAGAGTCTGCTCATGTTTTGAATCACTTTAATGTACATTCATCTTCCATCCCCTCTTTCTATGGGGGAATCTTGTTATATGCTGGGGTATGGACATATCATCTTTGCTAGGTCAAGGTGAGAATTTTCCCCTTGATACCTCTTTCCATGGTAAAAGAAACCTTTTTTGAAGTCAGCAGGGTATCTCCATGTAGACTTATGATAAAGGGGCCCAAGAATCTGAATGTAAGAAAGGAAACGAATATTTACCACGCTCCTACTAATGCAAGACCATCACTGTCCTAGAGCCTTCAAACATTTCTTCACCAAAAAAAAAAAAAAAAAAANNAAAAAAAAAAAAAAAAAAAAGCCTCTGAGGCAGCTATTATTATCTCCATCTTGCAGACAGCGTCACTGAGGCTCAGTGAAGATACATAAATTATCAAGGCCTCCGTGGACAAGCTCTCAGACCCCAAATCCCTGCTCTTTCCACACACTGCACTACCACCAATATATTCTACCTTAATGTAACATAATTCAAAATAGGACCATTCAACATAAAAACTAAGTTTTATGATGTAGCACTCAGTTCTGTTTTCCGGTTCACTGGAAACATTCTCCTAAGTCTGGTGAGTTACTGAAGAATTTGCACTTTCCATGCAATTCCTATAGTGTCCTAAAGACGATAAGTAAAACGCAGCAAAGTGAAAAATAGTTGTGGGGCACAACTCTTGGTTTCAGCTCAGGTCATGATCTCAGTTTGTGAGATTGAACCCCGCATTGGGCTCTGAATGCTTGGGATTCTCTCCCTGTTTCTCTGCCCCTCCTCCACAAAATAAACAAACTTAAACAATAGTTGTAATTGTCTTTAAATAAGCAAATGTATAAATAAAATGAAAAGTAAAGAGATAAAAAGATAGAATCAGTCTAAGTCTAAGTCGTGTGCATGCCTTCACATATTGATACAAAGATTGACCTTGGGAAACACAAAGTAAAGGGCAGACCCATTCTCCCCACCCCAGACTGCAAAAAAGTATTTTATTAGCAAAACCAGGTAATTTCTTTAAAAAAAAAAAAAAAAAGTCTTCCCTGATGGGTTAAATGCCCCTATTATAACTTCTAGTAGCTTAGCCCTTATCATCGTTGCAAATTTTATTTTTGTGGAACTATTTGCTTAATGTATGCTCCCCCTGTAGATTATATCCTTTGTTTTCTTCCCTTCTGCACCATCCCTAGTCTCTAGAACATAAAAGATATCCACCAATCATTTCTTAAGAACAACGCAAGGATTGAATGAATCGTGTCCTCCTGCTGTTCCTTTTATACAATTTATATCATGGAGGACTTAGTTCCATACAACCTAGGCCAGCTAATATAACCACATCCTTCTTCCATATCAGTTGCTTTTCCTGGTCCTTGCCCTGTAACTTGCTCCCTGTCATAGCTCTGAAAGCCTGGAACCAGCCTCAAGATCCACTACCAAAATGTAGGGTTTGGAGCAATTACTCTGATTCATCCTATATGGGAAAATACTAAACGTATATGTGTAGGTGCCTGTGTGTGCACATCTGTGGTGTGCACACATACATGTACACACAAAGGCGAACTCTCAGGGCAGGTAGAATGATACAGCTGGCTTCTCTTTACTGGTTACATGTTAATTCCTACCTCTCAAATGGGAACAGTGATCAACTGAGGGTAAGACTCTTGATGGTCAGTTTCTGTAACCCCACCTCTATGTATAAGGCTGGCACACTATGGATCTCGGCAAAAGGAAACATTTGAACTAGGTCCCTGAAGGGAGTGTCCAGAGAAGAAGCCCAAAATTACTCAGCTGGGGTAGGCATGCATCCTTCTCACAAACTTCAAACGGAAACAAAACTAGCTTTGGCACCTCCATAGGTAGGTCTTATCCTAGGACCTCTCAGTTGTTCTCTCTCATACCTCCTGCCGCACCCACCAAGAGTTTCTGACTCTGGCAAGAGAGACAGAAGCAAGTGGCAACCATTTGCCAAAGTCTGCATTCACCCCACACTCCTCTCTTTCCATTCCTGCCATGCCTTGTTGGCAAGGGACTGTAGGATGCCAGATTCATTGGTCTGAAAAGCCTTATGTTCACCAATAAGGAAATGTATCTGCTCAGCCAAAATCCATGTGCATACGGATATTTTAATCTTAATTGTTAGTTAATTTTCTTCAACCACGCATGCACTGACACTTTTGGCAAGAGCCTGTGGTTTGTGCTAATTCAACTGAATTCAATGAGCAATATACGGAGTTCCTACTATGTGCATGTAACACAGGAGACAGAAAAATAGATTAGTGTCTACTTTCAAGGATTCTAACAGGGAAGACAGATTTGTATGTAAAGAACTACCACACAGCTACTTGTCCTGTTGGACTTCTAGACCTTGATAACACACAATTCATGCCTTTTTTCCCAAGAAAATGTCTCAGTACTGGGCCTGCTGGCAGTTCTAAAACGTTTATATAGGAGAGGTTTAGGGATAAGAATTTGGAAAGGAGAGGATGGCTTGAAGCTGCATTGGACATAGCTGTGTATGTAAAACCAGAAAAGTCAGTTGTGTACTTCAAAGACAAAGAAGGCATGTTGGAGGTTTGGTATGAGGAGGGGATGGCCCTGAGCACCACTGGACAAACTTTCTTTCCTGGTAACCATCACAATCTATAATTACCTTGTTTATATTTTCTTGACGATCTGTCTTCCTTACTAGAATATAATCTCATGTGAGCCATGACCTGTCTTCTTTACTGCTGCATCTCCAGGGGCTTCTTGCACAAAGTAGGCTCTGGGATGGGGATTTTTGAATAAATGTGTGATGAACATCAGAATACTGAACTCATGAGAAAAAAAAAATGCCTACTGGTCCCACACTTGTCTAAGCCTAACTCTATGAAGAGAAATAGATATGTATCTTCTCATTGGGGCAAAACGGCATTCTGAAGGAGTATCACCACTTTGCCTGAAATAATATTTCATGACATGTCATGTCTGATGGACAATCGGGTGTTGATGATGGCTGCATCTTTATCTCATGCATAAGTGCCTTTGAATGAAAAGCGCACAGTAAAGAAGAACTAGAAATAGCATCACCAAAGGACCTGTTTAGATGTCAAGTTAGTACCACTGGCAAAACACCCCAATCAGTCATGCTCACCTTCTTGAGAAGTAGCCCATGGTGGCCCTGGCCTCACTACTCCATCCAATGGCTTACTTGTCAGTGTGCTTCTATCTGCCTTTTTTAAATATATAAAAACCCTAAAGAAGAAAAATAAGTCCCCACTGAGACCACTTGTTTGGCATCCTGGGAAAGATTCAAGAGATTGTTCATCTATTAGTGACAGAATTTTCCATGCTCATTAAGTCCCATTGCTTTATACACAACCCTGTGCATGGTATATTCCCTCTACAATGTTCTCGACCTCTCTTGATCTTAAAGGCACAGAACAGCAATTTCTCTATTTCCTCTCATGAGAACTCAAAGTGATGTCTACCTCTGGAAATTAACTATGCAGTTTTAACAGGAAATGATAATGAGAACAAAAAACACACTTCTTTTCTCCAAGTTGGATCCCCATCAAAATAGTTGGAAAGCTTAAAACTGAATAGCAAATCATTTCTAAAAAGAAAAAAAAATGCAATTGAGTAATGATAGTTAATTCCTCTCTTATACTAATTATTTACATATGGGTTGCTCATTAAAAGTCTGTATTCAGGCTAGAACTTTATGCTAGAAGAGGCAGCAGATTAAAAACTCTTTAGTCCAGAGAAAAATGATCCTTTCCAGATCTAGACAGAAGCCTGAATCCCAGGTAGCCACTGTATTTATAAATGCTAATGATTACAAGGTGAGAGTGGGTGGCTTTGTTCATTAAATCAGAGAATTTTGGGAAGGATCTTATACGTTGCCTCATAAAAGGTAGGCTCTTTAAATTGTTGTTCCATTACCCACTATCCAAATCCATTCCAAACAGAGAAGAAAAAATTCAAAAATATGATGATGGTTTTTGGTGTTATTTTTGAAAATAAAAGGCAGAAATCTTTATATCTTGTTGGGAGTGGTCCATATATATCTGAAGCATATGTTGATCTAGTATATACCTATGCCTATACCTATGCTTGTCTTGGGCTACACATCCATCAGAGATCATTCCCAGTCCATCATCATTGGCCAATGCCAAGGAAGGGAATGGATCATAGTCTTTTTTTTTTTTTTTAACTCAGAGAACACTAGCGGTGCCCCAGCAAAATCATCTGGTGCTAAAGAACACACTTCAGCAAACTTCCAGTGGATCATCTCAGTCTATAATTAGTTACCATGTTTATTTAGATTTACTTGTTGATCATCTATCTGACCATGATTATAAAGTAATCACCATATTTGCAAAGGCCTTGTCACTCCACTAGAACCTAGAAATAATTAAGCATTCCCTATTTCTGCCAATCCTTCATTCCTAAGACTTTGAATATGGATAATGGAAATTTCCCTGAATGCTTTGTCAGTGTTATTTTAATTCCATTATATGCAGGAATTTTTTTTTTTTACTCATCAGCAGAAAACTTTACTTCTTACTAACACATGGAAACTTCAACTCTCTGTGCCCTAACTGGTCGCAGCAAACAGAAACATTCTCAAGTGAGTGCGAAATCAAGAGGACAGGAAGTTTGTTGTAGGGACATAAAGAGGTCTCATGAGATCTGGAAAAATTGCAGAGCCAGGTTTATGTATCTTTGAAAGAGAGGCAGGGGGAGGGAGGAGAGAGAGAAAACAGGAGAGGGGCAGAAAGAGAGGAAGACACAAAATCAGAAGCAGGTACCAGGCTCTAAGATGTTAGCACAGAACCTGATGGAAGGCTCAAACACACAAATTGTGAGATCATAACCTGAGCTGAAGCTGGATGCTTAATCGACTCTGTCACCCAGGCACCCCTGAGAGACAAAGTATAAAAGCAGAAGAAACAGAGGAAATAGGCAGCCTCAGAGATTCTGTCTCGCGGTGTTGCCTACCTCTTTGCTCCATTGTCTTACCCAAGCTTGAATTTGTATATAACTTCCAAAGCCACATCTAACTCTGCCTTCCTCTCTGTCTCTTTCAATTTGGGTACCTACTAAAAACTGACAACTGCACATCTGTACTCCATCATGGAATTGCAGAGAAAGGAATTAGACTGGCTTAACCTAGCTGTTCTTAGGAGTGTGCCTATCTCAAGCCACACTCCTCCATCAGAGGTCCATCCTTGACTTATCACTATTGGCCAAAGCAAGCAGGGAAGGAAAGAGATCAAGGTCGCGTGGGAAGCAGGGATGGCAGAAGGGTAGAGCTACAGAGAAAGGGGTACAGGGAAGGCAGTGCACAAATAGGCTAGGGCACTGTCAAATTCCTATTAGCCATGGTGCTATTTTAAGGATCTTAGAACATATTCTCTGTAGCTAAGAATATACCATTCATTCCTGTCTTCCATCTACATGTAACAATATAATGATTAAGAAAAAAATGGATACACCTTTCACAACAACTTATGTAGCATATGTGCTAGTATATTCCTCTTTTTGCCATGAGTACTTGATAACAGTAAATATATTGTTTGTACTGATAATAACTATGGTGATGATGATAACTGATCATATAATAATTATAGGTCAAGCATGTTCTAAGCTCTTTATATCTATTAAATAATTTCTCACAAAACCTCTGTGAGGTAGGCATGATTATTAATCCAATGTTGAGTTGAAGAAACTTAAACACATACAGCTGAGCTCCACACAGCTAAAAAAAGTTGGGGCCAGATGTGAATACGGCTCACATAAAAAAAAAAAAAAAAAGCAACTGGTAACATAAAGTGCCATTTGATTCTAAATATCCTTTTGATATGAGACGCTTCACGAATGCTATGTTTTGATGGCAGCTAATAGTAAGTGCCAATTTTGTGCCTTGCCAAAGAATAGGTTATCTGCAGCTTTATTTTCGCCTTGCGTTTGCCAGTTGTTATTTAGAATCCAAAGGGTGTCCCACTACTAAAATCCAGAGTCTCCAGAAGAATTTTCTTCTCCCAGCTCTTAGACAGCAGTGACTCTAGGGGAAAAGATGCCAGCTGTCAACCACTGGCTCTCCACGCCATGAGGAGAGTAATATTGACCAGTCTCACCTCAAGAGATTTCCCTAGTCTGCCCTCCTGATTTCCATTTTTGGAGATTTTTTATTTCACCCTCTTGATAAACAAAAACAGATTTCTGGGGGAAAAAATAGCATAACAACTTTATTTTTTTCCCCAGAAAGCCACTCTCACAGCAGATGGAACTCAGCATGCTATCGCCCAAATCTTCAGCAGACCCGAAATACGAAGAGTCCCTTATACCGAGGGCCACGCATGGTCCCATTTCATGTTTCTTTAACTGACATTTTGAACCAGTGTACACTTCCTTAATCTGGCCCCATTATCAGCCTAATAATACCTCCCGATATTCATAAATGCCTAGCAAGACTTTCAGCTATTTTGTACTGAGAAGAAATATCCAGCTAAATTGAGAAGATTACCACATCACCACATACATCAGTGACAGGCTCTGTGCTATTACAGTTGATTTTTGTTGACAGTTGGCTGTAGGCAGTTGTGTTTCAAATGCCTTTCTTCACTGGGAAATTAAACAAAATCCCATGCAAAATGCAGCCCTCTAGTTCAAAAACTGTAAATCCCAAATTAGCATTTCATACTTTAAAAGGTAGCACAGCACAATTTTCCATTGAAAGGTCTGTACAGTTGACACAAATGGGTGCTTCAGACATGACACTAATACTACTGGCGCCTTTTAAGAAAGCCACCTTTTCAGATATTATTTTTCCTCTCTCAATAATCTGCATATACTCTGGTTCTTGCCTATAAAAGAATAAAAGGGAGGAGAAAGGGATAAATCTGACTGACTGCTTTAAATAAATTACGTCCCCAGAAATTTCTAAACAATAGGTTAAATTTAAATGGAATCGGTTAACTAAACCTTTTTAAAAATAATAAAGGCAACATAGGCGTCAAAAGGTTAAGAGTCACTTATTCCCCTAAACATTATGAAGAAAAAAGGTACTTCTATAAGTGAGAAATGTGCCTGTGTCTGGAGCAGTCCTGATACAGGAGCTTCTCAACTTTGCTTTCAAACAGGTTAGAGCCCAATTTAACAAAATTATAACAGGTGGGAGGCAAAGTCATAGGATTGACATTGAATAGGGCCATTTGATTCTTAAGACTGGAAATCTATTTTCCTTCTTACCCAGGAGACACTTCAGAGTGAAAGAGTTTTAAACAGTGCTGTTCCTTCATCCAAAACAATTGCTATTTAACTGGAAAACCAAAAACAAAAAACAAAAAAACAAAAAAAAAACAAAAACAATAGTTGTCAGTTGGCTATCCAGGACACAAACAAATGTAGAGAAATAAATGGAATGTTTATATCTGGACTGTGGCACAAGCATAAAACACTAGTCAGATGATTTCATGCCAATCCTTTTGCAAACATTTCACCAAACAGCTCTTGACTCTTAACCGTATAATGTCAAATATCTAGTAGTCAGAACTATTGTGCTAAAGCCAAATGAAGAGAAGTAGTCTCGGCCCTGTCCATTGACCACTTTCAAAATTTGAATGGAACAAATTCCCGAAATCCTAAAAACAAGAGTTCTTATCTCAAAACTTTACATGATGAAAGGAAAACAACCCATTCACTTCTGAAAGGTGAAAATGGAAAAAATAAATATTAGACCCCTCCTAGTAGTTTAGTGATGGCTAAACACCTAAGATCAAGTTCATGTGAGGAATGAAAAAGTTTCTTCATCACAGCAGCTGCAAATCCTGAACTTCCTTTTGGATTTTTCTGGTTTTAATAACCCAGATGCAGATTTCATTCCTATTTTGTAGTTCTTTGTTACCCATGTTCTAAAGGAAACTAACTACCTAGCCCATGACTTCGGATAATCCTTGCTTCCACAAAAATTTAGTGCTTATCACATCTGAAGATAAAATAAATGCCTCAGACCTGCCTTCTCCTTCAATCCAGCCATATATATAGTTTGTCTCCCTAGAAAGGAACTCAACTCTAAGAAGGTGGGCTCAATAAAAGACAGTCATGCACACTAATCTATGCTGACAGAAAGCAAATCCGTGGTTGCCTAGGGCTGAGATGGAATGGGAAGTGAATGCAAAGAGACACGAGGGATCTTTTGGAGGTAGATGGAAATGCCCTGCACTTTGAGTGGCTACATGGATTTACATGGGTACAGTATATTGTACATACTGTATACTTTAATCCAGTTGATTAAAAAAAAAGGCAATCAAGACAGATGTTTTACTCCCATGAGACAGAATTTCATACAGGATCATAGTGGAACACTTAAGAAGCCCCATATCAATTTCTTAACAAGGAAAATCTAAACACTGTGTAGTTTATATTCTTAATTGGAGACTAAGCAAAGCCTAAATTATGTTCTTGCTCAGGTGAGAACAAGGAGTGTCCTGATAAAATGGAGATAAGTGATATCATAATAACCTGAGAAATAAACTCTGGATTTATTACTCTTAAGTCAATTTCTAAACAGAAAAACAGAAATATTTTGTTTTAAAAAGAAAAAAAAAATCCCTAGTCCTCTAGGGAGTTATTAAGAGCTGTACTTTTTATTTCAGTTTCAGATCAAGATTTCCCAAAGTTCCAGAAAGAATCCTCTTCTTTGCTTATTTCTCAAGGACACAGATATCTGTGCACAATTTTGAAAGTTATCATTTGCAGGACAGAGTTTGTGCTCCTGAACAAAAATTCAGCCTCCCAAAGGCAATATAGGCAGTTCAGTGGGGGACAGTTCTTCTCCACTGTGGGTCACCAATGGCTTGTGGAGCAGAAGAGACATGGTGGGATATAGGAGAATGCCACTTGGAGAGATTCATATTACAAGAAAATTATAAAATAAATCATAAATAATTGTTCCCTTTCAAAAGGCTTTGGTATACTACAAAACTGGTGTTAGACCAAAACTATGTTTTAAATACAAATCTTCATGGGGTTCCTGGGTGGCTCAGTCGGTTAAGGATCAGACTTCGGCTTAGGTCATGATCTCACAGTTCATGGGTTTGAGCCACACGTCAGGCTCTGTGCTGACAGCTAGCTCAGAACCTGGAAACTGTTTCAGATTCTGTGTCTACCTCTCTCTCTGACCCTGCCCTGCTCATGCTGTCTCTGTCTCTCTGTCTCTCTCTCAGAAATAAATAAAACAATAAATATAAATCTTCAGTCTACTCAAAAGTGTTATTTTAATTTTGAATTGTTTACAAAAAACTGTATANGTCTCTCTCTCAGAAATAAATAAAACAATAAATATAAATCTTCAGTCTACTGAAAAGTGTTATTTTAATTTTGAATTGTTTACAGAAAACTGTATAAAGTGAGATATATATTTGAACATGAACAGGTATTAACGTATCCCCTAAAATGCATAACATAACTTTATTTTTAAAAATCAGCAGATATCACGTCATTGCTCCAGTTTTGGCCTCTGTGACATTCTTAATAAGTCAGGCAATGAGAAATGAAGATTGCCCCATTTTTGAATGGAAAGTTAAATGCAGAGAGCTCAAGTGACTTTCCTGGAGTTACTCATCAAATTAGTAGACATGGCCCAATAACTGATTTCTTGCTTCTAAATATAGTACTGTTGCACTAGACAAATACTTCTTCCTCCTTAGTTATAGTTGAAAAAATATCATTTTGCACAATGTCTTTTCTTTTCAGAGAGCTTCTCATGTATTATCCATTTATTCATTCAGTAAAGAAACATTTATTAAGAATCTACTAAATGCCAGTCCCCCAGATGAATAGCACATGACCCCTATCTATTCAGGATCTTAGATTGTAGCTGGAGTAAAAGACACATACACTCTTTTTAAGCAAAGAGCTGAATCCAATAATATAGCTAGGCACAAGGTATTAAGATAACACAGAGATGACTTAGTTAAGCCAGACTAAGGTTGGGAGGTGAAATTAGAGAAGAACTCTTGGAAGATGTGACATCTGAGCTGAGTTATGAAGACCTTGTTAAAGGAAAAAGAAAATGTGGTAGAGAGGTGTGTGTGTGCGTGTGTGTGTGTGTGTGTGTGTGTGAGTGATAAATGAAGATAAAACTCACCAAATCCTAACATTTTAAAGAAACTTAGAAAATAGAGTATTTACTTTTGAGCAGTATAAATAAATAAAGCCTCAGAGTTGTGAAGCAACACATAAGCTCTGTTAGTTGAGAGCAGTTAGTTAATTCTTGCTTCCACTTACCTCTTTTTCCATTATTCTTCATTGTCAATTCAGGTAAAAATAGTAATGAAATGTTTCTTATTTCAGGAAAAGATCACTGGTTATTGGTTATGCTTTGTCTTTAAAGTATGTAAATACCATGTAAGAATTATAATTTTTGAAAAGATTAATTTCTAGTTGGGAGCATCACCATCCACATCATTTGCAGATCACTTTTTTTTTCCACATGGTTTCCTACATACTATTTTGAAATAACTCAGGGATTAGAAATCAAAATTCCTGCCTCCATAGTGCAAATGTGAGAGGGGAGAAAGACAAAGAAAACAAAAGTGACTTGACAAATAACATGCACGTGACAGAGTGGAGACTTGAATCCAAACTTTCTGAATTTCCACCAAGATCTTTCCACTGTAACTCAGGTACCTCTGGGAAGCATGCAAAGGAGAATTATTATCATTTTTTTGCCTTATTATATCACTGTTCATTGTTTATGACTAATTTCATATGTACATATTATTCCTTAGCTTAAAAATCATAAGTATTATTACTCTGAATCAGGGATGGAGTTATATGATGGGAGAGACTCAGATACTTATACTTTCAAACAGGAGTCACTAATGTTCATATGAATGCGAAGCCACATAACCAAAAGTCAGTTAAAACATGCAAAAAGGTGAAATATTTTTAGAAAATATTTTTTATCCAAACTCATTCCAGACATGTATATTCAACAGCTCCCTTTTTATGACACGGGGTGAGGGGAGAGGGGGTGGGAGGGAAGTCCTTGGCTTATTTTGGTGCCGTACATTTTGGAGAAAGAAACAATTTGCCATGTTAGTTTTCAATCACCCAGTGAAATCCAAGTTCCCTTTGACATTGATGCTATTCCCAATTCAACATTGCTAAATTTTAACTATCCTCCCTTTCAATTAGCTAGGTTTCTGTTTGCTTACTTTGTCCGTGGTTATAGCCTTCCCTCATGGACCTAAGATCACTGTTTTCCTTTCTCTTTATGCTCTGTGAGCATCAACTATCATGGGGCATGTGTGTAATTGTCATTCAGTGTGAAAAAGCCAGCTGGAGGTATCACAATCATGTCAATATACCAGTCAGCAAGAAAACCTCCAAGCTGATTGCCTTCAATTTAGATATAATATTACATGGATTGAAAACTGCTGCTCCTACAAACTTCTGAGTGCTATTATCATGTTTTTCATACTTATATACTATCAATTAAAAATATGTATACATACAATTATATTTATATATGTGTATATGTATAAATGTTATATACTTATAAATATTAAATATTTAAGTTTTCCCCCAAAAATAAAATTTATCACATCCATAGAAGATATGTAAAATGAGAAATTATTTAATTACTCTAAAATATGGAGTCTTTGGACTCTCAGAGACTGTGAGAGGTTAATTGCCTCAGAACATCTCACTCTCTTTAATAACTGCAGTGAAATCCACCCAATGGAGATGGCTATTTCTTCTCAAGAGAAACTTTCCCAAACTCTCCTTAGGTCTAGCTTGATATCATGTCTAGTGTCCCACGTCTTTCCTATCAATGCCTTATTCAATAACCACTTAACCTCCCCTTTGTTGCTAAAAAACAGTAACAAAAAAAAGTTCACTATTACCAAACAATATTCTCATGTATTCAGAGCTAGTGTCCATATGTAAGTGGAACTGAAAATGTAACAAAATGGAGAAGATTTTAGTTTCTAGCTCTCCTCTAGGGAATAGAATTATATGTGGTCAGAAAAAATACTTTGTTAGCCCCTCAGATTATGGTAGAAGGAGCAGTGAATGCTCTAAGTGACATTCTCCAGTAACAGTAAATAGTTGACAAACTGCCTCCAAGATGATACAATCTGGGCAAACTCAGAGGCTAGTTGTGCTGGGAAAGGGTACAAATTTTTACCAGATCTGGATTGTTGAGGATGATAGAAAAGGATTGAGAAGTACCACAATAATCCCCTTCCTTTACCTTCTTCTACATAGCACAGTGCCTTTGCTCTAGTTAAATGCTGAACAATGGCACCAATTATCCTTCCAAGCATGCCTACATGTCTTGGTCCAGCTACCTGAGTAGCTGGGAAATCAAATGACTTTGAATAAGGAACCTGAACCTCCCTTGCCTAGTTCTGAACTAAGCTCTTTATATGAATCAGTGGTTTCTAAAAAATTTTTAAGCCAAAAACTTGATTAAAATCAAAGTTTACCATTAAAAAAATATAAAAGTAAGGATGACAAGATCAATTATTTCAAGTTAAGATGGGGAAGAGGGTTGGTAAAGAGACTCAAGCATTCTGAAGTGGCCCTTAGGGAATTCCATGACACCCCTGCTGCTCTGGGGAGATGGGTTATAAACTACCAGGCTACATGATCTCAAAAGCTTTCCCCAGTTATGAAATTGTAGGATTCTCACAAACCTTTCCAAAAGGATTAATTGGTTAATTTTAGAATGGAAGTGTTATCAGCTAAATGCCAATGAACAGTTCTAGCCTCTCACTGCTCCATAGAAATATTAAGAAGCAAACAAAAACTGTCAGAATCCACTCTCTCAGAGCTCTGAAAAACAAAGTTTGCAGCAAGCAAGCCAACTTCAAGATATGAGAAGAACTTTGTGGCATTTTTACTTACCCAAGCCCATCCTCTCCCCAGAACAGTGGTAATATTAAGGCAGCAGTAATCCTAATTCTGATGGTAAGACCCCGGGCTCTGATGTGGGTAGGAGCAGAGTACAGCTTATTCACAAATGATTGTGTATGTCTGTTTTAACCAAGAGTGATCTGAAGGAATGACAAAAGGTACTCATCTCTTTCACCTAACTAGGGATTCAGAAAAGAAGAGTAGTTATCATTGCTCAGAAAGACTGCAAACTAAACTAACAATACTCAGATGCTTGGGACAAAAGCAACAGTCAAAACTACAACAGACTACCTAAGGCCTGGAAACAAAAGCTGGGAAGATTTTTTTTAGTAAATTAGAACATGTAAAAGCAGTCATATATGCAGTGAAATTAACATAATTAACAGAAACCATCTCGGAGGAAGTCCAAGCATTAGAATTGATAGGTAAAGACATTAAAACAACGGTCTTAAATATACACAAGCAGTTTAAAGAAAACAATGCCAAAGAACTAAAGGAAATCAGAAAGTAATGTATAAGCAAAATGAAAGTATCAATAAAGATACAGAAACAATAAAAAGGTACCAAAAAATTCTCATGCTGAAAATTATAACAGCTAAAATGAAAAATTCACTTAAGGGGTTCAACAAATACTTTAGGCCAGAAGAAGAAATAATTAATAAACTTGAATATAGGACAACTGAAATTACTCAGTTCAAGAGAAAAAAAAAAAGTGAACAGAGCCTAAGAAACTTGTGGAATACCATATTGTCCAAAAGGAGAAGAGAGAGGGGAAAAAAGGGGGACAGAAAGAATATTTGAAGAAATACTGGCTCAAAACTTCCCAAATTTGAAGACATGAATCTATGAATCCGTGAAGCTCAACAAATCCTAAATAAGATAAACTCAAAACTATTTACACTGAGACACATTATAAACTATCAAAAGACAAAGAGAGAATCTTAAAAGCAGTGAGAGAAGCAACTCATTACATACAAGGATCCTTAATAAGATTAACAGTTGATTTCTCATCACAAACTATGAAGGCCAGAAGACAGCAAAATGACATTCAAAGTGCTAAAAGAAAATATCAATCAAGAATTCTATATTTAGCAAAACTGTCCTTCAGAAATGAGGACTAAATTAAGACATTAGCAGCTAAACAAAAACTCAGAGAGCTCATTACCACTAGTCCTGCCATATAAGAAATACTGAAGGGAGTCCTTTAGGTTAAAATATAGGACACTAGACAGTAACTTTAAGACATATGAGAAATAGATAACTCTGGCAAAGTAAATACATGGGAAAATATAAAATCCAGTATTGTTGTGTTTTGGTTCCTATTTGTTATTTCCTACAGGAGTTAAAAGAAAAAAAGGTATACAAAGTAATCATAAATCTATAGTATTGGGCCCACATGCATAAGGATATAATTTGTAACAACATGGGGGGGGGTGGAAAACAAAGCTATATAGAAGCAGAGTTTTTGTATGCTATTGAAGATAGGTTAGTATAGATTTTAGCTAGGTCATTATAAATTTGGGATGTTAGATATAACCTCCACAGTAGCCCTAAAGAAAATATATTAAAAATATATCAAAGGAAATGAGAAGGGAATCAAAATGGTTCACTATAAAAATATCAAACGCACACAAAAGAAGACTGTAATGCCAGGGCATAAGGGACAAAGAAACAAAACATAGCATAAAGTAAATTAAGTCCTTTTTTATCAGTAATTACTTTAAATATAAATAGAATAAATTCTCCAATGAAAAGGCAGAGATTTCAGAATTTTTTTGTAATGATCCAACTATATGCTATATACAATAGATTCACTTTAAATGCAGAGACACAAATAGATCAAAAGTCAAAGGGGAGAAAAGATAATCCATGCAGTCATTAACCAAAAGAGAGCTGGGTAGCTATCCTAATATTGGACAAAACAGACTTCAAATAAAAAATTGTTACAAGAGACAAAAAAGGACATTGCATATTAATAAACATGTTGACTCATGAAGAGGATATAAAAATTATAAACATATGCACAAAAGAACAGAGCCCCCAAAATAGATGACACAAATGCTGGCAGAACTGAAGGGAGAAAGAAACAGTTATATAATAGTAGTTGGAGACTTCAATAAACCACCTTTAGTACGAGATAGAATATCCAGAGAGAAGATCAAAACAAAGAATTTAGGGGCAGCTGGGTGGTTCAGATGGGTAAGCATCTAATTGTTATCAGCTCAGGTCTTGATCTTAAGGTTGAGTTCAAGCCCTCAGTTGATCTCTACACTGGGTGGGAACCCCGTTTAAAAATAAAATAGAGAATTTGAACACTAGTATAAACCAACTAGATTTGACAGATATATAGAGAACACTCCACTAAACAAAAACAGAACATTCACTTTTCTCAAGTGTTCATGAAACAGTTCCAAGACAGACCATATATTGGACCAGAAAACAAGCTTCAATTTATTTTAAAAGGCTGAAATCATACAAAATATCTTGTTATTGTGTTGTAAAAAAACTGGAAAATTCACCAATATACATGTAGAAATTAAACAATACAGCCTTAAAAAAAACAATGGGTCAGAAAAGAAATCACAAAAGCAATTAGAAAATAATTAAAGACAACTGAAAACTAAAATAAATTACTAAAACTTATGAGATGCAGTAACGGCAGTACTCAGGGGGAAATTTATAGCTGTAAATATTCACATTAAAAAAAAAGATGGATCTTAAATCAGTGACCTAACTTTACACCTTAAGGAAAAAGAAGAGCAAAGTAAACCCCAAGCTAGGAGAAGTAAATAATAAATAATAATAATAATAATACCTATCAGAGTGGTATAAATAAAATAGAGAATAGAAAAATACAGAGAATCAATGAAATTGTGAGTTGGTTCTTTCAAAATGTTAACAAAATTAAACTTCTAGCTAGACGGACAACGGAAAAACAAAGAAAGAGATTAAATGACTAACATCAGAAATCTAAGAAAGGGTAAATTGTTTTTACTGAAATAAAGAGAAATAAGAGAATACCATGAACAACTGAACTTCAACACATTCTGAAAGTGTGATAAAATTCACAAATTCCTAGAAACACAACTTATCTATGGCACCTGGGTGGCTCAGTTGGTTAAATGTCTGACTGGCTCAGGTCATGATCTCTCAGGTTCATGGGTTTGAGCCCCGCATCAGGCTCTGTGCTGACAGCTCAGAGCCTGGAGCCTGCTTCCAATTCTTGGTCTCCCTCTTTCTCTGCCCCTCCCCTGCTTGTGTCCCATCTCTTGGTCTCTCGGTCTCTGTCTCTCAAAATAAACATTAAAAATTAAAAAAAAAAAACACTTAACTGATTCAAGAAGAAATAGAAAATCTCAACAGACCTATAACAATTTCAGAGACTGAAATAGTAAAATAATAATAATAATAATAAAATACTTCCTAACAAAGAAAAATACAGCTTCACTGTTGAGTTCTACTAAACATTTAAAGAATTAACATCAGTTCTTCTCAAATTCAAACTAACTTATTCTCTGAGGCCAGCCTAACTTGGATACTAAAGCCATATAAATACTTCAGAGGCATACACACACACAAAAATTACTCATCGATGCCTTTTATGAATATGATGCAAAAATACTCAATGATATTAGGAAACAAAATCCAAGACATACTAAAACAATTAAACACCATGACTAGGTAGGATTTAGCCCAGAAATGCAAGGGCAGTTAAATATCAGAAAATCAATGTAACCTACCACATTGAGAGAATATGGGAGTGGGGATATGATCATCTCGATCAACCAAAAAAGACATTTGACAAGATCTAACAGTCTTCCTGATAGTTAATTAATTGATTAATACAACACTCAGAAAACTGAAATAGAAGGAAACTTCCTCACCATGATCAAGGCCATTTATGAAAATCCACAGTTAACACTACACTTAATAGAGAAAGGCTGAAAGCTCTCCCCCTAGGATCAGGAATAAGACCAGAATATCACTTTTACCATGGCTTGTCAACAATGGACTAGAAGTTCTAGCCAGAACAATTAGGCAAGAAAAACAAAAAATAAGTCATCTGCATTGGAAAGGAAGAAGTAAAACTGTCTGTTTGCAAATGACATGATCCTAATATATAGAAAACCCCAAAGACCACAAAGAACTGTTATATCTAAACAGAATCAGCTAAGTTGCCAAGCAGAAACTCAGCAAAAAATTGTTGTCCATCTATACACCTGCAATAACAATCCTAAAGAAAAGTAAGTAGTTCCATCTACAACAGCATCTGAAGAATACTTAGAAATACATTTGAACAAAAAGATGAAACATAAATACACTGAAAACTACAAAACATTTCCAAAATAAAGGAATCTTAAAGGAATGGAAAGCTATCCTATGTTCATGGGTAGGAAGACATAATATTGTGAAGATGGTAATTTATCAAAATTCCAAGAGTGTTTTTGAAGAAATGGAAAAGCTGATGCCTTAAATTCATATGTAAGTACAAAAGGTCCCAGACAGCCAAAAGCATCCTGAAAAAGAACAAAGTCAGAGGACTCTAATTTCCTAATTTCAAAACTTACTAGAAAGCTAAAGGAACCAAAGCAGTTTGTTATTGACATAAGCGTAGACATACACAGCATTAAAATAGAACTGAGACTCTAGAAATAAACCTATATGTCTATGACCATTTAACTTTTGAAAGGGGTGCCATGCCATTCACTAGGGGAAGAACAGTCTTTAATAACAGTGTCAGTACAACTGAATCGCCACATGTGAAAGAATAAAGTCGAACCCTCTCTTCATATCATATAAAAAGGTTAACTCAAAATGGATTGATATCTAAATATGATAGCTAAAACCACAAATCTTCATGAAATTTGGTTTAGCAGTGACTTCTTAGATAGGACATCAAAAGCATAAGAAACAAAAGGAAAAAGTAAATCAGACTGCATCATAATTAAAAACTTTTGTGCATCAAAGGACACTATCAAGAAAGTGAAAACCCAACTTCAGAATGGGAGAGAAAATTTGCAAATTTTGTATATGATAAGAGTATAATTAATTTCCAGAATATATAAATAATTCCTACAATTCAGCAAAAAGGCAACCAGCCCAATTCAAAAACTTGAACAAACACTTCTCCAAAGATGTTATACAAATGGCCAACCTCATAAAAAGATGTTTGACGTCATTAGGGAAATGACGTCACTAGGGAAATGAAAATGAAAATCACAGTGAGTTATCAATTCATACCTACTAGAAAGACTACAATTTTATCAATGGAAAGTAAGTGTTGGCAAGAATGTGGAGAAATGGGAACCCTCGGACACTGCTGATGGAAATGTAAGATGGTACAGTTACTGTGAAATACAACTTGGTAGTTGCTCAAAAACTAAATTAAAAATTACCAAATGACCCAGCAATCTACTCCTACGTGTATATACTCCAAATAAGTCAAAACACAGACCAAAGAAAATACTTGTGTGTCAATGTTCAGTGAAGCATTATTTATAAAAACCCCAAAGCGGAAATAGGTACCCAAGTGGTGTCTACTGATCAGTGAATGGAATAACAGAATGCGACATATGTGTGCATGTGTGTGTGTGTACACACACACAAATGGAGTACTACTCAATCACAAAAAAGAACAAAGTTCTGATACATGCAATAACATGGATGAAGCTTGAAAACATGCTAAGTGAAATAAGCCAGGCACAAAAAGCCATATATTGCATAGTTTCACTTATAGTAAATACCTAGAAGAGACAGATTCATAGAGGTAGATCATAGATTAGATGTTACCAGAGACCAGGCAGTGCGGGCAATGGGAGTTGTTGCTTAACTGTTACAGACTCCTGCTTGGGCTGAGAAGGAGAAAATGGAAATATATTGTGACTATAACTGTTAGGGAATGGTACACTTCAAAATAGCTCAAATGGCAAGTTTTGGTATATATACTTTACCACAATAATTTTTATTTTATTTTATTTCGTTTTATTATTTTTTTTTTTAACTGGCTACATGTCCAGTCTGGAGCCAATGTGGGGCTTGAACTCATGACCCTGAGATCAGGACCTGAGCTGAAATCAAGAGTCAGAAGCTCAACTGAATGAGCCACCCCAGTGCCCTACCACAATTTTTTTTTTTTTAAATGAAGGGAGATCTAAGGAGGCTGTTTAACATTTCTTAGTACTCATCTTTATTTCCGTTTAGTGCCACTGGAAGGTTAGCGGTATCTCTAGTTAGCACACCCCAAAATTAGCAAGGTTCTCTTTTAACTAGCATAAAAAAAATGAAAAAGAAACTGAAGGAGATACCCACATATATACACAACACACACATACACAAATACACATGTGTATATATAAATATATATAATCCCCTACTTTTATATCAAAAAATCCAATTATTTATCCATAAAGCAACACAGAAATGAATAAAATTACCTTATAAGTATAAATACTACAAGTAAACATGTAGAGCAAAGGGCATACAATGTTTTTACAGCAATAAAGTCTCTGTTATTACAATTTTACGTGGGTTTTTTCCTGCTCTTTACCAAATGTTGTCTCTAATGTTTTCATTTTTCCCCCCTTCCTATCCTTGTTTATTCTTTGCTCTAGAGTTAAAATGTTAAATATGACATCAAGCTACTTTGTTGCTTAGAAGCTATGAGCCCCATTTAAAACTCTCTTTCTTGTCTCATTTTGAAGCCTACAGCTTGCATGTCTCCTACTTTCTCCTGTTCTCTGTGGGCATTCTCTTCTTCTGGGTTTCTCCATGTGACTGACCTCTGATTTTTGCCAAGCCCAAGCTACACTTGATTAATCTATTTTTTTCTAAGTAAATAGGTCAGTCAGCACAGAGCAACCTGACTTAAAAACAGCATCATCCTTCCATAAAAATCTAACATAAGCTAAATAAAGTTATATCATGCGGCACAACAAAACCATCACTAAGAGTATATCGCTGAATTAAAAAAAAATTTTTTAAGTTTATTTATTTTGAAAAAGAGAGCGAACCAGCGGGGGAAGGCCAGAGAGAGAGGGATAGAGAACCCAAAGTGGGCTCTGTGCTGACAGCAGAGAGCCAGATGTGGGGTTCAAACTCACAAACCATGAGATCACGACTTTAGCCAGAGTCTGACACTTAACTGACTGAGCCACCCAGGCAACTGAGAACTGACTTTGGTCACAGTCTACATTTCCATAGTAAGGTAAGAGGAGTGAAAGAGAGAATCATCTATAAGTCTTTGGTTCAGGCTATAAACAAATTTCACCCTCCAAATATCTATGAGAGTTAATGGAAAGCTCTGGGGGGTGTGGGGGGAGGCACAGATTATCTGAACCAGAAGGTTGATAACAAAAAATTAAAGAAAGAGATGTAAGAGACATTGGTGAGGGGGAAATGACAGTATCTACCAACTGATCAGACGTGTGAACTATGGAAGAAGTAGCACTTGGAGACAACTACTAGGATTTCAGAAGACTGGCTTCCTGGTAAGAGAAGCCATTTAGTTTCAGTGGAAGAAGAGGTTGGAGGAAAGGGGAGTTGGAGATTCTGGTGGGATGTGATGGGATAGAACCTCACGTGGGAGGAGATGCCAAGCAGACAACCGGGATTTAAGAAGAGAATCTCAGGAAAGAAGACGAAGCAGAGAACTCAATGAAGCAACAAATGAGATGGAAAAGGACTAATTTTAGAGGTAGTAGGACCTAAAGCATAGCGTGAAAGGGAAGCACAAGGGGAGAGGCAAGAAAATATTCCAGAGAGTGTAAGGTAGGAGGAATTACTTGGCTTAGCAGATAAAGGGCCAGACACAGTATTTAATAAAATAGTTTCCACATGGTGGCGGTATCAAAATTAACACAGTAGGCGCCTGGGTGGCTTAGTCGGTTAAGCGTCCGACTTTCGCTTAGGTCATGATCTCACGGTTCGTGGGTTCGAGCCCCGCGTCGGGCTCTGTGCTGACTGCCAGCTCAGAGCCTGGAGCCTGTTTCAGTCTGTGACTCCCTCTCTCTCTGACCCTCCCCTGCTCACACTGTGTGTCTCTCTCCTAGAAATAAATATAGTTTTTAAAAAAATCACACAGTAATGGCAGAAGGGCCAAAGTAGGCAGGGATGTCAACGTACAAACAATTCCTTCCAAAAGGCTGATGTTGAGAATAGGAACAGCAAGAACAAGTAGCCTATGGAGGTGACAAGGTAGAATGATGGTTTCTAGCTCGTTAATACTTTTTACATTTCAGGATGGGGGTAGAACTCATGGGGGTAAAGTAAATGGAATCACGAGAAAAGCAGGGCCAACCCGATGGGGCAAAGAGCCGTGGTCGAAGGGAGGGACTGGAATCCAGGACAAAGCTGAAGGTGGAGCCTTGGGAAGGAAGAAAACCACTTCTAAAACAGGAGAAATGGAAACCAAAGTCAAAGTCCATGGAGAAGAATCATCCAGAACAATTTCCACAGCCTGTTACGTGGGCTCAATGTTCTCTGCTCTAAACGAAAAGAGGCGGGGCTTCAGCGTTCAAAGGCAGCAACAGGACTTAAAAGAGAGTACAGAAGATGAGGAGTAAGTAAGAATGAGATGACTAAAGGGAGCGCCAAAACGGTAAGCAGATGCCCTCTTTGGAAGTGATGGGAGTTCAGGGGAAGCCTGGATGGCACTGCAGCAAGCGCCAAGACGCTGACGTGTAAAAGGAAGGAAGGACAGAGGAGCATTTGCTTGTGAGAAAAACAAGTTACCAAAGGACAGGCAGAGGGCATAACAGGAGCGCGAGCCAGGGGGCTGTGCGGACTCGCGGGGAAGAATGAGGCAGAGGTGTCCTGTACCCCGCAGGATGAGCTGTGGCTACCTGATTTACCAGCACGACTCCCCCAAACTGGGTGGAATTTCATTAAATATGTGGAATTTAGTAAAGGCAAGGCTATCTGGTTGCTGATTGGCAAAGGATACTTGCCACCTCTTCCCCTAGGCTCAGGAGAGGAATGTGTGGTGCTGAAAGGGACAGATTTTGTTTTCACTCCTGTTGGCTGCCGGCATGGGGCCCAGCAAAAGCAGAGTCACGCAAGTGCAAACTTGCTGCTTTTTAAGCAACGAGCTGGCAGGGAAGAGCTCCTCTCTTTATCATGTATTTATTTATTTATAATTTGTATAGCATCCATATCCAAATGGATTTGAGGCAGTTTGCAATAAAAACACATGTACACATGTCACAAGATACTTAAAATAAAGGTCAGAGAGAGCCTGGAGAAACGAGGATAGATCTTGTAGCATGTCCCTCCGCAGGAAAAGTAGCCAGGGAGAGGAGATGGCCTGAGGACACAATAAGACGGCGGTCATTTTTCTAGGGGGCCCTCTCCCCTTGCTCTTTGTGTTCATCGCAACCACAAGGGAAAACCTTTCATCTGGACATATGCCCAAAACGAAGCTCTCAGGGAAAGCAAAGTGGGGTCCGGTGCTTCAGTGTGAAGGTGTGGCCAAGTATGCTTGCACTGCTCTGCTGCCCCCAGCCCAGGAGGGAACACTGCTGGGGGTGTGCATGGCTATCCTGAAGTCAGCGGGGGGAGGGGGAGGCAATCCACCTCTGTCTCCAGGAGATGTATCGAATGAGACTCCTGAGTGCCAAAATCAGAGTAAACTAAAGGCAAAAGATCTGGACTCCAGGGCCTTGGAATCAGCTCCATCTCACCGCTTCCTTTACACACAGCCTCTTCTTCACAGGCATGGAAACCTCCCTGAGGCTGGCTTCCAGGTCTGCACAAAAGACCATTGAGCGCCATCCAAGAAATACTTGCTCTCCAAGAATCCTAACAGAGCAGCACCACAGTGACCACACACAGGGCAGGCCCCACGACTGGGCAGAAAGCTCTGAGACCTGCCATCCAGACCCAATGGTGTCTGTAACCCCACTTTGTGCTCTCATACAATGCAGCAATCTTTTGATAGAGGTTGCTGCTCTAAGGACTTTCACAGAGAGCCCTTCCCTTCTTACAGTCTGCACCCCTGCCTGGGTGCACCCACCACTACCAAAGCTGACCACAGCCAGAGCATTTGCTTAAGGGCTGTGACGAGTTGGGAGCAGAGAGTAAGTGCTAATACTTTGACATCCTTTGTGGCACAGACACAGTCTCCATCCTGGGCTGTGACTGCAGTTTGCCTTTTTTTTTTTTTAATAATGGGTGAAGCTTTAGATTGACGGGTCTCATTCAAAGGATTCTGCATCTCCTACTAGTAATACCCAGAGGCAGCTATATTTATTAGTGTGAAAAAGAAAGAAGGGAAAAAACATAACGAGACAAATGCATGGAGTACTGACACCGGAGGAGATGGAAGTGTAAAGACATATATGAGAAGATGTGGCTCGGAACAAGTTGTTATTAATTTAGTTATTTCCTGGTTTGGTTGAAGGAAACAGTCCTCACATTCAAGCTTGGCACAGCTGAAGCCACTGAGGGGTTAGAAGTATCCCAGAAGAATGTGTCTCTAGGAAATGCAAAGATCTAGGTGCCACCAGCATAAAGAAGAGTCTGGGCCAGCTTATGTTTTTCCTCACTGTGGCCTCTCCCTTGACTGGAGAAAGGAGGCACAAAAGACTGGCAAAGAGCAGTTGGTATGGACCAGCCTCTTACCAGCAATGCCTGCCTCTGCCTGTCAACTCTCAGGGTTAGAGAGTTTTTAGGATGGGATATCACAGGGTCTCTATTAAGGGGGCTAAGTTTTAAGCTTCACATGTCCATAATATGCCATATTTCTCTAGTAGGCTGAGCATGAAATGGATTCTTGATTCTCACAGGGAGATAACAACAGAGGAAAGGGGCACCAGGATGGTTCACTTGGTTAAGCGTCCAACTTTTGGTTCTGGCTCTCATGATCTCACGGCTTTGTGGGTTCAAGCCCCATAGTGGGGTCTGCGCTGGCAGTGCAGAGCCTACTTGGGATCCTCTCTCCCCCTCTTTCTCTCTACCCCTCCCCAACTAGTGCTGTCTCTGTCTCTCTCAAAGTAAATAAACAAACAAAGAAAGAAATGAAAATGGAGGGAAGAAGTTGCAATCTTAGATGTCCATGGAAATCGCCCACTGACACTATTTTTTTCATTAGGGACATGCGTCCTGACTTCCATTATTCTGGGTAACCAGGTATTGACTCTTACTATATTTGGTACACTGATAGTCTCTCCTAATATTTCCACCCACCCTCACCACTACTTGAGTTCAATACCTTGACATCTGTCTCCATAACTTTTGCCTTTCTCCCTACCCAGCCTGAGAAAGGTTTGCCCTCCCTCCATTCTCTGTCATGATCTACAGTAATAGGTTCAAGAGGGCAGAAACTTGGTTCCAGCCTCCCTGATGCTTTAACTCACCCTCATAAAAAGTTATTGGTGTCAGTGCTGGTCTAGCAATTGCCTCCCCCCGCCCCACCATGCCCCTTGGCTTCTATAATTTCACTTCTCCCTGCCGCACCGTACAATAAACCCTAATGAGCTTTCACATTCCTTCACGAAGTTCCTGCCACCACCAAGTCAAACAAGGAGAGAAAAATAACTTCCTGCAGAAAATCTGCATGGCTATGAAGTTCTAAGCAACTTACCCAACAGACAGAATGGTCAGCCCCACTTCACCGGAAAAGGGGAGGAGGGGGAGAAAAGGAGGGGGTACAGTTAGAAGAACTTAAGAACCTGAGCTGGAAATAACTTTCAATATTTTGTCCTAGGATTTGCGTTATATATTTCAATATGTCACAAGATTCATAATGTATGTGACCTGTTCACAATTTTATAGTTACTTTCGCCAGGAAATGAACCAACATTCCTTAACCCCCTACTATGTGGTTGGCCCACTTGATTATCTTATATTATCTAAGAGTAGAAATACAGGTTTAAAATTATTTCCATCCCCCCTTACATATTTTTTGAATAATTCCATCAAATATGGGTATACCATAAAGACACCCAGACACAAATGCACATTTTTCCATTCTTATCTCCTTATACCTTTCCCTAGCTCATACCCAACTGGTTTTGGTTTAGAATACTCCAAGGCCCACGGGATGGATGGGTGATCAGCCAGGGGTGTGGAACTACCACATAACCACTGTATGGGACCTCCGGTTTCCTATAGGATCATGGAAAATATTACTGGGAAGCTGCCAGAGTGCAGCCCACACATTTCTTCTTCGGGTATTATGGACCACAATGATCCCTTGAGCACTCACCATCACTGCTTTAGTGACCACTGCAAGAACAGAGACAGTCTACATAACGGGGAGAAGCTCACATGAATACCAGTGTCAAAGAAAGCAGGGTCAAAAATATCATATGTTTGCACGTATAGGAGGATNATTAAAAAAAAAAAAAAAAAAAAAAAGCAGGGTCGAGCAGGGCTAGTGTCCAGGAGAAAACCTAACCAGTGAGCCATCAGGGAAGCTAAAAGGGCACTAGGAAAGTTAAGTTTGAGGACGAAAGAGCATTACTGAAAAGCTTTTTACAAAGTATTGCTTTGTCAATTCTCATATACTTACTTGCTTCCTCATTTGTCCCCCAGTGGTAATCGCTGAAAAAAAACTCTTAGAAGATTCTTTGAGGGTTTTCATATTTTCAAAGAGAGAGCTGGGCAGAGAATAAACCCAGGCAAGAGGAAGCAGAGCATTCTGAGTAAAAGAATTAGAAATAGAGGTGCAGAATGGGAGGTGGGTTAAATGAGGAAACTTATCTCACGGACCACGCAGTATGTGAGAAAGTAGGCTCAGAAAGCAAGAAAGTTACCGATGGGCACACAGCAGCTAACTGGGACAGCAAAAGCATGAACTTAGGTTTTCTGATTTCAGTGCTGACTGTATTGAACTCCACCCTTCTAAGCTGGCCCCCTGGTCTGAAATACATCCTCTAATTAATTCTTTTTTCACCTGACCACTAGGTTCATCATAGAAAATCACTTTCCTCTAGACATCACCCATTTGAAATTTCAAGGGCTCCAAGACCAGATACTTGCAGGTGAGATTCTCAGATGATTCCCCCTGCCCCTATGCATCTGATGTGCACGGTCCACCCAAATGGTCCTGGGTCTCTCGTGTTTACAAAATTAGCCCTGTAGCTCTATGGCCACCCCCTTTCTCCCCACTCAGTGATAGCATGGGAAGGCAGGAGAATAAGGGTGACCCTGCTTACGCAGTAATCGTTTACCTGCTTTGCTAGGAAGTCACACCTTGATATGTATCCTTTTCCATCTGATGAAGCCAGAGGGTCTCGGAGCATCTGAGCTATTCCTCATGCCTCAGTCTTTCCAGCTGCTCTATTAAACATAGTACTTGTCTTCAGGCTGCCCTACAGCAATGAGGAAATGGAGGCAAAGCGTTCTCTCCACCCTGTACAGCATTCTGTCAGAGGAGCCCAAAGGCAATGTTCTTTTGAATCCCAAGGTGTGATAGGGACTTATGACTTTGTATCATGTCAGGGCCCAGATCTTCATCAATGAGTGGGATTGGGAGCAGACTCCAGGAGAACACAGGCTCCTGTCTGATGGTGAAGGTTTTGGCACTGGCTCGTGCTCTCTAGGTTCAATGTGTTCTCCATTAGATATATGCTCTTCAGCCCCTTGCGGGTGGATGCTGTGCATACATGACACGTTATTCTTTCTGTCCCACCAAGTGGCCAACCTGGCTGAGCCATGTCTAGCTTCAAGCAGTGGACCCGAGAAGACTTTATGGTACACTCACACCCCTATGGCACACTGATGATAAAGAAAGCCACTTTCATTTACATGAAAAATAAGTCAAACAAAATCTCTAGTATTTTTCCATAGAATCCTATCACTCCACTATACTGCATAGTGAATTATGACAGGTCAGTATGTTGCGATGCCACAGGTAAAAGTGGCTGGCCCTTAGGAGGAAGGCAAAATTGTCACCTAGCCAGGCTGCCTGTCCAAAGTGGACATCCCCAGCATCATTTGCCATTACTTTTCACTTAGTGGGTACACTTCAGTCCCAGGTTGTAGCACTGCCCTGACCAGACTGGTGATTCCATCACTTCTCCACCATTCATATTGGTACCCCCAAGGCCTAAAAATACCCCCAACTCCATTCTCACCCTATGACTGTCTAAATGCCACTCCACTGGAAGCCATTCCCTGAGGACACCAGCCCACACTCTTCATGTCCTCAGTGTACACCTGACAGTCTATAGTGCTCCTTGGGACAGAAATTATACTGAATAACAAGCAATATGTATCATCTGGCTGATTAAAAAACTAACAGTGAAGTGCCTTTTTTGTCACTTAAAGCCCAGAGTCAAATTTCATAATTTTGTTTCTTCTTTGTAGTATTTCCCTACTGCAGTGATCAGTACAAAATAAAATGTATTACCATCAAGGAGTGCTTGGGTGGCTTAGTCATTTAAGCATCCAACTTTGGCTCAGGTCATGAACTCCTGGCTCATGAGTCTGAACCCCATGTTGGACACTGTGCGGACATCTCGGAGCCTGGAGTCTGCTTCAGATTCTGTCTCTGTCTCTCTGCCCCTGCTCTCACTCTGTCTCTCTCTCTCTCTCTAAAATAAAACATAAAAAACATTTAAAATTCTCACAATCACATTTGTAAAATAAAAATATTATTTTCAAAGTGTTTGGATATTGTATGATTTCTTGTGTCTCTCTATAGGTGCTTCACATGTTCAATACAAATTATTTTTTTAATAAATGAGGTTATACAGGAAAAATTAACACTTGTGAAGTAAAAGTTGATATGATAATCCCAGAGTATATAAAGCTATAGATCTCCTATCTGTTGATCTACTTATCTCTCCATCTATTTATCTGAAGAGAAATCTAGCAGATTCATGGCTGGAAATATTACCCACTCACGCTCTGCATTAAGGAAAAGAAACAATATTCTTTAAGGTAACCAGGTTGCTGGAAAGCAAAGCAGATTCCCCGTAATGCCCATTTTCATAGAAATTTATAATACCACATGAATCCTAGTGGTGTAATAGCCACTACCCTCCTCCTTATACTTCACACTGTAGTTGCTCTTGCGTCTTTCTTCTGGGAGAGGTAAATTTGAGGGTAGAAGCCACTATTTACAGTAAAAGGCTGTTACAGCATTTTTCAAGAAACCAAAATAAGAAAACATTATAAGCGGGGGATGTGGTGAAAGCAAGAAACATGGTAGCTTGGGGAACTTCTCAAGGGCTTTCAGAATTGAAGAGCATCCTTGGGGAATAAAAATCTAGATGTGGGATAAAAGTGATGAGACTTTCATGCACCTTTTTGACTAAAAGAGTAAAGGTAGTCAAACGGGCTGTGATGTGTTCAAGGAATACATCATCCTCCACACATACTTATTAAGGTGTGATGTCATTCTGGATCCCAGGCATGCTGCTCTGGACCCCACACTTCCTGGACTGAATTCCAGGTAGACATGAAAACCATTTCGTAGAGCCACTGCCTCTCCCCGGGATCCCTTTGCCTCTGAGTTAGCTGTGTTCTTAACCATGCTCGTGTTTCCGGATGGACTCTTTCACCTAAGTGCATCACTTTGCATTCTTCAATTATCCATCAATATTTATGGAAGCTTCACCATGAGCAAAGCAGAGTGAAGACCTAAAGATGTCTGTAACTAGTGAGAATGTATAACCAAGCAGGGGTGACCCTGTGCTATAATAGTGCTATTTCGCTTAAAGGAAAAAGCAAGGAGGAGGGAGGGGAAGCAGGGAATGGGAGGGCTGAGGAGGGAAACGATTTGACTTTTAATCATGAGCAATCATTTAACTTGAGCTACACTTTAACAGGGTGATCAAGGATTCCTGGAGGAGGCAGACAGGTTAGACTTTCAAGAAGAGGAGCACTGAACTGGCCCCTGAACTTGCCTGACAGTCCGGGAGTTCAGCTTACGGTGCATTTCCCAACTTGTGGCCCTCAGTACCTTTTGTGTGATTCTGAAGCCATTAACAAGAAGAAGGAAGAGGAAGGATGGCTGCAAATCAAATAAGACTGGAAATGAGATTGGAAAACCCTGGATTCACCTGATTGGGGTTTTTTTGGTTTTTGTTTTTACATTTACGAGGAGAGAGAGAGGAGAGAGAGAGGAGAGAGAGAGGAGAGAGAGAGAGNAGGAGAGAGAGGGGAGAGAGGGGAGAGAGGGGAGAGAGGGGAGAGGAGAGGAGAGAGAGGAGAGAGGGAAAAAGAGAATGCGGAGGAGAGAGGAGAGAGAGAGGAGAGAGAATGTGTGCCCATGCACCAGCAGGAGTCAGAGAGGAGCAAAGAGAGGAAGAAAGAGAATCCCAAGCAGGCTCCGCTCTGTCAGCACAGAGCCCAGATTCAGGACACATCTCACAAACCTTGAGATCATGACCTGAGCCAAATCAGAAGGCTGTTTAACCAACTGAGCCACCCAGGTGCCCCCACATGGTGTTTTAATATGCTAATATTCATTGCGAAGTCATAAGACAGGGGTGTAGGAAACAGCTTTTTCCAAATCCACTTAAAGAAAAAAAAAGTTTTCTCAATGAAGTACTTCACATGACTGGTGTTCAGGAAGCCACATTGTGGACAATGCTGCTATAGGACACGGGGAATGACTTACACAGGACAGACGGGGTAGGAAGGTCATGCCCTCTGGGCCTGCTCCTATGACGCAAAAGATAAAACTCCTGGATCACCGTCCAAGATTTCTCTGACATCATCCTTGCTCTGCCTCCTGATGTAAATTTCACCTTCTAACGTAAAACAGCAAGAGCATCATTTCTGCTGACCAAAGATGTTTCAGTTACAGCAGCAGGGAGCAAAGGGCAGCACACAGAACCTTCCAGGACCTTTACAGAGCAGGGCTTACTAGTTAACCTCTTGGGGGCAGGCAGGAGTGCCAGAGTTGCTGTCCCTAGGCATTAATATAGCTGGGGAAATATCTGTTCCCCACACCATCAGGGTAATAAGAAAACCCGCTGAAGATTAGTTCTTTTAATTCACGGTATACCATCAGACCGAAATGCTGCACAATTCCTGTGCTGCCTCCAAATTAAGTGACTGGAGGCAGTTTTCATTTTATTTTAAATTTTGTCTTTTCTACCACTAACACAGGACATCCCTCCCTGCTCCATTTCCAGGGATGGTGCCTGTTTCTGACTTTGATTTCCTAGTCAGCTTTCTAAGGCATCATGTTCACACAAGTGGACTCAAGGCCCTCAGAACTAGGTCAGGCGTTTGCTGGAGGTCATTACAAGGCTACAAAATAGAGCATGCTTAATTCTGTTATTTCTGAAGAGTTTTTTCTTCTCTCTCATGTGCATACAAGACAATCAGTACTTAATTAAATTTTGGAACTGTTCCTGAAAACGTCAGACTGTCAAAGATGCACGTGACCTCCTCTCACCCAAGTCACCCAAGAGAGGTTTAGACAAAAGCATGTAAGAAGAACGAAGACGTAAGGGACTGTAACAATTGTTGCACTTCTTTTTTAAACACTGATGCTTAAAATGGTCCAGCAAGAAAATCCTTAGGACACAGAATTCATACACGGAAAGGCCCGGTCAGGAGTTCAGCCTTTTCCTTTTTGACAAAGGCTGCATGACTTCACCAGAGTGACTGATAACACAGTGACATTCCAATAAACACTCAGGTTAGAATCTATTTAGCGGCAGCATTAGCTAACTTTAGATAGGAGATTTTGTGGTGGCCAAGTCAGTGGCTGGGTATGTGCTCAGTGATAGCTGAGAATCCTTCCTCAGGGTCCCTAGCTCAAGATAAACTCATCCAGGTGAGACCCTGTTCCCGAAGCAGCCCAGATCCAGAGCAGGCTATAAACAACTTGTCCCTTGAACCGACTGGGAGACAGCTCAGCAGGACCATTCTGGCTCCAGAACTTTCTAACAGGTCAGATGAGGCCTACAGAGGCCTCAGGGACACTGCACTGTGGTCCAGCTGCACCTTAGGACCAACCCTGCTCTCCTCACTGCTCATAGGTCTTGTTCCTGGGACACCTGCCCATCAGCTTCTCTCATGCCCATCTCCATCTCAGAACCTACTGCCCAGAGAAGACCATTGGTAACAGTTAGAATTCAAAGCCCCAGAGTAGCTTCACTGCACCTAGTCCAGAGTAGCCAGACATCTCAGAGTAGACAACTGGGGTTTGGGTTTGTACTTTCGTTAAAGTTTCCCGATGGTAGAATTTGTGAAGGAAAACAGAATATAGTGTGAACAATTTAGAGAATGCCAAGAAGCAATTCCCTGGCCAGAGCTGGAAGTTCAACGGAATTCTCTCTCTTCTTCCCTCCTGAATGGCAACACAGAAACGTGAAGCTGACATGAGAGAGAGAAGACGATGTCTCATTATGGAAAGTTTCTTTTAAGTAAGGAGTTTATCGAAGTGAGCCACATCAACAATCAACCCTGGACCAAAGCCACCTTATTTATTGATGGAGAGGGGACAATTTTTAATCTGTCTGCGTTCTCTTATCAATTGGCTTCATATGATTTACTGTGGGTTTCATTCAACAACAACTATGAGCTGGTTCTGTGGCTGCAGAGACCCAGTATTTTTATTGTGTGGCATTTGTCCTCGACTCTGCCCTACTCCATCCTGACATTAAAACCTGCTCAGACATTGGCCAATATTGCTTCGTTCTATCTTGACATTGTTACCTTATCTCCATCAACTCACACTGGCTGTGCCATTAAGTCATGAAAAGATGTGAATTCATCACTTTTGAGTAATGGGGGAATTAGCATCACATGTAAAATTATATATATATATATAATATATGTGTATATATATGTGTATATATGTGTATATATATATATATATGAAAAGCTTCTGCATAAGTTCTGTGAACCTAGGCATTTGAAGAGGTAGAAAGTAAAAACGCCAAATGCTGAGAATTCCAGGGACTGTGGCACTGGTTTGCATGAACTTGTTATGTAAACCAACCAGTGGCTAGTGTTATTATTTTAGAATAGAGATAAACTTGATGTAAGAACCAAGCAACCAAAGAGGGAATTCCCTTCTTGTGGAAAGAGTCATTAAAGAAACTCAAATACACATCATAAGGATGCCGCGGGACACAGAATCCCAACAATAGCAGATACTTCTTCAAACGTGTGGCTCTCTTAGACTCGGGCGAATGGACAGATGCCTTCCTCCACAGACAAAAATATACATTTCTGCCTGACTTACTAGGATAGATGAGGTATTTAAAAATGAAGCCCTTATTCTTCTGCTGTTTCTTAACCTTACTTTTATGCAAGTGATATTTGAATGAATTTTGGTTATTTTAAAAAGCATATGTAGCTATAGTTATTATTAAACAAAAATTAAGGATACAGAATAATACTCCTGCCTGCATACTGATCCCATTTTCCTTACCAAAAATAACCAAAAGTTATCAATTTGGCATGTATCTTTCAAGGCTCTTTTTTTTTCTGTATTTATATACAAAGGTTTTATTTTTGTCTTGTTTTAACATAAATAAGAATTGTACTGTAGAGACTATTCTGCATTTACCTTTTTTTTTTTTTAACCAAAAAAAAGCGCTTTGGTGATCTTTCTATTTCTTCTGGTCCCTCCCACTGCTAGCCATTTGTTTGGTTTTATTTCTTATTATCAACAACACTGAATCGAATTGTCCCTGTTTCTTTGTATATATCAGCAAGCGTTCCCCGCCCCCCCCTCCCCCGCCATAAACTTGAAATAGGACTTGATGGGACAGGAGGTACACAAATACTACGTTTTGACAGATACTACCAAATGGTAATGTCAAAAGTTCGTGCCAATTGAATGGAGACTGATTTTTTTTTTTTTAATGTTTTATTTATTTCTAGGAGAGAGAGAGACAGCGTTAACAGGGGAGGGTCAGAGAGAGAGGGAGTCACAGACTGAAACAGGCTCCAGGCTCCGAGCTGGCAGTCAGCACAGAGCCCGACGGGGGGCTCGAACCCACGAACCGCGAGATCATGACCTAAGCGAAAGTCGGAAGCTTAACCGACTAAGCCACCCATGCGCCCCGAATGGAGACTGATTTTATCAAATCCTCCTCCCACTCCTCCCCAGAGAATACTTAGGTTACTATATTAGTGTATCTTCTTAATCTGTTAATGCAGTTAAGTCTCATTAACATATTTCCAAATATTGTATATCCTTCCATGCTCGGAATAAGCCTTAGCAGCTCAGGGTAGACAGAGTGGTGGAAGGGCTGAGAGCAAAGGAGAGAGAGAATCCCAAGCAGATTCTGCACGGCCAGCAGAGCCCAACACACGGCTTTATTCCACAGCTGTGAGATCATGATCAGAAGCTCAACCAACAGAGCCACCCAGATGCCCCCTTCATGTTTTTACTTTATTAGTTTATTTAGATTTTTTACAACTATAGTCGAAGCACTAGTACAGTGTGTATTGTATCATTTTATTCTTCTGTGCCATGCTTGTAAGCCCGGTAAAATCATTTTGTGTATCATTTTGAATGCCCTGAAAGAGTTGATAAAGCACAGGTAATTATCTGGTCCTTACATCTTTGGTAGAATATTCTCTAAAACTTTCTCAGTCTAAAAGGTTTTCTTGTCTTGTTTTGTTTTTTGTTTTTTGCATTTTAATTACATACAAACCAGTGTATTTTAATGTTTATTTATTTATTTTGAAGGGGGGAGGGCAGAGAGAGAGAGGGAGAAAGAGAATCCCAAGTAGGCTCCACACTGTCAGCACAGAACCCAACACGGGGCTCAATCTCATGAATCATGAGATCATACCCTGAACCAAAATCAAGAGTCCCATGCTTAACTGACTGAGCCACCCAGGTATCACTCAATGTGGTTTGCTGTTGTTGTTTTGTTTGTTTGTTTGTTTTAACTAGAACCAAAAGCTTGACATCTTTGTCAAAATTTATCATTTTTGGGTCTAATAAAATGTCTAATTTTTCCTTGGTCAGTTTCATCAGGTTATTTCTACAAAATCATTTCATCTAAATTTCCTAATCTATGGAAATAATATTGTATATGAATCCTTTCACAATTTCTGAGATCCGCTGCAGCTTCAAACTCTAGAAAAGGCAAGGAAAAAGATTCTCCCCCAGAGCTTGTGGAGGCAGCATGGCCCCATCTCCACCGTGATTCTGGTCCAGTGAAACAATGTTAAGACTTTTGAGCTCCAGAAATCTAAGACGACAAATGTGTGCCCTTTTAAGTTTCCCAGTGTGTGGTAACCTGTTACAGCAGCCCCCAGAAACTAATGTAGGCACTCACTACAAATGCTCAGACACTCCAGCTCTTTATCCAAGTCTATGCAAGGACCATTCTTTGTGTCTCACTGAAGTTCAGAGTGACCATAGGACTCGCACTTACCAATAAAACGTGACCTGAAGAGACAGGTGCTTGTTCTGAGTGGCAGATTTGAGAGTCAGTACAAAACTCATCACATTCCCTTTCTCCTTCTGTGGTGACCAAGACTTGGCACCTGAGTAACTATGATGAACAGAATCCCCTGAAAACCTGTATTAAATACGTATCAGGGTGGAGAAGTCAACTTTTGTTATATCAAGGCTCTGAGATTTGGAGAGTGTTTGCCACTGAAGCATAACCTCACCTATCTTGACAAAACCACGGATTATGAACATGGAACCATGATGCCTCCTATGTGTACACCTGACCACACTCTCCAGTTTCCCTTCACATTCCAAATATTTCTGTACCTCCCACAATTCTGGACAGACTATGGGGTATACTGTGGAACTATGGACTGGATGGCTGGGGCAGAAGTCCTAAGAAAAAGTGAAAGTGAACTGCAAACTTCCCTCTTCAACCTCCAGGTCCCACCATTTTCTTTTCAGTAGACAATGCTCTTTGCCACCCACATAGAAATCTCCTTCTGTCCCTGCCTGAGTGAGACCAGTCTTCACATGCTGACATAACATGTCACATTTGCTCTCCAATTATAGATGGATACATATGCGCTACCCCCTTGATCTTCACCTACATGGCACCTTTTATAGTTATTACCTACTTGCTTCTCAAACCCAAAGATTTTCTTTTCTCTTGGAATATCCCAAAGAGGCTACCCTAACTCTCACCTCTAGCCCGGAGCATGGTATATTAGGATTTACAGTGATTTGGTTCTCTTTAGAAGGGATGAAAGGAGCAGTATTCTGCCACTGAGGTTTCCACAGCTAACCTTACACACGTGCAACTCATACCTCCATCTGTACCACAGGCACCATCCTCCAAGGGTACCCGTTCGGACAGAGGGCTGCATTACCCTTACAGGAGGCCGCACTGTGCCACAGGATGCAAACATCTTTCCCTCCTGAAGCTAGGATCTGAGGTAGCCTTAGGAAGCCACAGAAAATGTCAAAAACAAGACATGTAACATGTTACCAAAACCCTGCTTCATATTAAAGCTCTGTCTTTATTGGTGCAGAGATGTGCTAAAAGATGTTATTTGAAATATCTGTAGATAGTTTGGATCTGTGAATAATTGCTATCTGCACATCTCAAATTCTTTATAGTTTTCTGTTAGACATATCTGCATGAGGCTATAAATAGTGAAGCAATGTCGCTCACTGTATAATACAGTCTCTCTGCTTTTTACAACTCATCATGAACTTCTATGTAATTTATTTTTTATTGAAGAATTCCAATTAATGGCTTCCTGGTGATTTTAAAGCCTCAAATTATCAGTCTCTGAAAACAAAGCAGAGAACATAATTATCATAAACCGAGAATTTTTCATTTTGAAGCTTATCTGTTTGTGCTAAGTATCTTGTCTGTAAGTAATTAGTGCCTTTATTTTTTTTCAGTAAAAATAATGACCATTCTATGCTACACATCCAAATTTTGTTAACTACTAGATGTACTGTATGTATTATGTTCAAAAATGGACCACCTTGGACTAGTTTTAAAGTATTTCATCAAATGATAATAGCAACAACAAAATACATCTGTTTGTCAGAATAAATTATGTGGCATGTATTTAAAAAACCTATTATATCCTTTTGCTTTCTTTCTAAGAATAAAAGCTTCACAAAAATATGTACTTGCCATTTATTACCAGGGCTGCATAACAAGAAAAGACCCGTTTTATCTTCCATTTATAATTCCTAACTGCTAATCAAATTGATCAGCCAATAGCTTGGTTGTAGAGGGTCTTTCATAAGACCATTTCAAAATGTTTTACCAGAGATAAAACAAAATTCAATGAAATTAGACCAATTTGAATGACAATGTGAGCTAAACATTCCTTTAAGTATTCTGAAAACCCTAGTTTCCCTTATTCACACACACACACACACACACACACACACACACACACACACACACACTACATGGGTTCTACTGATGAAACAGGACCTGCCTGCTGTACCCCACAGACACATGGCTGCTTAGGTCCAAATAGTGTCCGAGACAAGTTTCCCCATGAAGGCTACAAACTGACTTGAGTCAACGTCAGGGTGAGTTTGCTTCCTCTTAGGAAAAGAGCATTTTTGCCCAAGTTATAAAACTAATGTGTTCCTTTAAAAAATTTGAAAAATACAGACATACATGACGTAAAGTGTCTTCTTACCCACTTTCCATATATAAACTGCTCATTTTCCCACTTTTAATATTTTATCATGCTTATTCAGTAAAAAAAAAAAATCCACATACACAGATATTCTTAAAGGGTGAAATATATAAGTTGTATCGTATTTACTTTATCTAATATAAAATATTTCCCCATGACATTATTTTTTTTACAAATAGTTTATTGTCAAATTAGTTTCCACATAACACTCAGTGCTCATCCCCACAAGTGTCCTCCTCCATGTGCATCCCTCCTCCCCCCCACATCCATCAGTCCTCAGTTTTTGTCAGCATTCAAGAGTCTCTCATGGTTTGCCTCTCTCCCTTTCCCCCATGACATTATGCTTTCAAAATATGATTTTTAAAGAGCTGTATCTTTCATAATAGTGCTGTATATATCATAATTTAACTATTTCCTTATGTTTCACATAAGTCATTTTGAAACTTTTTTTCTCTGACAAATAATGGTGTAGTAAATATACCTGTAAGTAATTTTTTTGGATACATCTTATTATTTCCTTAGGATAAAATCTTAAAGGAGTACTATCGAATCACAGGTGTAAAACTTTTGAAGCTCTTTGTTCATGTTCAAAATTTGCTGTGTGGAAAGATCGGGACACTTTCTAATCCTCTATCACTGAGTGAGCAAGCCCTTTGCCTACTCTCATCACCATAGTGAGTAATAGAACACCAATGCTTGCATTTATGCTGACTTCATCATAAAATGTGGGAATCTGTAAAATTTTTTTTGATATACTTTTGATGAGTCATAAGGCTAAATACACTTAATATACTCACTACTCATTTTCCCTCCCTCTCTCTCTTTATATATATATACACATACACATATACATACATTTGTTTTTCTTCTATTTTGAAGGGAGGTTACGATTTTTTCTTATCCATTTTTAAGAAATTATATAGTAAGTATTCCTTTTGTTTTGCAGCATCATTGCAAAAATTTTACCTTCATAGGTCACTTGTCTTTCAATTTCATTTCTGTTTTGGGCATATAAGTACTTTTTGACTTCCGTAATTATTTTTATACCTAAACATTAAGTTCCTTTCCCATTAAACGTATGGTAAATATCTATTTACATGTTCTTTAATCACATCGTATTTTAAAGTTTATTCCCTTTAAACGATAAGTGGTTTAATCATAGTGTAAGGAAGTATACACTTTCCTTAGTATAAAGGAAGAAGTAGTAATGTCTTACTTAAGCTAATATTTCCAAATTGTAAAGCAATTTTCCTAATACCATTTACTGATCCATCACTTCCTTCTCTGGAGATCTGTGTTACTTTATGTATCACATCCTACATTTTCATAGACTTGTCTAGCCCGTGGCTACTTACTTTTTCTCCACACATCTATCTGCTACACTATTTTGATTATTTTAGTTTGGTAGTAGAATTCCCGGTCAAAGAGAGAATTCTCATCTTTTTACTCTTCCTTCACAAGATACATTGCATAATGTTCTGTTTTTTCTTCTCCCATATTAATTTTACAATCATAAATTTGTTACATTAAATAATACTCTTGAAACTACACCTAATAAAATTTGGAGGTAAATTAACATTTATAATAATCAGCCTTCCCACTATCAAGTTATATATTCACACTTGCTATATCTCTTAGCACAGTTTTCTGGTTTAATTCATAGTTTCCCCCTTTGCCCCGGTCTCTACTGAATTCCAAGTGTTTGGCAAATCTCTGGCCCACAGAGCTCACACAATTATTATCTGTGGACTGAAGCCACTCATTTGTCAGTTCACGTCCTGAGTTTACCACTGACTATCTCTGCCACGTGGTATAAGTGCCTTTACATCTCACCATCTCGGTTTCCTCAACGTGAAATGGTGGAGCATCACTATCAACTAGTAAGGGTATCATGGGAATTAGTCAGGATTAACTCATCAGCGTGAAAGAACTTACATACCTTAAGCCTCAATACATATTAATGAATCTCATAGTTATCTGGGAAGCGTGTTAAGGGAGGAATCAATAGAACTGCAGCCAGAGCTGGAAGCATATAGAAAAAACCCAGAACCGATCACGACGCCAACATTTTAAGGCCCGTTCATAAGAAAAGTTGAAAAGTAACTACTGGTTGTGAGCGTCAAGTATTGGTCTCTGGATCCTGAAGCGGAATGGGCTCAGAAGCAAGACCCTGTACCCCTGGGGGATGTTTGCAAGGCTGGGAACGCATCTGACTTGACCAGAGCCCAGGATGGAGCCCAGGCCGTAGGCAGATGTTCTATAAGCGTTGGTAGCCACAACCGCAGGGCAAATGAAAGGAACACGACAGAGAAGGATCTCTGGAAAAAGAAAATATGGTAAACTCATCCTCAGCTCAAATATAAACCATATTTACCCCACAGGGTGGGAAATTAAGGAAATTATCCAAATAATTCATATTCTTTTCCAAAAACAGCCTGGCCTGCGCTGGTCTGAACACAGTATACTTAGATATTTGAGCCCAAGTGCCCAGCTGGGTAATAGTTTCCGTTCTCTACTTCAGTGTTCTGTAGACCCAGCCACAGTGTTTTAAAAAAGCCAAGGACTAACTTTAGCCACTGGTCCTGCTTTTCAATAAAGCCTTATTTTAACAGAAACACTGTGTCTCTCTTCCAAGTCCCCACCTTTTTTAGGCAGCTTGCCAGCTGAAGGCAAAAAGAGAATTCTAGCACATTGTCCCCAAATTCCAGGCAGATCACAAAAATAAACTGTCCCAGAATGTATTCCTTTTAAGAAAAATTGCTTATTCAAGGCTTGCTTTTCGTGTTTGCCTCCCTTCTTCCTTTTCCAGACACTTTTTTCTTCTAACATCATGCTGTAAAGTCGCCATCTGTCTCAAACACATACATACACAAAAGGGAAATCCACTTACAATGAGTACTGGAAAGAAGAAAAATAAGTTGGTTACAAGTGGGTGTTCAGCAGCACATGACTTTTCCAACCCAGTGGCCAAAATCTGAATTACCTCCCAGTCAATAGTCTTCCAGCTTGGCTTTCAAGACAAGAGTAAAAATAAATGTATATATTTTTTAGATTTACCATCGCACAATATTCCCAGGGGAACACTTGATTTTTACAATCCCTGTGATATAGGGATGGTCAGGAACCAGATTTTATAAAGAAGAACACTAAAACCCAGAAAGGCAAATCCCTGCTGAAGACCACAAGTTGGCCGAGAACTGCAAAGTGTGCATCTGAGGATGTCTTGCATCAGAATCACTTGGGACACGTGTTCAAGTGCATCTCTTTACAGCAAAAATTGGATCGTATCATTCTTCTGCTAAAAACCACTAGGTAGCTGCCCATTCAAATAAAAAGAAGTCCATATTCCAATTGCACCCTCTTCAGTGCACGTGTGCGTGCGCGCACCCCCACCCCCCCAACACACACACACACACGACATGCCCATGCCCCTCTCCACCCTCAGACCTCATGGGCTGGTGTTCCCTCATCCACTCTCTGCCCCCTTCAACCCTCTCGGTGGTCCTCGCTCACACAAAGGATGATCCTGTCTCCGAGTCTTAGCACAAGCACTCCCCTCTACTTCTTCCCTCAACTCTCCACATGGCAGGTTCTTCCTCCCTTTGAAATGCCACCTCTGTCCATACCAGCAACTGCAGTCCCACACAGCATGTATCCCTTTATTACACCTCAGTTTTCATCCCATCTATCTCTGGATTTAACTTATTTACGATGTGCTTATCAGTTACTTCCCTGCCCACTCAGACACACACACAGACATGTATGTTTGACTCAAAGCTTCAGGGAGGCAGTAACTTGTCTGTCTTCTTCAGAAACTATGGTCAATAAAATGCAGCTTAATCGGCACCATCTCAGACCTATGCAGTTCCTATCGAGGACCAGGAGCCTGGAGATCTGAATTTTAAATACCTTCTTAGATTCTTTCAAAGCACTTTAATATTTCAAAAAGTCCAGATGGGCTGGACAGATACCCTTGACGACCAGTGACATGCTCTTCATGGCACCAACCTGCAGTTTTAAAACGGTTGGTCTATTTCAAGCAGCTGCTTTACCAGGGAAGTGAATTTGGAGATTCATGCTGGGCTTTCACTGTAGATGCAGATTAAGTGGTACCTTAAACTGCTTTCCCAAAATTCAATATTTCTGTCTCTAGCGTAGGCTTGGGCTTTGATGGGAAGCCTCAGAATTATTTGTGCATATCAAGGGAGAGAACATTCTACAAAGAGCTGGGTCTCATTCTCAGTTGACTCACTGTCTGCTTATGGGACCTTGGGCAACTTTATTAATTTCTCTGGGTCTCATTTTCTCCATCTGCAGAGTGAGGGTGCGGATTTAGATTATCTCTGCAGTTCCTTTGCATTCAAATATTTTATGATGCCAAGCCATTCCAATTAATACAAAAAGAGCCCTTGCAGTTGAATTTCAGTATTGTGAAAGGCTCTGAACAGCCCAGCATTCATGCCCCGGCCAACCACGATCGCCCAACCCCTCTCTAAATTCTTAGCATCTTGTCCTATGTCAGAAAGATGAGAAAATATCCCATTCACAAAGGGGTGGGGGGGAATGCACTTGTGCTGCCTCCATCTGATTCTCTTCAGATGCCAGTAAGAGATGTTTTGGTTGAGCACCTGGTGGGCTGTACAACAGTTCTGTTTGTTAGAAAATTCTAACATCTGTCAATGGCCCAAATAGAATGTTCCTCTGCCCTTCATCTTACACACACACACACACACACACACACACACACACACACCTTTTTAGAAAAACCTAAAAGGAACCCCTAATTGTTCTTCTGAGGGACCCTAAATCCAGAGCGTCAGGCTTCATGTTTTCACTTGAAAATAAGGGTGGAATAAAATCATCCTGATGTTTCTAGAGGAAAGAGGAGGGCTGTCTTTATTTGCCCAAACTGGCACGAGGCAGACTCTGATGTTCACTGCCAGGAAGTTCTTTAAAATAGAAGCCAACTGGTGTACAGTGGATGGGAGAATGTTCTGGGCAAGGAGAAGGGTGGCAGGGTGTTAACGGGAGGTGCAGGAGAAGCTGATGAAGGAATTAAACTGTGACTGGGCTATCATATTCAGGAAGCAGGCGAGATAGCTCATTTTGGTTATACAGACCAGGGAGAAAAGGTTGGAAAAAATAGGAAAATAAAAAGCACTGCGATATAATTTTTCTTAAGCAAACTTTCAGAAATTTGCTTCTCCATCTTGGGCGTGATTCCTTTTTAGTCTTCAGTCCTTACAACATATTCTACCCATGGTCCAGGAGATCGCTCCAATTTAGAAGGAAAACATATCACCTAATAAATTACCAGTCCACTTCCCTTTCAGTGTCACTCCACATTTAAATTTTAGATAATTTATATGAATGCAAACGTAAGATTCATGAGGTGTGAGTAGAAGCACATTACCTGAGTTCTTAAGCCTCACACACAAATCAGTCTTTTCAAGGCTCACTTCTTATGTAAACAATAACCAAAGGAAACATTTTCTATGGTAAAATATATGAATTATCAAATGCTCCGTATAGGTGCTTCTGTTTATCTTTTGATGCCTATGGATCTTCGCTGGGACAAAGAGCAGTTGCCATAAATTTGATAAGGCCACACCACCTAATGAGGAAAAGCAGGCTTTATTTGTTCGACAAGCAAGCAATAGTGTTGGGAAACAGACCTGGATCTCACTTCCCCTGACCCACAAACGTGTTCCCCCTCATAAAACTTTACCAAGTAGTTGACAGTTAGCCACAACACAGATACAAGTTTCCATTAAGACACTGTGTACTTTTCAATTTCAACAACTCACACTGTAGATGTGATCAAAAGAGTCTGTGCATGCCATTTAGAAGACTGACAGCATTACACAACAGTGTAAAATGTTATCCAGTAAAAAAGGACCCCGCAAGATGAGAAAGGGAATTATCATGCCCAATGGCTAACAGCGTTTCATAACCTGTATCGGCTAAGACCAGGAAATCCACTGCTCGTTACCAGATAGTGGGAGATCGTCCTCCATCAGCCCCATAAGGTAATTTACTAATGTTTAAAATGTAAGAGTAAAAACTGCACAAAGATTTCATAATTTCAGAGTATTCTTAGCCAAGGCCTTTAAAGGCATTGCTCTAAGGAAGCTGCCTTCTGTAGAAGTTACAAGTTATCAATACTGTGCTAATAGATCTTGCTAATTCACTGGGTCTTCTTAAAAACCACATCTTCGTGTTGAAAAAGAATCATTTATTCTGATAGTTGTTCTTTGCAATTTGGTAATGCCAAGACAGGTGAGAGAAGACGGGTAGTAAACAGATTAAGAATTTTCTGGGAAGACCATCTAAACAAGGCTCTAAGAAAAGTCACTGAAAATGTCAGCCCAGCCAACAGAGAAAGGTTCAGGGAGCAGCAAAGGCATGGCATATACTTTTTCATCTATTCAATCTGACCCCGGGCCCCCTGCCATAATCTTTTTTAAGGTTAGTGTTGGGAAGGTTGTCGCCCAACTGTTTGCAGAGGTCTCCTAACATCCTCTGCCAAAGAACCTTAAACCTCAGGTACTATTTCAGGGGAAATGGATAGTACAAAACACCGACAGAAAATGAGCCACAGCAATCCCTGGATGTAAATAAGTTCCACTAGCNGGGGGGGGAGCAAGGGGGAGGGAGAGAGAGGAGGAGAGAGAGGGAGAGAGAGAAAATTTTTCTCCAACTTGGACCTCTGCCCAAATATTTTATTAGGTACAGCACAGGAAGGACAAAATTTTTTTTAACTATTTAGCTAAGCAATTTAAAAATTCTTTACAAAAAATAATAAAAAGAAAGACTTTAACAAAATTGCAGCTATATCAGGTCTGTGAGGGTAACTTAGTAAAAGACTCAGTGGATGGCTGCAAACCTCTAATGGAAAGTTGTGTAAGTGGCTGAGGCCAAAGTAGGCATTAATTACAATGAAAAATCAGTTTAGAGTAGGCCACAACTAAATTGGAAGCCAGTCCTCTAGGTAAAACAAAGAAAGTGAACAGCAGCCTCAGATTTGATTACATGGCAATACAAGAAAAATGTGCTGTATGTTGTCTATTATTAAAGCTGCTTGGGGGCCCTGTGTTGGGTGCCTCAGGGATTTTAATAAAAAATTAGTAATAGGTCTGCTGCCCTGGCTCACTGTGGCTTTTTGGAGTATTTGTGGGTTCAGGGCTGGTCCTGCAGTGCAAATTAAGTCATTTCAGACAAGCAGTCTCAGAAAGTGTTATGTGATAGCAAAGTTCAAATACTGCACTTTGGCTCTAAAAGGACACAGCCCCCCACTAGAGGCTGATTCGGACTTTCAAAGAAATAATAAAATTTCACCATGAGGAGGAGGAGGGGAAAATGAAAAGCAAGGGAGAAAAGAGGCAACTGGTTGTTTTTGTGTGTCTTTGATTGTTCTTGCCAAATACTAGTCTTGGTATATAAACTATACGAGTGCATAAAATATTGCCAATGAGTGAGTTAATGGCAGAGAAGGCAACTGTTAACCAGGGATTTTTCTTTCTTTCTTTCTTTTTTTTTTGTCTTACAAATGTTAACTCTATAACTCTTTTTATATTGATGTAGTGATATTAATAATACTGTCTCTATTACTAATATCACCACTGGGTCCATGGCACGACCGTATATATCCTAGCCATGAAACATTAACAAAAGTTCACCCTGATTAAGAAATCAAGACTATAAATCTATATTCTTTCAAAGATGAAAATGTCTGGGGCAAATTATTTTCTACAAGGCAGTTACATGAAAAAGATGTTTCCCAGTTTTCCCCAGGTTTACTGATGGCTGGCATTTGCTATCAGAGACAAACACTCCCTGGTCTCAGAATCCTGATAAATTCTGTACATGTTCAATAAACTGAGACTGCTTGGATATGGGGCACATTTCCCCCCTTTACCCTTGCCCAAATATGTGAACAAGCTCAACAGGGAGACAGAGTGAGGTACAAAAAGCGTGAGAAAAAAAAGTGAGATACAAAAAGCGTGCAAGTGTGTGATCATGAGTGTACATGTCTGTGGGTGTGGTAGTGGAGGCAAGGGGCTTTGAGTCAGAAAGAAAATAAACTTTCATCTAGGTTTTAAAAATTCTTCATCATCATATTTTTTCAAGTTGAATAAATAAGGGAAATCCCAATCTATGGCTATGTAGAATATCCCTTTTCCAAAATCAAACATGATCCAGTTTTAGGACTTGTCTAATCTGTTGGCATAGGATCTGGTAGCCTAACTCAATGGATTTCAAGAGGTTCCAGGAAATCCCAATGGTCCCCAAATACCTTCTCCCCCTACTTGTTGACCAATACCTGAACTTACAGGAGTTAAAGAGCCACTCTTTTAGGTTAAAGCATTGATTGCTATTAAAAAGCAGATTTTCCAGCAATATCTTTTTAATCTTGGGAGTACATGAGGAAACAAAGCACAGGCAAAGAACAAGGGAGCTTTGAGGTAGGGAACTGGTCCAAGAAGACTGGAAATAAACTTTATTGAAGTCAAGACTTCTCTAAGGATCATCTCTCAGAGTCTCAGTCTCTATGGAATCAGGGAATAGCCATCTTCTATGGAGAACAGATACAAGTGGAAGGAAAAAGTGCCGCCAAATAGGAAAGGACCATGATTTCAGATTTAAGTCATAGAGACTTAAAAGGCAATCAGAGAAACCATAAGCAGCTCTTAAAAACAAAGAACAAACTGGAGTGCATGGGTGGCTCAGTTGGTTGGGTGTCAGATTTCAGCTCAGGTCATGATCTCGTTCAGGAGTTTGAGGCCCCCTATCAGGCTCTGTGCTAACAGCTCAGAGCCTGGAGCCTGCTTCAGATTCTGTGTCTCCCTCTCAGCCTGCCCCTCCCCCCTCTCAAAAATAAACATTAAAAAAAATACAAAGAACAAACTGACCATTGCTGGAGGGATGCTGAGTAGGGAGAAGGGCTAAATGGCTAATGGGCATTAAGAAGGGCACTTATGGGATGAGGTATGGGTATTATATGTAAGTGATGAATCGCTAAATTATATTATTGAAATTATTACTTTAGATGTTAACTTGGATGTAAATATAAATAAAATCTTTAAAAACAAAAGCAATCATACTTCTCCATTCAGATTTATGACAAGTATCTGCTAAGCATTTATAAGTGTCATATGCTGTTCAAACTGCTGTGAAACCCGAAGTGCAAAAGACCATCCCCTTTGTCATCATCCCCAGGTTCCCAATGGCACGAGCCTCATAAAATTCTCCCAAACTGCCAAAAAAGTGGGGCCAAAAATCAAAGGACAAGAGGATAAATGTATGGGCGACACAGAAAAGTTGCTAAGAGAGTCACAGTTTCGTTCAAGCACAAAAGATCTGATAATACTGACATACATTCAAAGTTGTCATCTGGCAGATGCCAACAGGTGGCTCCAGTTCTTCCAGCACTTTGGTTGGAATGATCGCATCATATGTCTCTTCTGATTATATTAAAAAAGCAAAAACTCCAGTGGCAGTGATTAATGTGTTGTACTCCAGCAACACCACCAGTTTCAAAACAAACTATGCAGGATCATCTTATACTGATAATGCATTACATCGTCTTAAATATTTTCAAAGTAGGGTACTCAGCTTTTAAAAAGTTACATAATCGTGATAAGGATATCTCAAATGTATGTCTCGTTCAATAACAAGTAGGCTACTGAGTTATGAAATATATGTATATATGGAATATGAATATATATATATATCTCCAGGAATCTCAGAATGGAAAAAAAAATCACATATTGAGATTTAAAGCAATGATAGACTATTTCTGTTTATGTGTATATATATATATATATATATATATATATATATATATACACATACACATACACACACACACACACACACACTATTTTTAAAGCTGGTCCTTTCAAAGTGAAATTTGTTCCATAATTCCTTCTACACAGAGGACCTTAAAAAGTAAAACTTTCCAAACTGGATATGCTTTTCTAATGCTTATGACTCCTTCCTTAGACCTGTGCCATCTGTACAAAACCTTCATGCAAGGATGTGCCAAAGTTCACAGGTGCTCAGTTTTTAAATAACAAGTGTACATATTCCCATATTATGCAATCATTGTTATGTGGAAGTCAAAAATACTTACTGAAATTTAAACTGAGTATACTGACTCTATCCCTTACTCCAGAGGAGTTTGGAGAAAAATACATTTTCTACCCAAGTGAAAAATGATAGAAACTTCCCACGTAACTCTTTCCCCCAAAAGTCCCAAGTGCAAAACTGTAAAATTTAAGTGTTAATATGTCCTATGGGGAGGGACAGATGTACAGAATTCAAGTCCTTGAACCTTCAACCAGCCCCAAAAGGCAAAGACCGTTAGGTCTTATTCAGAACTCAATTCCCATTACTCATGACAGTATCTAGCACCGTCAATAAATAACTATCTGCTGACTGGCTGATGGCAATGTCAGAAATGTCCTGGTAACACTCACTAAACATGAAAAGATGCCCATTCCTAGCACTTACAAACCTCAGGGTGTATATAAAGGCAATCTTTATATGTCAAGTTTCCTTTTCATGACAACAGTCTTTGGAGTCAACACGTGTGCACGTGTGTGTGTGTGTGTGTTTGTGTGTGTGTGTGTTCATCCTTCAGTATGGTTTTTAAGAATAAATCCCAGTCCCTCTCTTCAAGACATTCATCATCCACCAGTGAGAAAGACAACCCCAGTAACACAGTGTCATAGTACCATAGTACGAGTGGCAACCAAGACTAATAGGAGCGCTGGAAACACAATGTTTGTTCTCTTCATGTTTTCTGAGCTGAAAACTGAAGCCCATCTCCAACTGAAGTTGCCCATCAGCAACCATAGGAAACTTTTAGAAGCAGTTTCAGAAAAGGGGTTAACAAAATGCCAGGAGCAGAAGGCTAAAAAGTAAAATGATTACACTTGTTGAGTTATGAATAATCTTATGTTCAAAAAGCATAGTTAAGAAGGAAAGAATTCGGAGAGAAACGGTGTTCACGTGACAAAGATGTGTGATCACTCAAGTTGAAGATGCAAGAAAGAGAGAATACCTGATGCAGCCAAGGTCCAGGATGCAGGGTATAGTCTCTGGGTATTTGTCTTGGAAGGAGTTGCTACATCTTCTTCTAAACCAATAAGGAGGGAGTAACAAAGGACAAAGATACAAATAAACTTGGAACTCAATGGAAAAGGAAGCTGAGAGCACTGTTACCTGATAAGAATAATAATAGCTACAATTCTTTGAACACATGTCATTGAATTTTCCTGACAAATCCTATGAAGTTGGAAAAGTTTTCAAAATAAAAAAAAAATGAACATTTTTCAAGGACTAAAAGTCGTCAGAGTCATTCAGATGGTAATTGGTGAAGCCGAGATTGTAATTTACAAAGTCCAGAGTCCATCATTCTTCCACCATACCACACCAACTTCCATGACCTTGCTTTTTTTCCCTAAAACTAGCAGTCAGATTGCCCGCTAAAACATAGAGGACGAGGGACAGAACTGGTAATATACAGAAGTAAAACATCAGAAAGAAAGGGAAAGGGGCGCATTTGCCACTAAAAAGTTATTTTCAGCAGCTTTAAAATTTTAATGAAGACTAGAAATCAAAACTTTTGATCAGCAAAATCACCAATTTCTTCACCATTTTGTGGGGAGGGGGGATTAAGTCATTAATAAACTGAAGGTATGAGATAGCGTGTAGTTGAAATGATTAACTGCTGTGCCCAGGTCAAATGGGAAGAAGTGATTATAAAAGGGAGGTGAAGGATGGGTACAAAGATGAAAAAATCGTGAAATGAAGACATGAAGGCATGAGATGGATGAACCACAGATGGTACCCAGAAAGTAAAAGCTCAGACTAAAAGGTTAAAGTGGATGAACAGTAACATAAACCCAGCCACTTAGAGAAGTTTTTAAAGGACTGAAAGAGGTGAGAGGCAGTGGGAAAAAAGGAAACACAATCACTACCATGTTGGTACATTACCAGCATGGTAGACCTAGGATGATGCAGGAGACTAGTTAGGCAGGAACACCTAAAATCCTAATGGAAATGAAGAAATTACTTGAAGATCTGTAAGTACACATGGGAATGATACATGGATGGATAGAAGAACGGACAGAGAATGGGTATGTACTTTAGAAAAGATTTATTGAACAAAAAAAAAGTGCACTGTCTTAAAATACCAAAATGAATGCACCAATTATGCCACAAGTTATTTCACACGTGAAATAGATCTTTCACATATATTCTTAGAGAGTAGGTCGGGGACAACCAAAATTAAAAAGTATCCTACAAAACTACAACAACAATATACAGTAATAGTTTTCTTTAGATAGTGGTATTATATGATTTTATGTGATTTTTAATTTCTTCTCTGGACTTTCCTATACAGCCCAAATAGTCTGCAGTGAATGTATATCACTTGTCATATGAAATATTGTGATGTGTTTTACACAAAGATGTATTATATCATACTATAGCATAAAAGACACTACAAATTATAAGGATGCTTTAGGTCTTGTTGGAAGGCTTGGAGATTTTTTAAGTAAATATCTATATTGACTTGAGGCACCTGGGTGGCTCAGTCAGCTGAGTGTCCAACTCTTGATTTTGGGCTCAGGTCATGATCTCATGGTTGGTGAGATCGCACCCCATCGTCAGGATCTATACTGACATTACAGATCCTGCTTGGGAGGCTCTCTTTCCTCTCTCTCTTCCCCTCCCCCTCCTTGAACTCTCATTCTCTCAAAATAAGTAAATAAACTTTTAAATATATTTATGTATATATGTATGTATATATATACACACACACATAGAAGACCTATATATGTATATATAAGTACATAAGCACATATGTGTATATATAATATGCATACATGTAGACATATGTTTTGTTCTGTATATACACACGTGAGTAGACATGTTTTTCCTTTATACGCACATGCACATACATTTATGTGTGTACTTAGGTTCAAACATGGCTATAAAGGACACAAACACATGTTACCCCTTAGGAAAGACGAGAATACTAACTATACTACTGACACTACTATATATTAATACTACTATAGCAAAAAAATTCTACCCTGAAAAAAGTGAGCTAAGTATCACAATTTCTCTCTCCAATTCTGTGGGTGGTCAGCTTTTGTTGAAGAATAAATACATCCATATTGCCTGATGGTGTTAATGAGTGGCTGGGTCCATATAAGCTTTCTAAATGTAACTATTCAATTTTTCTCTCTTTTGATCCACACACTACAGGCTGGGACCCGATTTTCTTCCGTCTTTTTTACAGGGGATTTTGGACCGTGGCACCCAATCCACTGACTTGTCTGCACAGTGCTCTCTGGAAAGGCACGTTCAGGGACATGAGGGCATAAAGGATTCAGACACAGAAAGAGGCCTCTCCTTATGGCAACAATTATGTGACAGATTCCACTTCTTTAAAAAAAAAAAAAAAAAACAGGCTATAGAAGGGAAAAGGAAGTCCCCTTTTGTTTGCAGGAGGGCTCCTGAAAATGTAGCCTGCAAAGATTGTGGTGTCCCGCTCAGGACGCCCAGGCCCACAATGGGAGCCCTGGCTGGTTCTACTTTTTATCTTTAAAGGAGAGATAGCCTTGTTTCTTCCACAAAGATTCTTCTGTGTGTGTTAATATCAATAAGCACTTTAATCAAGGCATGTTTTCTAAGTCAATAATTGACATCACATGTATGATTTTAAACCAAAGTAAATGCTTTTGAACAGCAATACACTGAGGAGCTACAAACAAGGACAGGGAACCAAACATAAACTTTTAAGGAGTTTAGGATCAACACGAAACATGTCACAACACGCGACCAACCCCATTCCCACAGATCTTAACCCGTAGGAAATAAAGATTTTTAGATCTTTACAGAGATGTTCTCATGAGGTTTTCTAGGATTGTTTCTTCCAAAGTCACACAAAAGGAGGGAAAAAACTGAAAGAACAATTTCATAGGAGAGCCACCTCTACGTGCATTTTCTAGTCTTGCTTGTCCACACTTCCATGAACTCCATTTGTTCAGATACCCCAGGAAAAAAGCTTTGCAAAAAATCATTTATTTGAAACCCTAATTATTTTTCCCCCGCATCATTATTCAGTTGAACCACGGTGTCTGCTTCTATTACTGCCCCAACTACTACTGATGAACAAAAAGAGGGCTTGAATTTCCTGAGTCTGTGAGATTTTCACCTTTCTTAAAATGTATACTAAAGACCTCCTTAGTCAATATTTTCACAGACAGTTGTAATTAATCCAGGTTTTACTTAAGCTAACAAATGATTCTCCTTCACAATAAGCAGTGCAAGCTGATTCACGAATTTGCTAATGTCCTCCAGGTTGCGGAGAGAGCCCACAGCTGCACAGCAAAGGCGTGTGGTTTAATAAGAAATATAGTTATTTGGTCTTTGTCCAGGGTTCAAGGCAACCCCTTTCCTGAGTGATTGGAGTAGTTGTTGTTACTCCTAAGGAGCCCCTTTTGAGCACACCTGAGTTTATGCTAGTGAGGTGACAGGGTGGCCCTGAGACAGCCTCCAATGAGGCTGGTCACAAGAGACCCAGTGATTAGAGAGTTGGAACTTCCAGCCCTCCTCACCAATCCCTGGAAAGGGAGAGGGAGGGCCGGAAATTAAAGTTCTATAAAAACTCTCAAATAATCAGATCCTAAAAGCAAGCCAATCAGATCTGATTATTTGAGATTTCTAAGGGTGCCAGGGATCAAGGTGCTGGGGGTGGTAGGTAACTGCAGGATTAAATATGGTGTTGATATGTTTCATTGAGAAAGAAAGTTCTAGAAAACGAGTTGGAGGGGAGGGAGTTGGGTGTACTAAGCTGCAGAGCATTCTTGCTATGTGTTTATGGGAAATTTTCAGGGCACTGTTGCTCGAACAGAATGATCAAGGAAGGAAAAGTAGGAGATACAGTCAGAACCTCCTGGGCCTTTGTAACTTCCAATTGGACCAGCTTAGACGGACCAATTTGGCTGTCAATTTAGGAGTAGATCGAATAGGGCAGAAGCCTACTAAAATGCTACTGGAATCATGGAGGCAAGAGATGATGATGGCTCAGACCAAGATATCAGTGGAGGTGACCGAGTTGCCATTCTGTTCTGAATGGATTTTCAAGGTACAGCCCAAAGTATTTTCTGGCAGACTGGATGTGGGAAGAAAAGAGAGGGAACAAGAATAATTACAAGGTTTCTGAACTAAGCCTTGGAAAGTTGCAGTTAACATTCACGGAGATTGGAAAAACTGAACAAGGACACTGCGGGTGGGGGAGGAGGATTATCAATTCCTTTCTGGATATGTTGCGTTTAAGACGTCTCTTCGATACGCTAGTGTAGAGTAGAGGTCTTATGAGCACACAGATGTAAGAGTTAAGCTTTTCAGAGATAGAGGTCCAGGCTAGAGAGATTAAAATAAGGAATAGCACAGTTTCAACTTTTTTAACCACTCTTTTAACAGTTTGGAAAATTTAGGTCTACAATTAGTGTGTCAGCACCCCAATTCCTTTATGCTAAGGTATTTGGAAAAAGAAGTGGGGCAAAAAGTGGGGGGAGGCTGTGGAAGGAAGGAAGGAACGAAGGAAGACTGATGACTGAGAAATTTACAGGCTGAGAGTGTTATTTCCCTAGCCTCAACCTGCTTTAGAGAGGGCAAACTCCTAGGCAGTTTAAGTCAAATCCTAAAAATGCTTAATCCTATTTTCCCAGAGATAAACATCTTTCAACGTTTCTAAGTCATTCCCAGTAGATTTTCCATTAGAAATGGCTCCTAACATTTTAACTTGAAGTTCATCAACCTCCAACCTTTCAAATAATATTTAAATGCTCAGGAAAATCGGCATTTGTGAAGCAAGCATTGTTTTGCAATGCAAATTATCACCCTTAATTTCTCTGCTGGTAAAATAAGAGTTCCAGGGATTGGTTTTGCTCCTGGTGCCTGTAAGACAGACTACCTTAACCCCACATTCTGGGTTCTGGGATGCCCCCTGTGTATCAGAAGACGCCTCCCACAGGAAAAAAAAAAAATCACAAGATAGAAAGTAAAGAGGAAAGACGACCCAATCTTAATGGTTCTGGGTACATTTTCCAAGCTGACTACAGGCCCTTTGCTTTACTATCAAGTTCTCTATAAAAGCAGAGCTGGCCTGTGGCTCTGGCAATGCCAGCATCAGGTAGGCCCAGCTCACAGGTGAGCCTCCACTGCACGTGAGTCTCTTGCACCTGCCCAGCAAGAAAAAGGCAGGCCCCTGCCCCACCCCCACTAACCCCTAGGTCTGCATCTGCACCCACCTCTTTTCACCCTGAAGCTCTCTTCATTTACTAACAGATAAAGACATAGAACTTTCTTCCCCTACCCCGATTTAGTTTTGAGGACTTAAATAGATGCTTGAGAGCAAGTGTGGACAATTGGGAAAAAGAAAAGGGAGAGAGTAGGAAACTTCAGCACCCGGATTCAACAGAGCCTTGTCTCCTCTGCTGTCTCCATCTGCATTAAAGTGGTCATGACCTTCCAGGTGTCTTTAAGGTTGAAGCGTTTGCTGGACCATTTCGAGCTGAGCCAGCCCTGTCCACGTGGCCCTCCCGACATCAAGAGGCAGGCTTTTAAAAGAACAGAGGCACCTTGTCAGGGCTCTGGGGTCACTAATAGCCTGCCTTGGGCCCTCAAATAGGTCATGTTCGGCTTCCTCATCCAACACAAAGGGACCGAGGAGGGAGCTGGGGAGGGGCGGGGGATAATTATCATTCTGGTGTTTTTTTCCTCAGGCCCCGAGTTATGCTCCATGTCACTGTGTTAATGTGCCTGCAACCAGGAGACACATAATGCTCCTCTCAGCCCTGTTTATTAGCAAGATCCATTTGCAAAAGGCCCTTCTTTTGTGCCACAATATGAATGTGCTTTGATGGCAAATAATTACGGGCAGTCCTTTTGACATGAAGATCCACAGGCTGCCCTAGTTAAGCCAGTAATTAGCCTGTCCTCCTTTTTTTTATATTATTATTGAGAAACTACAAATTATCCTCATATGTGCACCGGCCATTGCTTTTTCTCCTTTCTCTTCTCCCGCTCTCCCCTGCTCGCTCGCTCTTTTTCCTCTCCCTCTCCTTCGTCTCTCTCAGCACTTTGGATAAGCGGAATGCAGCTGCACAAAAGCAAGATAAAGCTCGACCATCAAGATGATGAACAATCTGGATGAAGAGCCTTCGAGATGAACACAAAAGGTGGAGAAGTGCAGCTGATGTAGGCCTGGACAGCTGAAGAATGCTGTGGTCTAAGGATGAATAGCCCTCATTTGTGAATATACAGATTTTCCACAATGAATAAAAACTGAGTGGAGGTCACAATAAATAAACTTTTTCCCCCTTCTTCTCCGATAATAATTCAGGTTCCCGGCACCAAACAGCTGTAAATTGAAGGTTGTGCTTAGTTTTCTCAACTCTCAAAGGGGATAATTAAGCTAAGATCACATTGTTTGATATATTAGTGTAATGATGAGCTACTATATTCTGCTTGTTTCGAGTTATTTTAGTTTTTTTTCCATTATCTTTTTTTTTAATTACATTTCAAATACATTCTAACTCTAAGAACAGCAGTTCTCAAACAGAGTTTGCCCTGTGTTTGGATCTATTTGAAATGTATTCATATAACATTTAATTAAAGCGGCAACATCCCCCTTTAGAAAATGTGGGGAGGTAGAAATATCTATATTATCTGACTAGTTCTGACATAATCTTGCCAAAAGGCTGACTCTTTTTCCTTATTGGTGCAAGATAATTAGACCATCATTAACCTCATGAAGCATCACTGTCAGTACTTCTCAGTGTTATAAAGTCAGGATTTGGGAAGATTTTCATAATTTTGCTTAAGATCACCAAGAAGGCAAACATCAGTTCTGAAACATGCTCAGCTTAGAAGATTTCTGAAAACCAGAATCTGCAAGCCTACACTTTATAAAACACCTCAGCCCAAGGGAAATGCTACAAACGATATTCCTTTGCTCTTCATAAAACCTTCTCCTATTTGTGAAGTCTTGACAATAAAAAGGCCCAAACACTGTTTTGTGTTTTATTAATGTAGGTTAGATTGTCATTTTCTTCCAGTAATTTTTGATTTGAAAATGTACTGGAAAATCTGAATAGCTGTATCAAATAAAAAAACATTTTTTAGAAACTTTTTTTTTCTTTTTGGGGGGATATTCTTGACTTCAAAAGTAGTCATTTATGCTCAGTGTCTCGTGTTCTGTTGTTCACTTGGTTAGTTAACCGATCATTTGTCCTAGGAACTTCTCTATCCTTTCCAATTAGTCCCAACTGAGAGTGTGTTCTACTATATCCAAATTCAGGAGGGTATGTGGATTGAACCGGGTACAGAAAACTCTTTATGAGCAGGAGCACAGGGTATAGAAAGGGACAGAGAACCCACCCTTGACTCCACTGTGATCTCAGCCCCATGACAGAAGAGGAACTTCTTAAAGGTCCTAACCCTGGAGACCTCCAACTCAAGGACAGTCCATCCACTGCATCATGGGGCACCACCCTTCCCCGACTCCTGCAGTCTACTCAGAGGGAAGCCAGGGTAAATGCCCTGTCTGTGTGCATAATATGAGAAAGCACAAGCGAGAGAAAATAAGTCTGGAGAAATCCAGAAGAATCCAAGACCACTCACAAAGTGTATCTGAGAGAGAATCCTCAGACATGTGAAGTTTGTTTTTGCTTTGCTGAATCAATAAACCAGCCAGAGACAAAGAAAGATCAGGTGGCAGCGGGCCTCAAACAAAAGCAATCATTGCTACTTCTATTTGCTGCCATCTTAGGCCTGTTTTTTAAAGGACCATCACATCCACTTGGCAATGTTACACAGGTTTAGGCCAAGGAAGCTTAGTTTAGGAATTCGTCTGGATCAAATGTGAAATATCTTAATAAACTTTTCAGTGCTGGGAGCGGGCTAGGTCTGGTATGATGTGAAGGTCTGTCTAAAAATTCAGCTAATTAGCATTTCTCTCACCTTTCTCCTTAAGACTTAATTTTGCCTAAAATGTATTGAATACCTGCTATATCCTTGGCACTATTCTGGCTCTAGAATCTAGCAGAGAAACAAAACAGGTCACATTCCTTCTTTCAAGGAACTTGCATTTCCATGGGAGGAGATAGGGACTAAATACACAGAGAAAACACAGCCTATCAGGCAGTGATAAACGGTAAAAAGAAGTATGAAATAGGAGGACATGGAGGAAGCAGATGTATTTTACGTGGTCTGGTCAGGGAAAGCCTAGCTAAGAAGGTAACATTTGACCTGAACAAAGTGAAAGAAGGAGCCGCATAAAAGCCATGCAAAGCTTGGGGGAGACTTTTCTCGGTCAAATGAGCCCTAGGTCAAATGCCCGGGGCAAAAAGATATTTGGCGTGTGCCCCACCAACAGGAAAGGGGGCGGAGAGGAGGAGAGAGAACGGATAGAGGGCTAGGCCACCACGAAGCTGAAACAAACCATGGTAGCTTGCTCACTCTGGACTTTCAGCCAATCGGCCTCTATAATAAATGTTACCTATATGAGGTAATGAAAGGAAGATTCCAAGATGGCAGGGGACTGATGGACTCCCTGTAGCATCATGTTATGAAATATTATGTGTTGACTAGCAAAAATATGGTACAATCAAAAACTCCTGTTGCAAACACAAACAACCCTCTCCCCTCCAAAAAAAGAAAAGAAAATAGGCAAAAGATTGGGACACTTCACCAAAGAAGATATATTGTGGAAAAGACACACGTGGAAAGTTGCTCAACATCATGAGCCATTAGGGAAATGTAACTTAAAACTGTGAGATACCACTACCCAGCTACTAGAATTACTCTACTTAAAAAAATAAATGACAGTACAAAATCGTGACAAAGATACGGAGCCACTGGAACTTTCATATATTTCTGGTTAGGAACGCAAAATAGTAAAACCACTCTGGGGTATAATTCCACAGTTTTTTATAAAATTAAACACAAGCTTACCATATGACCCAGCAATTCCTCACTCCAGGGAATCTCACGCCCATGCCTTTATACGTGAACACACTAACACCTTGTGCACAAATATTTGGAGCACTTTCATTTGTAGGCACTAAAAGCTGGATACCACATGTCCATAATGCGGTGAATGGAGAACTAGATCATGGTGCATTCACAATGGAATACTCAACAATAAAAAGGAATGGTAAGAATGAATATGGATGAAACACAAAAGTATTTTGCTAGGTGACACGAGCCAGGCTGGAAGGGACACATACTGTGTGATTCTATTTATATGGCATTCTCAAAAGGGCAAAATTATAAGATCAGTAATCAGATCAGAGGCTTCCAGGGGCTGGTGAATCAGAGGAGGTAAATTGGCTACAAAAGGCACAAGAAAACTTTGGGGAATAATGGAAATATTCTCTCTTCATTGTAGTGAAGGCTAAACATTACATAAATTTCTCGAAATTCATAGAACATACACCTGAAAAGGGTCTATTTTACTACATGAATGTTTCAAAAAAAAAAAAAGGCCTACTGCAATATTGACACATTCTCAGGTGAGAACAGTAATCTAAAGATGATAAATTCATAAAAATTAATTGTAGTGCTATCTTCCCAATTGAAGGTATAATTAATACTTTAAGTAAGCTAACCTCACAGGTAGTCTAATCTCAGTGTTGTATGAGAAAGCAATGTTTTCATGGGGCCACGGGCAGAGAAACAAACAGAGATTCAGGCCCTGTAAGCAGGCCCAGCCATTTTAAATGTTGCTCTACTCCATCTCTCCCATTTTGCAAATATAGACAACTGGATATTTTATCACACCCAGGCGAGGGAGGGCTCTCCACTCCCTCACCTAGTCTCTGGGACAATCTAGCAAGCGTGCAAAATATGCAGTCTCTTTGCTCTGGGGTCTCCTCATCCACCCCACAAACCAAAAAGCCAGAATCAATCCAGAAACATATTGAGTATCTATTATTTGCAATACACTTGAACAGATACACAGACGCAGTGCCCACCGCAAAAAAGTGCAAAATTCAATTGGGGGAGGAGAAATACATTCATGAAAAGAAACTAAAGCTCTAAAACACTATACTGAAAGTGTCAGTTACTGGGTGCAGGCAATTGCTGTTATTCAAAGCAGAAGTCTTGCACCCGAGAAAATAATATTATAATTCACTGAAAGTCTATCGGCAGCCAAGCTCTTTACGTGCACCATCCCACTTAATTTTCATAACAATTCTGAGATTTGAGTTTGTAACTTACTTACAAATGAGTAACCGGAACCTTGGAGGTTATGAGGATCTTGCTTGTGGCGTCTCAGCCATGGGTGAGCCGGGACGTGAACTCAGGTTTATCTGATTGCAAAGCCCATGAGTTTTCCACTATTCGCAGCTGAGTTAGTTGAGAACCAGTCATGAAAGTGGTTGAATTTCAGCTGAACTTTATAGGGTGTTGAATTCTACACAGGCAACAATGAGATCAAGTGTGATGGAAAATCCAAGAATTGTTCAGAGAGAAATGAAAGCAACAGAATTACAATGTCTACTTTGCAAATATTGTTAGATTGCATCCAGGATGGGTCAGCTCTCAAATATTTTATCATATGTTTAGTGAGTAAACAGTTCCATCCTTTTTATTTATATCTAGCCTCTAAATCAGGTCAAAACATTTCAAAAATAGAGACCTCTCTTGCTGAAATGAATTTTCCATGTTAGGAATTTTCTTCGGGGAGGGGGTAGTGGAGAATTCATTCAAGTTGGCTTAGGTGAGTTATTCCCTACTATGAACCTCCCAGCCAGCTTTAAGAAGATGGAGAAATGCAGTAAGACCCACCACAAACCACAAATAAAAATACTCACACTCTTTTATCCCTGAGTTATAGCTTTAAGATTAGACATTTAAAATCAGGATTATCTAATGCAACCTAGGTCTTTTTATGAAGGGTCACACTTCTTGTATTGAACAAACAGGCCTTCTTCTACTCACCCACCCTCCCCACTCCCATCCCAGTCTCCTGATGCGCAGATAGCATTGGAGTAGGCAGTAAAAATTTCTGAAGCAGGCATATATTGAATCCTAATGAAAAGTAATTAGAAAAATGAGCACTTTTTAGAGTAATTTTTAAAAAATATTTATTTGTGAGAGAAAGAGAGAGAGAATGAGCATGAGCAGGAGAGGAGCAGAGAGAGGGAGACACAGACTCTGAAGCAGGCTCCAGGCTCCGAGCTGTCAGCACAGAGCCCGATGCAGGGCTCAAACTCACAAAGTGAGATCATGACCCGAGCCAAAGTCGGATGCTTAACTGACTGAGCCACCCAAATGCTTCTCTGTGTAATCTTTTTTTTTTAAATAAATGGTCAGATAACAGGGCACCTGGGTGGCTCAGTCAGTTAAGCACGTTAAGAAACATTTTTTAAACAAAAATATTTTTTTTTTTTTTAATGGCCAGCTAATAAATATTTTCAGCTTTGTGGGCCAGGAGGTCTCTGTTGTATCTACTCAACTCTGGGTTGTACCACAAAAGCAGACACAGACAACACCTAAATGAAAGGGTATGGCTGTGTTGCAGTAAAACTTTATTTATGAAAGCAGGTATCACCTGCCCTAGGACAGAGTAGGCAGGCTTGCTGCTGACCTGTTATATAGGTCAATACTCAGGACCTCAGGAATTATGGGCCACAACCCACAAAAGATGTCACCCACCATTTCAACTCACAGACCAGCCACACTGCCTCCCCATTCTTATCTGCTGTGTCCTCCATTCCGAGTTTGGTCTTTTTACTTGTCCAGCACTGAAACTGCTCATGGATTTCCATTAGCAGTTGTGGCAAAGGCAGTGGATTTATTAACTCTTTTTCTTCACTCAATATCCTCATTTATAACAAGGTGTTTTCTGGAGAACACAGAGCAAGATCAATAACCAGAATGGGGAGACACACAATGTTAGTTACTCAGTTCTCTTTATTCTCCCACTTCATTTATGATGGTTTCCTCTCTCCTTCTCACTCTCCCTCTCTCTCCTTCTCTACACTTGGATTTTCATTTAGCTCTGATCCAAAACAAAGTACATTTTGTTGGCTCCATATTACATACATGGTTCGGCTGATTATAGTCGGGTTAAGGGAGAATTATTTTCAGTTTATTGTGACTAGGCAGGAAGGCAAGCCTTAAATCTAGAAAGAAGGCTGTCTTCTTCTCCATTCAAACCCCAAGACTCACCAAAGACATCGTGAATCAGCAACTGATTTTAAATCCTCTTAAAAATGTTTTACTAGTTCACTTTACTTGGCATTTTTATCACTATGTATATCTGTAAAGTAGTGATATAATTAGTAAAGCTATTAATGTTTCTTATGCTTAGTATTACAAATGCTATATATCTAGCTTATAGCAAAGTAAATAATGATGATAACACTGTCAAGCATGTGTATAATTGCTGGACGGCTTTGTGTAAACCAAAGTATTAGCTTAATCTGGGTCACTCAACCACCCTCCCTTGAACCATTCATGGAGCCCAGATGGCACCATGGAGTGAGAACGTCACAATCCCCCTTATACTTCCCAGCACAGGATAGCCCAAGCCTCCCGACTGGTCCTCAATATGCAGCTTCAGTGGAAAAAGAGGTTCCTTTTATTAGGGCAGAATAGACCTAATGAAATTCTACACCTGTTCTATTGCTAAACTAAGGGGCTCCAAGCCCCTGAACTCCCCGTTATGGATATCTGGACACTTGTTGGGCTGTTAAAAATTTCCCCTCTAGGGGCGCCTGGGTGGCTAAGTCGGTTAAGCGTCCGACTTTCGTTTAGGTCATGATCTCACCGTTCGTGGGTTCGAGCCCCGTGTAGGGCTCTGTGCTGACTACCAGCTCACAGCCTGGAGCCTGTTTCAGAGTCTGTGACTCCCTCTCTCTCTGACCCTCCCCTGCTCACGCTCTCTCTCTCTCTCCTAGAAATAAAAATAAAAACATTAAAAAAAATTAAAAAAAAATTTCCACTCTATAAGAAGGAATGTTCTAACCAACACAGAACCCTTAGCAGAATCCCCCTTAACAAAAACCCCACAAATCTGAGGTCAGAACCCTTTTCTTAGGGTGATGACAAGTCCATTTGTTTTGCTCTCTGGTTTATACCTCACCACCTATGGATACACAGAAGAGGGAATATAATCTTATCTACAAGTTCTTCCTAGCCTTCCTGTTTTCAGTAAGCAGAAAGGATTAAAATGAAGTGCCCTGCACACTGGTCCTGAGTAATGGGCCTTCAGAAACCAAAGTATTAGACAAATATATCAGCTATGAGATAGAATACCAAGGGCTAGTTCCACAGTATCAGCATTTCCAACTTTCATTCCAAAGTGACTGGATGATAAGAGGGCACGATTCGTATTTTGAATTCAGGGCGAGAAGATCTTTTTAATAAAACTGTTTTTACTATGTAGCCATATATCATTTCTTACCAAAATGCAAAACAAAGCCCAGGTCTTTTTTCTCCCTCTCTCCCCAACATCCATAATGATAGATTTCCATTGTATTTTTTCATTCGCATGAATGAATTTTTCAAGCCAAACTTTTCTTGCTGCTGCTGTTGTTGATGGAGCCAAAAGGTTTCAGGGAATCTTTCTCTGCTCGGAAAGCAGTTTGCAGACCCAGACAGAGAAGGAAAGGAAGTTGTTTGGGTGAATAATGAGACCCGAGCCAGAGCCTCCCATGGTGGCAGGCGTGAGGCCAGATGAATAGGATTGCACTTTGTGTGTTCAAAAGGCAGTCTCTTTTTCTGTTATCCTTGGCCTGTTGCTCCGGCCCGCTAAGCAGTGGACGCACATTATCATTCATTAGCATTTTTATGGCACTTTATATCTGCAGCGCACGTTACAATTTGTATTTGTTAAACTCACAACATTCCTGTGAGATCAGCACCACTGATTCACTGGTACAGAGCAGCCCATGTTCAAGGGGCTAGGAGCGAATGAGCAAAATTAAGAAGAGGAAAATTACAGAGTTTGGGATGTGATTCTAACAGGAACAGAAAGGGGGCTTAGCGCAAGGACATGCCAGTACTCCTGGCTGGTGACTCCGCCCTCCATGGTTTCACTTGTCTCTCAGATCTATCCCCTGCAAGTTAACTCAAACCCTCCATGAACCTCATCACTGTCAGACTCACTACCTGATGACAAGACTCACATGCGTTTTGTTTACTTTGTGTGATCACTTTTCCTCTTATTTTCTGAGAACTGGTCCTTCTGCGTTTCGACATACATCTTAGTCATGGATGGTGAAGAACATATGTTTATGTTCTGTGATCTTTTGCATCTTATAGATCAAAACCTCTCTCTGGTTTGGCTTTTCTGGAACAAAGTCTCCTTCTAGAACTCTGCATATCCTTGTATTATGCCCCTTTTGTAGCTTCAGTTATTTTTTCTGTTTTCTTCTACAGCATGTACTACGTTGATAATGTGAATGTCAGGTTTGGACACTTAACCCTTTTTTATAAGTCCATCAGTACTCACCCTGTTCTCAATGACTGAGATGCAAGCCCCAACAGGCAAAAGTATGATGGTAGATTCCAGAGCAAAATTAATGGTTGAACAATGCAGAGAGCTCTCAGTAGGTCTCTTATCAACTGGACAATCATGCTGACCTCAAAGGGGGAACCCAATTTCCAAAAGCTGTCAGATGATAACTTCTTGCTTGTCTCAAACTTCTTTCTCAGAGGAGCTGTGGAGAGGGAGGACATACCATAGGGAGTGGATCAGATAGAAGCCAGCCCAGGAATGTCCTTGCAAATGCATCGCACCCTCACAGAGCTGTCAGACCTCACAGCTGAGGTACACACAGACGCAGCACTCGAAGCTGCCAACCTCATCTAAATGACTGGCCCAGATTCAGGAAGATCCCCTTAGTCACAACGTGATTTATTGAATGCCTACTACATGCATTTTTTTTTTCCTTTTGAAATAATTTCAGATTCCCAAATGTTACAAAATTGACAGGAATTTATACATCCCCTTCACCTAGGTTCCTCAACTATTAACATTTTATATAACCATTATACAATCACCAAAATGAGGAACTAGCATTGAAACAATGTCATCATCAAATCTAAAGATTATATTCAAATACTGCCAAATATCCTATTACAGTCCTCTCTTTCTTTCTGGCCCAGTAGTCCATCCTATATCACACACTGCATTTAGACAATTCCCCAGTCTGTCTTCTGTCTTTTACGACCTTGATATTTTTGAAAATTACAGGTCGGTTATTTTTTTAATGTCTCTCGATTTGGGTTTGCCTGAGCTTCTGCATGATTAAATCAGGTTGTGTATTTGGGCAATATCATAATAAATACAGTATTGTGTCCTTTTCAGTGCATCATATCAGGAGGCACATGATTTAGATTTGGGCAATTAATATTAGATCATAAACATCATTAATGATATCACTTTGATCGTTTGATAAAAGTGGCATTTGTCAGGTTTGTAATTTACAGATAGGTACCTTGGGGAGATGGTAAGTACCTCAAGATGGTAAGTAGCTTGGTTTTCATCATACATCCACACACTAATATAAGCATCCTTTGTACATTTTATACACCAGCATTTTGCTAAATACTTTTCATCCATTTATTTCACTTACTCCTCTTACCCAAATAGATCTTATTATTAGCCTAACTTTATCATTGAAGAATCGAAGGTCAGAGTAATTAAGCAATGTGATCCAAGAACTATAGTTACTAAGTGATAGAGCCGGTTTTGGACCTATGTCCAATTCACTTACCTCTACAAATGAGGTGAGAGGCATACCAGCATCTAAAATGTCCACTAATTATGGCCCTTGGTCTATCCTATTTTGCTACATTGAGTGTATCACTACAAGAACCATAAAAATATACCTAGCAATGCTATAGTTATTGATATCCCAGGCCAAGACAGTAAGTGAGGAGGATGTTATGGAGGAGACACAAAGGTATTACACTCAGTTTGGTTGGAATTGACACAATATTATTTTTTCCTTCTTTGTAAATTTTTTTTCCTTTAATTTGAACATAACCCTTTAATTGGCATTGTACAAAGCAAGTTGATAGAAACGGCCCAACCATTCAAGAGTTTAACACTTCAATAAATCAAGACCAGTGGATTATGACATAAAGCACAGCTGAACAATCTCTGAGAGGGAGTTAGGGAACTGTGAGACAGGTATATCTTGAGGCCCAGATAAACAAAGTCTTGAGAGAGATTTTAGACATTCAATGTTTAATAAATATAAAGCCATCAGAAAACTCTCTTCTCATTAAATAATACTAGTTTACACTATTTTTTGAGTTCATACGTTCTTTGAGAACAGAGACTATGTCTATCTTGTTCCTCAGTGTATCCCCTAAACCTAGCATAGTACCTGACTCAAAGAGTCAATAAATATTGAACCGAAAGTTCTGGTCAAAGTATCATGTTTCAAAGTGTGTTCTTGGCAGAATATATGGTGATAATGAGGTTTCTAAAGAAAGTTTGGGAGGTCTGAGTGGCAGCTCAATGTGATAAATATATTTCTAAAAATGGAGTTCTTGGGCCCAGAACCAATAAACATTTCATCTTGCCTTGATCCTATACACTGCCATGTAGCTTGTCTTGAAGAGAAAAGAGTTGGCCAGGGTGACACATTCTGTTGTTGTCGCTTCATTTTGGATAGTTACTTAACACTCTTTACAACCCATCAGCACTAACACAGAAACAACTATCCTACTTCCTTGAAGCATTTCCTTCACAGCACCCCCTGCCCCATATTAGTCACATCCTCCCAGTTGTACCTTATACGACCTGACTCAAATGAGTAGAGATAAAAAAAATGATCAGCCCACATAACTGGCTTCAGACACAGCTAGCTACAGAACTTCAAACGATGTCACCAAAAGATGTCCGTCTCTCTTGCCATCTCTCAGCTCTGCTTTATCTCTGTTCAGCTCAAACTGCCTTTCTCCACACCGTGTCAGAAGAGCTGCTGGAAGCCCCTCACTCACACGTTTCCAGCCTGGCAAGGCCAGTGGAAAGAACAAGCCTTCCCTACAGCTGTCAAGAGAGTTTCAGGTTTAGGACTGGCCAGATCGAGTCAGGTGACCATGGTTGAGCCAATCAGCATAGCCAAAGCAGTGAGCTAGTCTGACGAGCCAGGCCTGGGTCACATGCACAACACTGTGGTGGGGTAGCCCGGCTGATTCAACCACGCGGAATGGATTTTTCCCACAGTTAAAGAATTTTGTTGCCAGAAAGCAAATGGAGAGAAGTAATCATCAACAGTTAAAAATGCTAGATGTTCATTATAGTCGACACTTAACCGTATCTGAGAATCTAGTGCCCTTGCTCTCATCAGCCTTTCTTGACCTGTCTTGGCACCATAAATACTTTCTTTTCTGACCTCCAGTGGTATTAACTCTCTAGTCACGTACTTCCTATGTGGCTCAATAACTAGATGTGGCATCTTTAATAAAATGACAAGCTCTTGGAGGACAGAAATCTTGTCTTACTTGTGCTAGGCAATGCTCCCTTGATTCTTACACAGTACACATAACACACACCTCACAATGACCGCTAAAGTTTTAAACCAGAAACTTCTGTTATCATGTCAGCTCTTCTCAGGCCTCCTTGTTGACTCTCTAAAATGTAGTCCATTTTGGGCTTCTTCATATAATAGGCACCCGAACTCAAAGAAGGATAGCAGCCAAGAGTCTCTTTCTGTTTTGAATCACGACAAAGAGGCCCCTGCAGGCACCTCAGACCAAGGTGATGTCCAGGCCCAAAAAGTCCTTATTTCAGAAGTTAGCAAAGACTTTCCAAACTGGAAAGCTCAGAAGAAATTCTAAATGAGATTTTAGCCCCTGCCACTGATAGAAGAAGAGCTGCCATGTGAGAAGTGAAAAAAAGAGACAAAATCCTTCGGTCCTGTAATGCCAGCCCCACTTCCGTCTCCTACACCAGCAGTTGGCTTCCACAGGCCCGTTGACCTTGTGCTAGGAAGCTGGTCACGTGCAGCTCAATTTATCAGACATCACCTGCCTGGGTGCATGCTTCTGACTTTTGTCTGTGTTTCTATTACACAAATGCCACAAATTCTGTCTTTGCAAGATTGAATTGAAGATTGAGCTGCCTGAAAATCCAAAGAGGGGAGCCTCTCCTTCCCCTCTGCTCCAGCTGGAGCCCCAGGGCTGGTCTCTAGCACATCCCTAACTGCACGTGGTCCCCTGCAGCAGATCTGGAGATTTATGTTTATCCAAGTTCTCATGCTCGCTGGCCTTCTGAATCAAAGGTGGAGTTATAAACCAAAGAAATTTACTGCAAGACTCGAGTATGCGCTTGTGAAGCTGAAGCATTTCGCTCCTTTTTAATAAGGTTAAAAATAGTTACAAGTGGAGCATTGGAATAAGGGCTTGAAAGAGCTCTGTGGTGCATCTGTGACTTAGGCCTGGCTGACATTTACAGCCCTGCCTATTAAAAAGCCCAGGCCATAGCTGCTTCTGCTCCTCACCCTCACCAGGCACACTAACAATGCAGCCCGTGGGCTACTCGGCGTTTTCAGCCTGGCGTCTGTATCCCAGAACAATTGATGGGGGAACAGCCAGCCTCTGCTTACAATTATGGGGGAGGTCATTTTAACTACCTGTTGACTTCTTTCACATTAAGGACAGCCAGCTGATGTAGAAAAGCTTTGGCAAAAGAGGAGAGCAAAACCTCACCCAGGGTTCAACTTTGAGATGGCCGAAAATAAACCCACCAAAGAGGCAAGTCCATATGCCTACTACCATTGCTGTTTGGGGCTGAGCAGAGCGAGGAGGGCAAATTAAACCCAAAAAGCCTAATGCCAGGAAGGAGAAACTGAGTTAGGGATAAGACCCCAATCGTCAATCCCCTGCCCATGTCAAAGTCACACTCCATCCACCTACAGAACAAACCTGTGCACTTCTAAGTAGAAAGTGGCAGCAAAAGCCCCATGCCTCCCACCGCAATCTGAACGGTAATGTGATTATAAAACCTCAGATCAAAGGATCGAAAGGATCCTGGCCAAATGCCAGGAAGAGTCATGGCTCCTGACAGAACTAAATCAGGTCCAATCTGGATCTGAGAATAATAAAGCAATTAGCCACGAAGTGACAGAAGCTGAATTTCACAGTAAAAGCAGTGCTAACCAGCCATTTAGCATCATGAGAACAAGACCTCTTTCTTCAGCCACCTGCGGTCACCACCCCACCCCCTGCTCTATAACTCCCACCCCCCCTTGCAACTCGTTGAAAGCAAAAGATTAAGCCCAGGCCTGCACTAACAGGCAGACAGGGGTGGGGGCAGTGGACAGACCCCTCATTCAGAGGCCTCCAGAGGACACGTTGGCTTGGCTCAGAAAAAAAAGAGCTTACTAACTACTCAGAACTTTCAAAACAAGGCTCTGGCTACTTAGTTAATTGGCAGAGATGAAAGGCAAGGATATGATGAGAAACGGTGCTATCAGAAATGAAGGAGGAAAAATCTGAACGACAGTCTTGGCCTCTATCACTAAAGAATCTCAGAAGACAACCTCCCCCACCGTGCCCCCAAACAAAAAACAAAACAAAACAAAACAAAATCCCCAACTGCCGGCGTTTTGAAAATCCCACTTAAGCACACAGGTCTACGTTGATATAACCTTGAAGGTCTGACCATCCTTGCTTGTTTTACCCCCAAATATGCATACATGCACGCACACACAGAGAGTATTGTGAAAATTCATTTTTTAGAAGTGGGTTCTGTCTTTCCCACCTGCTGTGGCCAGGTAGTAGAACATATGGCCTGCCAGGCCACCCACTGATAAGAGCCACCTTCCTCAACAGCCACAATGAACAGACTGGGGATAGAGTTTTAAAATTACGTAACTTGTTTGTGAGTCCTTTGGTCAATTAGTTTACACACCGAGCTTTATTACTATCTTTCCTTTTCTAGGAAAATCCAAGGAGACAAGAAAATATACAAGAAGATAAAGAAGAGTTCTTCAGAGTTCTAGACATATTTGTCACATTTATAAGTGTGCACATATAAAATAATGAAATTATTCAGCTCTAGATCACTGCTATAATATTATTAACACCTTTGGACATTTAACATGGTCCATCCCCCTAAGAGGTTCCTATGAGTTCACTGTTATCTTGAAAAAGCAAAGAAAAAATAATTTTGATTCTCCTCTTCAGAGACAAGTACATGCACAAATCCATTTGAAGGGTTAGAGAAACAAAATCAATTGGGTAACCGATCTAATAACTTCTGGGCCAAGGGAAGCAGGCAAAAGGGAGGTAAGCTTTACGTAAGGTAAGTACGTGCCCTTTCTAAGCTACATTCCCAACACTGTCATCCAATCTTTGGTCAATCCACACATAATCCGATTCTCTCAGCAGCATGGAAGAGCCAAGCTCTCCTGTCAAGTTGGGATTCTTCTTTGGAAAGATGTTTATTTTATCAAGGAAAACAGTTTTTAGGGACTGTGGGAAGGCTGTTCTATGAAACAGGCCCATCAGTCGGGTTACATAAAGGAAGACCTGAAATGAAATCACCTTTCTTTTCTAATGAATATCTTCGAACATGAATAGAGTCAAGCTGGTGCACTTCAAATTTCCCCCCTGCGAAAATAAAAAGTAAGCACATGTACACATACATGCATACTCCATTTACGTGTTATTTGTGTGGCTGTATTCTAAATCAGATGAGAGTGCGGGTTTATAATGGAAACACTGACAGACCCATAACTAGACCGGCATTAGCAGGCACCACCACAATAACCATTTAAGCTCCTTTTTTCTTAGAAATGACTGGCCCCACCAATGAGAACAGAGTAAACACGGCTGGCATCTTAATGACCTTTGAGCATTAGCAGATGGCCTTTTTATGATCACAGATTAGCAGTACATGGTCGTTTGTTAATGACCGATAACAGGTGCCAGTGGTCCCTTACACTCCTTTCTGTGCTTGTTCTTTACCTTCCCTGAGTAAACAAGGGTTAGTCTCTCTCTCTCTCTGCGCCATCCTTTGTTTCTCTTTTGGCTGCAACACGGCCCATTCACCCCAACTCAAAGGGGACACAAGGATGCAACCACTTCAATGTCTCAATCTCCCTCTCCCTCTGTCTCTCTCTCTCTCTCTTTGAAAACATCCTCCCCTGGATATCAGTGCCTAAGTCTTGCAGTTTTTGAACCACATGAGTCCAGCAGCAAAGGAAAAGCTATTGTAAACTAGGCTTATTTACAGGAGGTGTCTGGCACTATGGATATATGCCCCCCCCCCCCACCAAAAAACACAGCTACGGCTTCACCCAAACTTAATTAAATGAATCAGACAGCGGGTAAAACCATCGCAAGCTTTCCTTTCTGCCATTTAAAGATCCAATTAACTTTATCTGGAAGAAGAGATCTTTCCCCACCCACACCTCACCCACACCCCTCACCCCACCTTTGGGACCACTTCCCCGTCTCTGCCTACCTCTCAGCTCCCATCTCTTTCATCTCCAAGAAGAAAATCAGCTCTGTGGAGCCAGTGCTCAGTTTACACACATGGTTTTTCCACCCATATTTGGGACCATATCCCCCTGGCCTAGTTGATTCCAGAACTGGAGGGCATCAGAAGGCAGAGTAGTTACCAAATTGGTTCTTCTGTGTTCATTTCTAACTGGCTCCAGGCCCCTGGGTTGCAGTCAGCCCTAGTGAGCTGAACAAGCTCACCTTCGAGCTCGAGCAGAACAGAACTCAGGGCACTTTTAGGACACATGAACTGCAAGGCCTCCGACGTGCAGGCTGAAGGCTCTCTTCTCCCAAACCCAGATGCTGGAGGGAGGGAAAGGCACAGCTCTGCTCTTGCCCTCCTGTGCTGCAGATATGGAAAAGACTGCCTTTTAGGATAAGTATTGTACCTCAAAACAGAAGTTGAATGCACATCATTGGAATGCAACTCGGTTTTCCAAAAAAGACACGTGGTTATTTTTTTTATCTTCCCCAAAATGTTGCAATACATGTGTCTATTACAGCTGCCTTACAAAACACAGCTCAGGAAATTACAGGTATCTTATTCTTTAAATAAATTAGAGATCCCCCAAATGGACAGATTTGTTACAGCATGAATGGAATTACGGACTTTTTTTCTTTTGGATGGGTTAGGGACTTAATCTGTATTTTGACGGGATTGTTCATAAAAAAAATCCTATTTTCAGCTTTGAAAAACTGTATGTTCTCAAGTGAATATTCTGTCTGTGGGGATATTTGTTGCTGTTTTCGGGCTGATCACTTGCAGTGGGAGAAGAGGATTAAATGATTTTAGAGAGATTAAATCACAGGGTCAAATTTAAAAGTAGCCACTTCCCTGCCTTATACAGGAAAAGTATGAAAAGCATGACTCAACCATGGTCCCGTAGCCAGTCCATCCTTCGCCGTTTCAAACGAGGGCACATGCAGAGTTACTGATCTCCTGAGAGTGAAGCCTCTTTCAATTCCTGGCCAAGTTTCAAGATCAGGTCTTTCTCAAGGCTGCATCTTTGCCCCAGCCCCTCATGCTCTGGCTTAGAAGTGTAAAGCCAGTTTTAAAAAATGAATCCCAAGGTGCTGAATTTCAAGATTTGTTGGAAAGGGTTTTTTTTGTGTTTGTTGTTGTTGTTATTGTTGTTTCAAAAGTGAGAGCAAACTGAGAACACTGTTACAAAGAAGACCAAATGCCTGTGGAGACTTGTAAACTTGGTCCCCTCCATACCTGGGTACTGCCTACAAAACAGGGGCTTTATTCTTCTCTTTACCACATACAATATAAAGAAAGTAGTGCATAATGGTTGAAAGTGAGACTCAAAGGCTACCCCAATACATGGGCCTGTTATTTGGTGAAAAAGCACAGTTACATCTCCCCATGCCCAAATAGAAACAGACCATTTTGGCTGAGCCTGCTATCAAAAAGGCCCAATTTAATATACATGCATCTTTCCTGGCCCTAGTCAAATCCAGACCCCTGTACTGCATAGTCAGAAGTATAAAATGAAAAATCCATTACTAATTAGACTGTTAAATTAAACTGCTTTAACTTTATTTTATGAGAGACATAAAGTACATAAAGAGAAGACACAAAGTTGTACCAATGACCTTTAGAGGCAACTTGCGGCCTGCCTCAATGCTCTCTGAACCGTCTGCCTGAAAACTCCTGAATTTGCTAACACCTTCTATTCCCTCTCTACCACTTCTAAACCTGAAGGATTTATTTTTAACAGTCCCTCACCCACATAATGACTTTAAAATTCCTTAGGTTCATACCTTAAAATATAGCTGAGAATTAAGAAATAATATCAATTAATGGTTGAAGCTCAGAAGCACTAATAGAGGTAGCTAACCACTTCCTTCTGGAAAGCTATCCTATGAACACAGGAGAATCCAACCATCCTAAGATTTCCATGCTGTAGTGCAGGGGTCAGCAAACTCTGGGCTACAGGCCAAATCCAGCCCACTGCCTGTCTCCATACAGCCACAAGCTAAGAATAGTTTTTACACTTTTAAATGGGTTTAAAAATCAAAAGAAGTCAATTTATTGACACATGCAAGTTTTATTACATTCAAATTTCAGTTCCCATAAATAAAGTTTTATTGGAACACAGACATGCTCATTACATTTTATCTGTAGCTGCCTTCACACTACGGTGGTTGGACTGAGGAGTTGCAACAGAGACTACCATGGCCTTTAAAAGCTTAAAATATTTATTATCTGGCCCTTTGTAAAAGATTTTTGCTAAGCATGGCTTCGTGAGTGGCTTTGCTACATGCACAGACAAGGAGAAATTGGGTGGTGCTTGTTTCACCGAGAAACTGAATATCAGGGCAAGAAAGTGTAGAACGTTTAGTTGTGTAAAAAGGAACAATCATGTTAATCTAACAGTGCAGCAAAGATCCTAGCAGCCCCCCAAAGCTAGGACGTTGGAGTAAATCAGGTCCCACATCTGACATTATCTTATTTTGTATTATTATATAAGTTGTTAACTTTGATACCTTTATATATTGGTAGAGTAGAGCCCAGTGCCTGTTAGGTTTCCCAGCTCATTTGCTATCCTCAGGTGTTCCGCTGTGTGTACTGCATCAATGACGCCTCAATTGTAGGGCCTCCGAGAAAGGTTGGCTACCCACTGGTTATGTGGATTTTATCTTCCATAATATTTCTCTTCCCAAGATGTTTTTTAAGGCCTGCGCTATGCTCTAGAACAAGTCACATTCACGGGGAGCATTTTCTGTCTTGAGCCAATGAAAGAAAATGTGAGCCTCTGCAGCCCCATCTGGTGTGTGTCTGCCCCACAGCCTTCTTGAGACCCACAGCCAGGCCAGATCTCTACCTCCAAAATGGACTGCCTGTATTAAATATCCATTTTACATTTCTATTCCTTTTTTTTTTAAATTTCTCTGTTTTCCTCCTTTCTTTCCTTCCTTTCTTGCCCTCTCCCTCTAAGCACAGATTTTAGAGTCAATCTTGGATAGACCCAAGTTCCAATCCCAATGTTGGATTTACCTCAGCAAGGACCAGCATACGTCTACAAGACCTCAGTCACAGCATGACATATTAGAAAGTGCTCATCGATGTATTTGGCACACAGTTGGCATTCAACATATTCCGGCTGAATTGTTCCAAAATCTAAACCAGAAAGAATGAAACACAAATTCTATTTTTAAAAAGTACTGGGGGAGGGGATGCAAAATGGAGGATAAAGTGAGTCTGCAGAAGGGCTTCAAGGTAATGATGTGACTTCCTAGAGGAAGTCTGGAGTGTGAATTGATGGAATAATTCCTAGAGGGGAATTACCCACAGGAGTAGCATAACAGATCAGAGCAGTCATGTTGAGGCGCCAGACTCAGGCAGGGGTGCAGTCGAAGGAGCTAGACTTTGATATCAGACAGACCTGGGTGAGACTGTGATTCCTTCACTTACTAGCTGCACAAACGCAAAAGTATCTTATCCTCTCTAATTATCATTAACAAAAAGATAATAAAATCTGCTGTACACCATTACTGGCACATACAAATGTCAAGAATTTTAGCAATTGCTATAGTATTAGTTAATGTTAGAGCGCTACGGTTGTATGTACTGTTCAAGAGCCTTGAGTTAAAGATGAAAGTTTTTACTTTTGAGCTAAAGGATGCTGTGAATCCAGCAACCTTCAAGAGGAAGAACTGCCATGTAAATGTTAGTGATCTTTAGGGTTTTGTCCTTGACACTCCTCTCATCTCATGGTTGATCAACTCTCTTTGGGTTATTATCAGGTGGTCCAATCTATAATGAAGCTGTACAAAAAGTTACTTACCCAAACACCTGGGAGTGATCAATGCCTCCTGTTCATCCCTCACCAATCTCCTCCCTGCTTTCCCAAATAATCAATCAATTCTTCTGTCAATTCTACCTCCTTAATTGCTTTTCTATTTCCCTCCTTTTCAATATCCTCCCCGTCACCTAGCTCAAGTCTTCATCACCTCTTCTGTCATGTACATAGATAGATCTCTCTCTCTCTCTGCCTCTGTCCTGCCCAGTTACTGTTCATTCTCCAAGCTGCAAGAAGAGCGGTCTTCCTCAAAAACAAATCTGACCATGCTAATCTCCCACTTAAAATCCTTTAGTGGGGGGCCCTGGGCAGCTCAGTCAGTTTGAGTCCTGTGTCAGACTCTGTGCTGATAGCTCAGAACCTGGAGCCTGCTTCGGATTTTGTGTCTCCCTCTCTCTGCCCCTCCCCTGCTTGTGCTCTGTCTCTGTCTCTCAAAAAATAAATATTAAAAAAAATTATAACAGAAATCCTTCAATGTCTTTCCACTATCCTCAGGAAAATTTAAACTTTAGTGTGATGAACAAGAAATTTCACGGTCTTGACCCTTTCGAAGTTAAACTGGCTTTTCATACAAGTGCATAAGGTGTACACACACACACACACACACACACACACACACACACCACAGTATAGCTTACTGATCTGCTTGCAGTTCCCCAAATATGCCTTCTTCCCTTTTTTTTCCCTTTTCTCTTGCTACTTCTTGGACTAAAACACTCTGTGTTTTCCATTTTCACCTGGCTAACACTTAGGCATCCTTCAGAACTCAGCATGGATGCCACCTGCTCTGGAGAAACTGTCCCTGAGATCCACCCCCTTCCCACATAAGGATGGGTACCCCAACTAGGAATATCCATCCATTTTGTATACATTGTACTCAGTCAGGTATTCATCATCTTCTTCATGTACACTAGCCAATTTATTATGGACAGAAACCATGTCTTCATTATTGTTTCTCTAAAGTAAGTGCATAAATGGAATATGTAGAGGTCCCCATAAGTGATGGGTGGATAGATGGATGGATGATTGATGGTTGGATGGTTGAATAATGAGAGTTCAGAGACAGGTAGGTGTCTGTCCTAAAGGTGTCAGCTGAGGTGTTTTTGAGGTCTTGAGTGTCTGGTTAGAGGAGAATTACAGTACAAAAGACAAAAGATGGAGGTTAAAATTTTGAGGGAAGATATAAAAGAGTGGGAGCAAGAATCATTGCCAAATGATATAAACAGAAGTTGGAGAGGTGCTGGAATGGTTCTTATGTATAACTGGCATCCAGGTAAACAGGTGCAGGCCTCTGCACAGCAGAGGACATTTTAAGGAATATGCACACTCACTGATCTGCTCACCTGTTGAAGGAATCATCATAAGAGTGTAAACAGAATCAATCAAAATATCTACCCACAGGAATGCTAAAGTAACTCATGATGTATCCACATGGTAGACTATTATTCACCCATTTATATATTATAATTACAAAGAATACATGTCAACCTTTTTAAAGTTGCTTATAATACAATGTTCAAAAGAGACCTAGAAAAACCTTTGATAGAGGCCTGTTACAGAAATCAAGGGGAGAAACAGCCAGGAAGTGGGGATGGCAGTGTAGTAAGAAGACAGGGAGGGCAAAGGACAGGGACAGGTGATTAGAGCACAGACGACTTTGGGGGTCCCCTACCCTAGACTATCCCAAGTCTGTTTCACAGGAGTACTTATGTGTCTGCCCTTCTCCAAACTCACCTGCCATATCCATGCCCGGTGCAGTGCCTGGGCAAAAATGCTCAACAGTCTTCCCCCCATGCCATAATGTCCTCTATTTTATTGGGTACTTCCCAGCCACCTTTACTAGTGCTCTCTCTCTATATTTGAGACGAAGTTATCATAGCCGTCATTTCACTAAATCCCAGAAGGGTTCAGTAATTTGTTTCCTTTAGTCACACAGCACTACCCACCCCCACCCCCCACCCACCCCCTAACCCTGTC
>NW_027530368.1:13849639-13859879 GCF_008692635.1 Crocuta crocuta | reverse complement strand
TCCAGAATCCCGGCCTATGTCTCATCAACTGAGCTATTCTTTTTACCTATTTAGTAAGTGTGGTTAATTATCTGATGTTTATACAATTACTGTTGGCTCTGCATTTTTGTCCCTATATATGTCAGCTATGCTATTACCAGGTATAGGCCCCTAGAAGGTAAAAGCTGTGGCTTTTCAAAAACTTTTCGATAGTACCAAGCTGAATGTCACTGGCTATCAACTGTGTGAAGATGACGATGCCTCTGGTAATGACAGTAGAGATGACTCCCTTTATTCACTGTTCTTTTTCACATTTCCAGCTGGGATGTACTAGCCCTTTGAAAGCCAGCTCTAAGAGACTGGGGAAGACTGAGGGCTGTGAGTCATGGACTAGAGAAGGTAGTACCCGTGGTCCTCCCTCCAACAAAGGGGACAGGAGACAGGCAGTGCTGAACCACACAGGACTCGCAATGAGAGGACTCAGATGTTTAGCTGAACTAAAAAGCATTGTAAAAATACAGGTCACAGGAGCTCCTGGGTGCTCAGTTGGTTAAATGTCCAATTCTTGACTTCAGCTCAGGTCATAATATCATGGTTCATGGTATTGAGCCCGGCATTGGGCTCTGTGTCAACCGTGCAGAGACTGCTTGGGATTCTCTGTCTACCCCTCCTCTGCTCACACACACATGTGCAGTCTCCCTCTCTCTCAATAAATAAATAAACTTGTAGAAAATAAAAACACATAAAAATACATGTCATGGAATAGAGGCTAAAAACTCTAGGACTCCTGGGAAGAAATTTTCTTCAATGGACTGTGTGGTATAATAAAAAGTAAATGTTTGGTTTTTGTTTTAGGTGGTTCCTTGTGCCTTGCACATAGCTCCTAAAACCTTTCAGATCTCTGGAGTGATAAATTTGTCTTTGATATGCTAGTGAGATGATTCTTGGTGAGGCACTCCAGATAGCCTCAGAATGAAAGCCGATCACAAGAAAGACAGATCTTTTCAACCCTACCCCCTAACCTCTGGGGATGAGAGAGAAGCTAAAGATTGAGTCAGTCACGAATGGTCAGTGATTTTATCCGTCATGTTTACGAAATGGAACCTACATAAAACCCCTAAATGGTGGAATCTGGAGAGCTTCTGGGTTGTTGAAGACACCAAGGTGCCAGTAGAATCGCACACCTGTAGAAAGAATGAAGCTCCACAAAGTTTGCCCCTCAAACTTTGCCCTATGCATCTCTTCCAGCTGGCTGTTCCTGTATCTTTATCATAAACCAGTAATAGCAAGCAAAGCACCTTTCTGAGTTCCATGAGTCATTCTAGGGAATTCCTGAACCTGAGAGGGAAGTGGGTCATGGGAATTTCTAAATTTATAGCCAGTTGGTCAGAAGTAATGGGACTTGGAATTGGCATCAGAAGGTCAGGAGTGAGGACAACCTGTGAGGTCTGTGCTACCAGCAGACAGTATGAGAAATGAACTGAACTGTTTGGCATCCGGTTGGTGCAGAAGATTTGGATAATTTGCTGTTGATGTGGAACCCCACCCCCACATACATATTTGGTGTCAGAAGTGCTATGAATAAAAATACCTTGGGGGAGGGGTGGAAAGGTCAGAACAACAGAACCAGTATCTTGGAGAACTAGCAGTTCCTATATTTCTAAAAAATTTTTTTTTTTATGTTTTATTTATTTCTAGGAGAGAGAGAGAGACAGACAGCGTGAGCAGGGGAGGGTCAGAGAGAGAGGGAGTGACAGACTCTGAAACAGGCTCCAGGCTCTGAGCTGGCAGTCAGCACAGAGCCCGACGCGGGGCTCGAACCCACGAACCGCGAGATCATGACCTAAGTGAAAGTCGGACGCTTAACCGACTAAGCCACCCAGGTGCCCCAACAGTTCCTATATTTCTATTTCATTAGCAGAAAGGAAGGCACAGGGAAGGCGAGTGAACATCTCACAGCCACACCATGGCAGGTCCGGCTGGCATCTACAATTTCTCATGAATAATTTCTGCCCTGCTCCATGCTGTAGACCAGACTGATGCACCCAAAGAGAAAATGGCCACTTCCCTCATAGTCTTTTGCAGGGATTGAGGAAGAAGACTCAGTTTCCCACTGAGTCCACTCAGGGAGGTTTTTATGGTACTCACAAAGTCACTTTAATCCTAGGCACTCGTATTTTTTTTTATTTTTTTAATGTTTATTTATTTTTGAGGAGGGGAGCAGAAAGAGACAGAGATGCAGAATCTGCGAGACACAGTATCTAAAGAAGGCTCCAGGCTCTGAGCTGGCAGCACAGAGCCCAACACAGGGCTAGAACCTACAAACCGTGAGATCATGACCTGAGCTGAAGTCAGATGCTTAATCAACTGAGCCACCCAGGCGCCTCTAGACACTCCTCTCAACCACACATCATCTAATAGCAGAGTAAAATTCCCAATATGAGACATTAAATAATTAAAACCTACCAAGAATGAAAAAGGCTTGGGAAGTTACCATGGAAGGAGGTTTATGCTTCCAAATAGTTAGCAGGGTAGAACAGGTCTTACATCAAATTTGCCACAAGGCACAGCNCCAGGCGCCTCTAGACACTCCTCTCAACCACACATCATCTAATAGCAGAGTAAAATTCCCAATATGAGACATTAAATAATTAAAACCTACCAAGAATGAAAAAGGCTTGGGAAGTTACCATGGAAGGAGGTTTATGCTTCCAAATAGTTAGCAGGGTAGAACAGGTCTTACATCAAATTTGCCACAAGGCACTTGCCACAAGGCACCTTGCCACTGGTGCTACTTTCCAAATTTGGTTCTCCAGGGTGAATCCTACTTAGATCCACTTTCTTTTTACGGAGCCGGATCACTCTGGTGCCTCTCGTGGTGTGGTTTCTCAGTGTGTGTGTCTCAGAAGCAGCCTACTGTGATACAGTGGACTTCATTCTAGTGAGTCCTGGTACCAAACACGCAGACGTTGCTTGTCATCTGACGCCGTGTTATTTCTTTTTTTCTTTTCCTATACATTTTTAAATGTTTATTTATTTTTGAGAGAGAGAGACAGAGACAGGGTGCAAGCAGGGGAGGGGCAGAGAGAAGACACAGAATCTGATGCAGCATCCAGGCTTTGAGCTGTCAGCACAGACCCTGATGAGGGCCTTGAACTCCCGAATCACGAGATCACGACCTGATCCAAAGTCAGACGCTTATCTGACTGAGCCACCCAGGCGCCCCATGTTATATGTTATTTTAAATAGTGTTAGTTTCCCAGGGTTTACATTTTTCTCCCCTTCCTCATTAATGGTGGGCACTGGGAATCTACAATAGTGCTTTCTAGTCACAAAACTGTCAGAATATCTTTCACCAACATATATGCCATTGGATTATCTCTTCATACACATAAGCCAGTTTGTGAATTCAGTAGGAGGGTGGTGGATTCATTCAAGACACCAGAGGTTTTATTCTTCCCTCTATTCTTTGTTTTTATTTTATATTCTCTTTTTCCCCCTTTACTTAACCTTTACTGTTTTATTTTGGTGTCCATAATTCCCGATATTTAATTTTAATGAATTATACTATTAAAACCATTATTTAGCATTAATTAAAAACAGGCTTTGTATTACAAGTGTCTCACCAACTGAGTCCCAGGAGTGACCAATGCTTTGAACTGCTTGAGAAATAACTTCTAAGTCTCGAAGTTCCCTTTTCCTATGTAACTATGTGAAAACTACACGTGGTAAATACAACATAGTAATAATGATCTACCTTCGAAAATGCTAAAGGCAGGGGAGCCTGGATGGCTCAGTAGGTTAATCAATCGACTTTGGCTTAGGTCATGATCTCACAGCTCAAAGGCTTGTGAGTTCAAGCCCCACATTGGGCTCTGTGCTGACGGCTCAGAGCCTGGAGCCTGCTTCTGATTCTGTGTTTCCCTCTCTCTCTGCCCCTCCCCTGCTCATGCTCTGTCTCTCTCTCAAAAATATATAAACATTAAAAAATTAAAGAGAAGAGAAAGAAGAGCAGAGAAGAGAAGAGAAGAGAAGAGAAGAGAAGAGAAGAGGAAAGAAAAGAAAATGCTAAAGGCAGGGGCACCTGGGTGGCTCAGTTCCTTGAGCATCCGACTCTTGATTTTGGCTCAGGTCATAATCCCAGGGTCATGGAGCTGAGCCCCATATCCGGCTCCACTCTGAGTACGGAGCCTATCTAAGAGTCCTATCTCTCTCTCTTTCTCTCTCTCTCTCTCTCTCCCTCCCTCCCTCTGCCTCTCTCCCTCATTCATTCACACACGTGTGTTCTCTCTCTCAAGAAAATAAAAAAAATTAAAAAATGTTAAAGGCAGGAAAATAATTGTATGTGGATATCTCTTCCAACAATAAATAATATGCTTTAAATTTTACTCCTCTAGTGAGGCATTTTTGACCTTTGCCAAGTATGTACTGAGCTCTTGTTACATGTGAGGCATTGTTCTAGCACCAGAGCCAAGAGTAGGGCAAGGCAAACGGGGTACCTGCAATATCAAAGGGGCGCTCGCTTGCATGACCCTGAGGGTGCATGTCTCCTAATCCCAGCCTGATAAGAACTGAGACATCAGGACAAAAAGACACAGTGTGACCCTCATGGAATCATCCAGAAAGGAGGACAGGCACTAAATAAATAAAATGCATACAAAGTAACAAGAGAAGTAATAGGGGTAGGTGTGAAGTATTGTGCTCGGTGAAATGATAGTATGAACTAACTTAAACATGAACAAGATAGAGTGTAATGGAAACCAATTATGAGATTCTGTGATTCCGTTTAAAGGTCTGAAATAAAATGGAGAATGTCAGGAGAATGAAGATAGCATTATGTCTCCAAGCATCCAGACTGCGTAGATGAGGTGGAGTACAGAAAGGGGGTGGCTGTATCTGATGCCGGTTTTTGGTGCTGGCACCTTCGAGACACACAATATAAAGGAGAGGGGGTTGGTAACCCTTCCAAAATCCGTCCTCACCACATCAAGGGAGGCCTATAGCCCAACTGCTACTGCTGATTTCCCAGCCTGTCATTCCATTATCAAGCACATTTCAACAAATGCAAAAGTCCGCAACACGGTACCTTCCTTTCTTCATCCCTCTGAACTGTATCCTGAACCTCAGAAAATTACCGCTCTGCTGCCCATAATGAGAAAGTAGGCACATAAAAGAACAATGTTGCATTTCCTTTATTAAAAATGTGAGAGAAAAAAGGAAACACTGTGTTTATTGTTGTGGATGTTTCCAAAGAGGTAACTAAAATTTTACGGTGGCCTTGTTAGTCACTCTGTAAATCTGCTGACAGTATCTCTGTTTTAAAATCTCTTCTGCATATCAGCAGTACAATGAAGCACACATCGGAAATTCTGATGATTTCAAACTTCAGACTTTCTTTTAAAGTAATAACTTTAATTCAGTTCTTCTGGCATAAACTTTTTCATCCCATTATGTCAAAAATCGTATTATCCATCCATTTGTCTGTCAGAACGTGTCCCTGTGGGGCGATAGACTCCTGGCTTCTCCACTCTAAACCTCCCCATTACATCCTGCTATCAAGAGTCACAATCTTCCACGAGAGTCTCTGGTGACTTTTGACAATGTTTTACAGAGAACTAGACCAGGAAGCTCAGAGTTAAAGGAAATCTTCCATTCTAGCAATGAATATGTAATAGGCATTACACTGTGCAGTATTCCAAAAAATGTAAGGTTCATTAAGTCTTTCTAAAGCAGGGACTTCCGTGTAGCTTTGAAGGAACCTGTCTTCACAATGGCATTAGCAAATGGCACTTTGGGGCTGAGAATATTAATATTGCACATTAAGGAACAAATTTGTTTAAATGCTGTATAGCTATATGTAGATGCTCATGATCCAGAAATAAATAAAAAGTGAATTGTTGTCTAACTTTGTATGTAAATTGCCTTTTGCTTATACACATAAGAATGCTTTTTGCTCCTAAATTCCTTCATATTAACAAGCAGGAGTGTAACTAATATATAAACTAAAGTCATTCTCTTTAATGAGAATGCTAAATATTTTAAAGAAATGCACGGCTGTGAAATATTGTCAAGGGCATTTTTATACTTAAGTTTAAGAACGCTTATGACTTAACTGTTGAATTATTTAACATATTCAGCCTGGAAGCACTATTTATGTATGTTTTTTAATGTTCTTACTTATGTTGGCTTTTCTTTGCTAAGGATTTAGGACCTTTGATTTCTGTTTATAAAATTTACATTTTTAATCTCCTATTTCTGTGTATTTCCCATTTGACAGTGGCAACAATATCTAGAAGGGAAGGGAGGGAAAAGGGAAAAATCTCATGGAGCTTGAAACAGGATTGTACATGAGAGAAACACAAGTCACACTGCTAAAGGAATGAAGTCGACTTTGGGATCCAAAAATAAAGGTCCTGTCCAATGAACCACCTGTATATCTAAAATAATGGGTATAGAAAAATGTACCTGGTTTCCAAGCTTTCCCGAAGGAAGCATATGAATAGGGATAGGGAGTTGAGTTATCCTGTGCAATAATGTAATTCCATACAATCAGCATTTGCTACTTTGAGTTGTCAGCTTCTATTTTTCACCTATGTATTGTTTTGCAATTATTGCCTAGCCACAGTTTTATCAGAGCAACATAAAAACACACTTTCTCTCATTTTTCTTCAATTAACCTTGATTTATATTTCTTAAATGGTGAAGGATTCCTCAAAGATTTTGGAAGGATTCTGAGTAGAACTCCCATCAATGCCATTCAGAAAATGGAAACTGACAATCAAAGGTAGTGTAAGGGCAGGTTTTATTTGAGCTATTCCCATTAAATTCTACTCATGTGGTTAATAATATAAAAATTGTCCGGGTGACTTGGGATGGAAATGTACCTAGAATTTGCTTGAAGTGTGATTCCATACAAACTACAATTGGGGGTATAAGTGGTACATTTTTGTCTAGTATGTTTTCCTTTGTAAATTATATACATACCACATACATATGATATATGTATATATAATTTATATATACAAAACAAACTATATATGTGTCTATGTGTGTGTGTGAGTGTGTGTGTGTGTGTATCCCAATATTACTAATGCTATTGGGTCAAAATTTTTCTTCTGCGCTAAGTCAAAAACATACAATAATGAGGCCTCTGAGGGATGGGACCTCAGCCATGAAGTTGGGGGAAGAACTGAAGGCTTCCACGGCTTGTTTAAACCATTAGAGGTCTTTCTAACATTGATTTTCACTTTCATTTACCCTGTATTCTCTAACATATGTTCCATGGAGGTTATTAAGTTTACTTTAAAGAAGGGTGCCCCAATTAAGTGAGCTTTGGAAATGCTGGATTAAACAAAATTCACTAAGATTTCTCAGAGCCTTAAATATATAACTGTGCTTTGTGAATCCTCAAGAGAGAAAGATAATAGCTACTATTTTCCAAACATTTTGACCAGGAATCTCTTTTTCATTGTTGTTTTCCCAGAGCACCTCCAGGCAAGTGTTCCACAGAGCACACTTTGGGAACCCATGACTTTTGTCAGTAAACACTTACTGAACCTAGCCTATGGGACAAGTTCCGTGCTGGGAGTTCATGGTTTCAGAGAATTATGGTTCATTATCAACCACACTGTAGGAAGAGACTTTGCCAAATTCACGTTTATGTACCTAATTGTCACAGTGTCTGGTGCTCAGTAAGCAGATGCTGAATGAATGAATGAAATAATCTGAAGATTTATACCAAAGTGCCATTGTGCAGATTATTATATCAGTTTTTAGGTTTATTTCATATTCTAAGGAGGAGATTCTAATATAATGTTTCCCAAAGTTTCACTATCACCCAGCCTCCCTAAAATTCTGCTCAGGGGAAGAACTTAAAGGAAGAGAAGTAATTTAATTTCATGAAAGATTAAAGAGATCAAAATTCATGTGCTTATATATAATGACCATGCTACTGACTCACTATTACAGCTGTGGGGAGCATTTGTACTATTAATAACGTGTTTCTTTCTTTCATAGTCTCTACCCACCTCCGCAAAACAAGACAGAAAACCTATGTGTGCACATAACACACACATCCACAGACACACAATATCAACTCCATCACAGAAAGGCATAAATAGAGCCTAGCTACGGCTAAGAGTTATATAGTTTATTGGATTACAGAGATTACTCTGTCCAAGGCTAACTGAACTTTTATTATTATTATCGAGTGACATACAACATCATGTTAATTTTAGGTATACAACATAATAATTTAATACTTGTATGTACGCAAAATGATCACCACAATATGTCTAGTTAACATACGGACATAGTTATAAGCATTTTCTTCTTGTGATGAGAACATTAAGATCTATTCTCTTAGCAGCTTTCAGATATGCTGCTATACTATTCTTCAACAGCGTTATTAATTAGAGTCATCATACCGTACATTACATTCCCCTGCCTTATTTATTTTAAGTGAAGTGGTCTTGTAAAGACTTCATGCATAGGATGCCTCAGGTACATATGTATCAGATATTACCACCATACTCCAAAACTGACATTCTCAATCATTTTAAAGTCTCTAGACCTTCTTTTCGTACATATCTAGATGGCATATGCTTATAAAATATATCAATTTAAATTAATTGTGTTTGAGGTCTGTATTAAGAATTCTGGGGGAAACAAAAGAATTCTGAGACAGCTCAAGGATCTAGATATGCCACTGACCAGAATTATCAATAAGTGTACTAATAAATAGTGACTAAACTACCTAACTAGCTACACGCCATGGTCATGAAGACATTTAAGTGAATAGGGACATTTCTTTCTCTATACTGCACTTTTTGCTCAAAGATAGGAGACCCTCTAGATAGTCACTCTATTAACTTGACCCTACCTCCAAAATTTCCTATCTTAAAAAAAAAATCAGGATCAAAAATCCATTGACTCCTATAGAAGTGTTCAGGAAAAAAAGAGCACTCTGATTTCATGTGAATACAAACAGCAATTGGGCATACAAATCCAAAATTCAGTGGGTGATACATACAGATGGGTCACAGCTACTTCCAGTCCTCCTCAACAGAGCATTTCCCACCATCATCCCAGGCCCTAATGAACTAAGTAGTTTACTCAGAACAGACATATGCCACTAAGTCACCACTGAGGCACGCATCAAAGATCTACAAGCGATGCCAGAGCCAGAATGGTCAAGCAGGTACTTTTCTAGAGTTAGCCATAAGGTTGAGTCTGGGGGATTAGCTAAGGCATGAAAGGTCCCCCAAGCACACAGGTCTACAAATAACAGCTATAACAAAGAAGAGCTGCCCAAGGAGTTCTGATATTAGAACAGGAACTTTTCCTTTCCATTCACTGAGCTGTAAGCAATGGTTGAGGTCAGTTAAATCTCACCACCAAGTAACTCTGTGTCTAGCCATGGTGGTAACTCAATAAATGTTAGAGAACTGGATTTTTCTTGGCAATACTGGGGTCAACTGATGATGGGATAGATTCATCCTAGAATGATTAAAAGCCAACAGCTGGTTAGACCAGTGGCCTCAGGCAACTTTTAGAGACATTTCTAGGAGCAGGTAAGGGGGAAAATGCAGCCAGTAGACACCGCACATTATCAAGGACCTACAGCAGAACAGCGGCAGAACACAGTTATTTGCCATGCAGAACTTGGTAGCCAACAAAGCTGGGAAATGAGCTGACAGTGGGTTGATGTCAGGGATGCAGCAGAGAAAACAGGTGGAGAGCCCAGAAAGTAGGTGAAATACAATTATTCTAGCAGCAAACTATAGAGCACAGTCTGGGCAAGAAAGTCTTCATTAATAGGGAATTCTTGCAACAAGAAGTGAAATGTAGACACCCAGGTTTCCAACAAAGCTAGAAAAGTCCATTGAGGCAACTGCGGTAACAAACGGTCCTTAGTTACCAATACAAAAAACACCACAAGAGCTTGATTTAAAACATAAGGACAAAAGCCTATCAGTGGCTGCCCAGGAAAGGGGTAAGTAGGGATTATTAACAAGGGGCACAAAGGAACTTTTGAGGGTAAGAGATGTGTTCCTTATTTTAGTTGCGGTGACAGTTTCATGGGTATACCAATATTAGCGAAACCTATTATATCACATGCTTTAAATGTGCTTTTATTGTTTGCCAATTAAACCTCAATAAAACTTTTTTTTTTTTTAATTTAGAGAAAGAGAGTATGTGTACACAATCAGGGAAGGGAACAAAGGGAAAGGGAGAGAGAGACAGAGAGAGAGGGAGAGGA
>NW_027530368.1:13839164-13849582 GCF_008692635.1 Crocuta crocuta | reverse complement strand
GAGAGAGAGAGAGAGAGAGAGAGAGAGAATCTTAAGCAGGCTCCACCCCCAGCACAGAGCCCAATGAGAGTTTCAATCTCACACCCCCGGGATCGTGACCTGAGCTGAAATCANTGAAATATTGTCAAGGGCATTTTTATACTTAAGTTTAAGAACGCTTATGACTTAACTGTTGAATTATTTAACATATTCAGCCTGGAAGCACTATTTATGTATGTTTTTTAATGTTCTTACTTATGTTGGCTTTTCTTTGCTAAGGATTTAGGACCTTTGATTTCTGTTTATAAAATTTACATTTTTAATCTCCTATTTCTGTGTATTTCCCATTTGACAGTGGCAACAATATCTAGAAGGGAAGGGAGGGAAAAGGGAAAAATCTCATGGAGCTTGAAACAGGATTGTACATGAGAGAAACACAAGTCACACTGCTAAAGGAATGAAGTCGACTTTGGGATCCAAAAATAAAGGTCCTGTCCAATGAACCACCTGTATATCTAAAATAATGGGTATAGAAAAATGTACCTGGTTTCCAAGCTTTCCCGAAGGAAGCATATGAATAGGGATAGGGAGTTGAGTTATCCTGTGCAATAATGTAATTCCATACAATCAGCATTTGCTACTTTGAGTTGTCAGCTTCTATTTTTCACCTATGTATTGTTTTGCAATTATTGCCTAGCCACAGTTTTATCAGAGCAACATAAAAACACACTTTCTCTCATTTTTCTTCAATTAACCTTGATTTATATTTCTTAAATGGTGAAGGATTCCTCAAAGATTTTGGAAGGATTCTGAGTAGAACTCCCATCAATGCCATTCAGAAAATGGAAACTGACAATCAAAGGTAGTGTAAGGGCAGGTTTTATTTGAGCTATTCCCATTAAATTCTACTCATGTGGTTAATAATATAAAAATTGTCCGGGTGACTTGGGATGGAAATGTACCTAGAATTTGCTTGAAGTGTGATTCCATACAAACTACAATTGGGGGTATAAGTGGTACATTTTTGTCTAGTATGTTTTCCTTTGTAAATTATATACATACCACATACATATGATATATGTATATATAATTTATATATACAAAACAAACTATATATGTGTCTATGTGTGTGTGTGAGTGTGTGTGTGTGTGTATCCCAATATTACTAATGCTATTGGGTCAAAATTTTTCTTCTGCGCTAAGTCAAAAACATACAATAATGAGGCCTCTGAGGGATGGGACCTCAGCCATGAAGTTGGGGGAAGAACTGAAGGCTTCCACGGCTTGTTTAAACCATTAGAGGTCTTTCTAACATTGATTTTCACTTTCATTTACCCTGTATTCTCTAACATATGTTCCATGGAGGTTATTAAGTTTACTTTAAAGAAGGGTGCCCCAATTAAGTGAGCTTTGGAAATGCTGGATTAAACAAAATTCACTAAGATTTCTCAGAGCCTTAAATATATAACTGTGCTTTGTGAATCCTCAAGAGAGAAAGATAATAGCTACTATTTTCCAAACATTTTGACCAGGAATCTCTTTTTCATTGTTGTTTTCCCAGAGCACCTCCAGGCAAGTGTTCCACAGAGCACACTTTGGGAACCCATGACTTTTGTCAGTAAACACTTACTGAACCTAGCCTATGGGACAAGTTCCGTGCTGGGAGTTCATGGTTTCAGAGAATTATGGTTCATTATCAACCACACTGTAGGAAGAGACTTTGCCAAATTCACGTTTATGTACCTAATTGTCACAGTGTCTGGTGCTCAGTAAGCAGATGCTGAATGAATGAATGAAATAATCTGAAGATTTATACCAAAGTGCCATTGTGCAGATTATTATATCAGTTTTTAGGTTTATTTCATATTCTAAGGAGGAGATTCTAATATAATGTTTCCCAAAGTTTCACTATCACCCAGCCTCCCTAAAATTCTGCTCAGGGGAAGAACTTAAAGGAAGAGAAGTAATTTAATTTCATGAAAGATTAAAGAGATCAAAATTCATGTGCTTATATATAATGACCATGCTACTGACTCACTATTACAGCTGTGGGGAGCATTTGTACTATTAATAACGTGTTTCTTTCTTTCATAGTCTCTACCCACCTCCGCAAAACAAGACAGAAAACCTATGTGTGCACATAACACACACATCCACAGACACACAATATCAACTCCATCACAGAAAGGCATAAATAGAGCCTAGCTACGGCTAAGAGTTATATAGTTTATTGGATTACAGAGATTACTCTGTCCAAGGCTAACTGAACTTTTATTATTATTATCGAGTGACATACAACATCATGTTAATTTTAGGTATACAACATAATAATTTAATACTTGTATGTACGCAAAATGATCACCACAATATGTCTAGTTAACATACGGACATAGTTATAAGCATTTTCTTCTTGTGATGAGAACATTAAGATCTATTCTCTTAGCAGCTTTCAGATATGCTGCTATACTATTCTTCAACAGCGTTATTAATTAGAGTCATCATACCGTACATTACATTCCCCTGCCTTATTTATTTTAAGTGAAGTGGTCTTGTAAAGACTTCATGCATAGGATGCCTCAGGTACATATGTATCAGATATTACCACCATACTCCAAAACTGACATTCTCAATCATTTTAAAGTCTCTAGACCTTCTTTTCGTACATATCTAGATGGCATATGCTTATAAAATATATCAATTTAAATTAATTGTGTTTGAGGTCTGTATTAAGAATTCTGGGGGAAACAAAAGAATTCTGAGACAGCTCAAGGATCTAGATATGCCACTGACCAGAATTATCAATAAGTGTACTAATAAATAGTGACTAAACTACCTAACTAGCTACACGCCATGGTCATGAAGACATTTAAGTGAATAGGGACATTTCTTTCTCTATACTGCACTTTTTGCTCAAAGATAGGAGACCCTCTAGATAGTCACTCTATTAACTTGACCCTACCTCCAAAATTTCCTATCTTAAAAAAAAAATCAGGATCAAAAATCCATTGACTCCTATAGAAGTGTTCAGGAAAAAAAGAGCACTCTGATTTCATGTGAATACAAACAGCAATTGGGCATACAAATCCAAAATTCAGTGGGTGATACATACAGATGGGTCACAGCTACTTCCAGTCCTCCTCAACAGAGCATTTCCCACCATCATCCCAGGCCCTAATGAACTAAGTAGTTTACTCAGAACAGACATATGCCACTAAGTCACCACTGAGGCACGCATCAAAGATCTACAAGCGATGCCAGAGCCAGAATGGTCAAGCAGGTACTTTTCTAGAGTTAGCCATAAGGTTGAGTCTGGGGGATTAGCTAAGGCATGAAAGGTCCCCCAAGCACACAGGTCTACAAATAACAGCTATAACAAAGAAGAGCTGCCCAAGGAGTTCTGATATTAGAACAGGAACTTTTCCTTTCCATTCACTGAGCTGTAAGCAATGGTTGAGGTCAGTTAAATCTCACCACCAAGTAACTCTGTGTCTAGCCATGGTGGTAACTCAATAAATGTTAGAGAACTGGATTTTTCTTGGCAATACTGGGGTCAACTGATGATGGGATAGATTCATCCTAGAATGATTAAAAGCCAACAGCTGGTTAGACCAGTGGCCTCAGGCAACTTTTAGAGACATTTCTAGGAGCAGGTAAGGGGGAAAATGCAGCCAGTAGACACCGCACATTATCAAGGACCTACAGCAGAACAGCGGCAGAACACAGTTATTTGCCATGCAGAACTTGGTAGCCAACAAAGCTGGGAAATGAGCTGACAGTGGGTTGATGTCAGGGATGCAGCAGAGAAAACAGGTGGAGAGCCCAGAAAGTAGGTGAAATACAATTATTCTAGCAGCAAACTATAGAGCACAGTCTGGGCAAGAAAGTCTTCATTAATAGGGAATTCTTGCAACAAGAAGTGAAATGTAGACACCCAGGTTTCCAACAAAGCTAGAAAAGTCCATTGAGGCAACTGCGGTAACAAACGGTCCTTAGTTACCAGTACAAAAAACACCACAAGAGCTTGATTTAAAACATAAGGACAAAAGCCTATCAGTGGCTGCCCAGGAAAGGGGTAAGTAGGGATTATTAACAAGGGGCACAAAGGAACTTTTGAGGGTAAGAGATGTGTTCCTTATTTTAGTTGCGGTGACAGTTTCATGGGTATACCAATATTAGCGAAACCTATTATATCACATGTTTTAAATGTGCTTTTATTGTTTGCCAATTAAACCTCAATAAAACTTTTTTTTTTTTTTAATTTAGAGAAAGAGAGTATGTGCACAATCAGGNGGGGGGAGAGAGAGAGAGAGAGAGAGAGAGAGAGAATCTTAAGCAGGCTCCACACCCAGCACAGAGCCCAATGAGAGTTTCAATCTCACACCCCCGGGATCGTGACCTGAGCTGAAATCAAGAGTCATATACTTAACTGACCAAGCTGCCAGGCACCCAAACCTCAATAACACTCTTAAATGANGAGAGAGAATCTTAAGCAGGCTCCACACCCAGCACAGAGCCCAATGAGAGTTTCAATCTCACACCCCCGGGATCGTGACCTGAGCTGAAATCAAGAGTCATATACTTAACTGACCAAGCTGCCAGGCACCCAAACCTCAATAACACTCTTAAATGAAAAACAAAAAAGGGGAAAATGGGAAAAAACAAAAACAAGACTAACCCCAAGTCTAGAATCAATGTTCAAGGTCTAAGCATGAGGAATAGTAAAGCTGAAGATGCTAAACTCTGAGGATGCAGCAGTTCCCTTGTCTGCTGTGGCAAAAGAGAGGAACGGTGAGTCACAGAGATGTGACTTACCTACCAGTGTCTGCACTTATTCTGCCTGGCACTCGTACACAATTCTGATTAGATGAAGAGGTCCCACAGTGCAGATGTACAAAAGGTCTGCTGACCAGGGAGGCTCCAGGGAGCTGTTTTCAGGGGCCTCACAAGGCAACACTTATTCAGTTTGTGCACCTACCCTGGTGGATACAGGCACCTGTGTCCATTGTTAATTAGGATCTGGTCTGCATTTCTGATGGTGCTTGGAAATTGATTTGTTGCCTACCAAGAAGATCCTATCTCTCATCAGTAGACTCACACAAGTCAAGCTCAAGAGACCTATGTATAAAAACTAACTGCTCATTTAATTACTTATAAGAGAAAAGTTACTCTCATTCAGATCTAAATCCTTGGGTCTGGCTTCCCAGGAGTTTTCTGTGCAAGGCCAGAGCTTCATGACAAAGTGAACTCTAATCAGAAGTTTAAATGAATCAGATCAAGGGGAATCTGCTGTACGGCTGGTAGGTTCGACGACATCACCTGACATAGCCATCTTGACCACAGCATGGCATTACCAGGCTGAGGTTCTCTCTCCCTTACGTGAGCCAGCATTTGCTACCGGAATCCTCCCCTTTTTCTGTTTTTATATGTGATTAGCCCCTCCTCTGGTAAACATACTATGTGTGTAGATTTGCCATAATAGTGGCTCAGCTTGCAGCCAAGTATTTCGGAACATGAAAATCATTCCGTCACTGTAAGGAGACTTCACTCATCTGTGCTCTGACACAATAGATGTTGACTTTACAGCCTGATCCTCAGGAGGAATTCTTTTTGTCTACTTGTATGTCCCTGGATAGACATCTGTAACTCCCAAGAACTGACAATAGGATATATCCGATACAATTAGGTTTCACAAATTAGGTAGTTCAAAAATTAAGTATTCTAGAGCATTAGAAACATGTAACCACATATCGTACCTGTCAAAACTCTCCAACAACCAAAACACCATTTACCTGAATCGTTCAGTTCTCTGATACTGCTGGCAAAAGTTTTTGCTCTACTGTTGGAAAATGAGACCTTTTGAATGGGTGCAGATCAATCTGCCTGGCCAGAAAGCATAGCAGATCTTCCTTCTTCACTACAAACGCAAATCAGAATGGAGACACTCCCATCTCCTTGGTGAAAATTCATAGGACACAAAGGAGGAACTTGGGCGTGTTGAGATCAGTACTCAGAAAGGTGGCTTCAGAAGCCTGTGAAAATTAGAGATATGTGTCCTCTCTGGCCTCTTAGATTATTTTGATCACAACGGGTTAGAAATTATAGGACTCGAGACAGTGTTGAGTCAAGGGATATCAGTCTCCCCCAAATCTCTGTGCTAAGCAATATCAAGTTATTACCCACTCAAGGTGAGGAGTCTTCAGGAGACAGAGCAACCTTGAACCCCAAGCTGCAGGGAGGTGGCTCACCTGGAAGTGGGGTAGCAACAGAACAGCTCTGACCACAGCCTGTAGCGAACCCCTGAGAAGAACCACCTCAGGATTTCTAGCCAAGAAAGCTGAAGAGGGAAATAATCTGATTCATTCTAATACCTTCCCGGGGGGGGCGGGGAGGGGCTGGCCATGTGATAACATCCAGTCACAACTTCTGTGATCTTTATTTGAAACATGCATTTCTCCCCAGTTCATCTATCACAGCATTTACAGTAAAAGAGTAATCAGTCAGGATTTTATACAAAGAGATTGAGAGGATTTGTCGCCATCACACATTCCTCTCCCTTAATGTCTGTATTTTAGGGAGGGGCGGACATGCCTCTAAAACACCTTAGTTGAAAATGATGGACCGTCACCAATCTGCCAACCTCTGTTACTTCTCCTGAGCAGTGTAAGGCATCTTAGGTCCTATTTAAAGATCAGACCTGAAGACTGCCGTAGAAAATATTGTCATATGGACCTTGAGCCTGCCCTTGTCCACAGAAGGAAGGGCCAGCCAAATGCTGAAAACTGGCACTTACACATATGGGAAGCAGTTAATCAGGTGGACAATTTGTTCTCTTTGGCTCTGAAGATCAAGTTGGGAATTAAGTGACCACAGTGGTCTGAGAATCAGGGAATGGGGGCCATAATAATTCCCAGAATGACAAAATTGCAGGCTTTTGTCAATAAAAGGGACATTAGAGAACCTCTAATCCAGTGATTTGTGAGCCCTTTTTAAAACTAGAGCTTTATTTTAATTTTTTAAACAAAATTGTACACAGAAACACTACATAAAATTATATAATAATGAAACAGAACAGGTAGAAGCAGATACCCAAGGCTCTGAAGAAAAGCAGCTTGCAAACCACTGGTGAGTGCTATCCCCTCATTTCATACGTGGAAGGACTGAGATGCCTTCTCCAGAGTTACACATAGGGTAAGCGGCAAGAAACTGGTCTTCTAAACCCTAGTCTAGCACTTGCCCTTATGAAGCAAGGCTGCCCTTCCAGAAAAGACCCCATGGAATTGAGGGAAACCAGTGCCTACTGTCCCTAGTCACACTGGTACCCAAGCAGTAGTAGCTGGAGGCACAGTATGAGTGGTAGCCACCGCAGGGCTCATAGCGGCAGCAGCAGCAGCAGCAGCAGCATAGGGGTAAGTCATATTCATAGATGATGTGAAGGTTTCACTTTCTATCATTCGCTAGTCAGAGCAATGATGCAAGGTAGATAGGGAAGAATATCATTATCCTCATTTTACAGATGAGGAAACAGGTCTAGAAAGGTTAAGTGACGTACCTCCTCAAGGTTATTCGTACTTAGTAGCAGAGCTGGGTCATCAAGCTCCAAATCCTGTGCTCTTGTCCCTGACTCTACAATGTTGTCCTTCTATTTCAAGTACCAAACTTTCTCAATTCCCTTCATTTAAAAACAAAACAAAACAAAACAAAAAACAAAAAACAAAAACTTGTGAAAATCCAGCTCATCTAAGAAAGGAGCCATTCTGCTTGGCATCACATCAAGAGTTGGAATTGAATAGATTCAGATCCTCCCCGATGAGGACTCTAGTGGGCTGAGCGATGAGAAGTGTCTGCCAAAGCAGGGGACCACAAAAGTCATCTGTGTAGACTTCAAACATTTAAGTTTCGCTGTAAACTTCTAAAAGTAGATTACTGGCCAATCTTCTGATGTAGACCTAAACCTGTCTTTGAATCAGCAGTTGTGAGTTCAAGTAGCTGTTCTTACAAAAACCACACCCATAGCGTCCATAAGCTAGTCTCTGATTTCAGTTTCTTTCAAATGGAATGAGAACTAGATACTTGTAAAGCCATCTGAATGTAAAGTGCTCTTAATTTTTATGATCTTCCTCCAAACCTTTGCAGATGTCTTACACATGCCTAATTCAACAGCATATTTTTTTTAGTGCCTTGCTTTCATCGAGTAGCCCCAAAGTGTGCATTTCAATAGCAGAGGAACAACTCCCTTCTTTTTGCAGTAATATTTCATCAATTACTAGATATTTAACTAAATCACACAATAACAAGAACAATCTGCGTAAGCCCACTGGAAAACAAACACACCAGACTACATGTTAGCAAATACCTCCACTGATGGTGGCAGAGAGGCAGTGGTTCGGGGAAGTGTAGCCTTCCTAGCCACACACACACCCAGCTGGCTGTGCACACTGTCTGGATGCTTTACCATTGAGAGAAGACAGTGTTTACGCCCACAGACTGTTAGGCAGAGGTCCGTCCAAAGAGCTTGACCTAAATTCTGAAGTAAATGACCTCAGTCATGTTATTTCTGAGGATGTGCTGGGAAGTTTCTTTGGTACGCTGGTATCTGAAAGAAAGAAAGGAAGGGAGGGAGGGAGGGAGGATGGGAGGATGGAAAGAAAGAAACAAACAAACAAAATGACTCTTCTTCATCCATCATTGCACCTATAATTAAATACAGGATGCTTCACCTTGAACAGATCCCTGAAGAAATGTCACTGCCCAGACCATAGTATGAGGAGAACAGACCCTGCTTCCAAAATATAACATGTGATGCCTTCCTTAAGCATTCTGAGCCTGGTCAATTATATGACTCTCAACTCATGGAGCGCTGTATGTGGTATGTGAGTCGTAAATGCACAGGCATTTAGAAAACAAACGTAAAATGTGAATATGCTTTAAATTGGGTACTCTTATCATCACTTCATCCTTTCCAACAGTGCCCTTTCTCTCTCTGCACCATACCTCTTCCGAGAATCACTTCCAGCCCTGGACCATCGTTGTTCACATGCTTAGATTTGTCTAGGACTTTAGGGGCCACAAGATCCACACCGATGCTATGGCTTAAGACCCACGTGCCGGATCAACCTTAGGATGTCCTAAAAAGGACCCCAAACCTTGGTGTGTACCCGGCATCAGAAACTGTAGAGCAAAGAGAAAACGTGAACTGGTAGCTGCAGTCCACACAAATGCTCCATTACCCTTGGGATGGTCCACTTGCAAAATGGCAATATTTTTGTGTGCCGGCCTCGAAGTGCCCGCTCGAAGAATGCTGGTGGCAAAGCTGTATTTCTGCTTTGAGGGCTTTTCTGAAGAATGCATTTAGGTGGGAGCTAGCCTTTTCTTCCAGAAACAGTGAGGGCTATCCGTCAATCTACCAGCAAGCCGCTCATCAGGTTCACTCGACAAAGGGTTAGGGCAGCAAGCCCCCACAATAATGTGGAAACAGAAATATTACAAAGTAAAGGCTTATAAAATAATAAAAATTCTACTTACTCCAGATACCTCCCTGTGCCTTTGGCAAAATACCTTAAGCATTCCACATACGGCGGGCATTGTCTTTATAAGATGGCACCTCATAAAATGGTATTAAATATCACCAACGGGGCTTCATATTTCATCCGGCAGGGTTTAGGCCAGGCATGTTCTATATCACACATTATTAGAATGACATCTGCTTTGCAAGTTGTGTACCCAGGAGCCTACCCGGATCACTCATTTCAGCACTCATTCTCGAGGCTTCTGTGCCTTCATAATGCCTAATATGTTTAACTCATTTTGAACAGAAGTCTAAAGGCTGCCACGGCCCTCTGGCCAAAACTGTAGCTGTCAGACAACGGTGCCAGCTATCATACATTCCTCATTTATCATTAGTGGTGATGCAGTTGTACAGAAAATGTATCCACTGTACTGAGAGCCTGTCAATTGTTCCCCCCTATAAAACTCCTCTTCTCAAATAGGGACATTTCTCTGTGGAGGCCTTGCCATTACATTTCTCTCCTGTTCCCACAACACTGAATTTATAATGCAAAGAAAATGGGGAACATATATTCATCCAAATGGCCTCTCTGCTACGAGACGAATAAGGAGATCAGCAATGGCAGTGTTGGTGCAGGACTGCACACGTGCCATGGGGGGAAATTAATAGAATCAGTCCAGAAAGAGTGAGAAGGAAAAAAGAGAGAGGGAAAAATCACCCACAGGTTTTGTGCTGAGGTTGGGTCTTGAATAATAAAGGCATGCGTCTGAGAGTGGCAAATCTCTTCAGAATCGCAGTTCTGCCACCAGAGTAGGATGTGGGTGCTACAAACCTGCCCCCATAAATCTGGAGGTGAATTTCTCCAACTTTCTGCTCATTTGATTCTTGACAATGGTTCCTCAGGTCTCCTCCACCCCCGCCCCCACTCCCCCGC
>NW_027530368.1:13803929-13839149 GCF_008692635.1 Crocuta crocuta | reverse complement strand
TGTAAACTGTGTTTTGAAATCAGCTTCCAGACCCAGAGGCCACCCAGGTCTCTCACCCATGTTTACAGCATGTGCATGGAGGGTCTTTAGATTTTTTTAAAAAAACAGTCAGATGGTGCCCCTGATTATCGTTCTCATGGAGCTTGTGATGCCTATCAGGACTGTGAAGATCTGCCCTCACCATTCTGTTCTCCCTCTATCCCCACGACTGCCTCTCTTCCCACTCACACATTTTGGCCACCCCTCTTGTAATTCTGTGGGGAGGAAAATGGACGCAATTAAATGTATTTGAGATGCCTCTAGGTTTGTGCCAGTGTCTTCAAAGAGAGAGCGTTAAAGTGGTTATGGTAATGATAACGCATCCTTGTTGACTTCAAAGAGAAAAGCCTGGCAAATGGATTTATTCCCATGCTATTTTTGTCAGAGCAGTTATTATCCCATTTTACGGATGGGAAAACAGAGTGCCTTGCCTAAGGGCATGGACAGGAATCAGTTCTAGAAAGAGAATGAAAAGCACTGCCACAGGCTTCTGAATCTTGCCTGAGTTCAGACCAGTTTCCTTCCAGCAGCAACAAATCTCATCCTCAGAGACAGCAAACCTCAGGGTAGGTAAGTGCAGCCATAAAGAAATAATCAATTTTGACACACCCTGTAAGGACACCAAATGAGAAGTGGATAAATCAAGGGGTAAAGATCCATTCTCTACTGCTCTTTCTTCTCCAGAACCCAATCCTGCCTTTATCAGAGGTATAACCTGTTCCCAGGGCTGGATGGATGGACTGGAACAGCTTGGAGCACACAATGACCAGCCCTTGGTGAACAAACATTAACAACTTCTCTGTCATCCACCCCTTGAGGTTTCCCCCTCGTTCTTGGATGGAGAAAGTAGTCAAGACCCCCAAAGGCCCAGACAAGCTCCATGGCTAAGGACTCCTGCTGAATATTCTTTAAGACATACATTGGCTGGCTCTCCACAACCTTTTACATAAAGTGTGCCCTACATTTTCTAGTCTCTAGGTCAGGGGTCTCCAATCTATCTTTTCTCATTTCCACAGCTCTGTTTCTCCATTCCAGAACTTTCTTCCTCTTCTCTCCCAGTTGTTTCCAGGAGCTCACACATCACTGGCTGAACAACCTCTTCTCTGCCCCAGTGGTTTTTTGTTTTTGTTTTTTTTTCAAAAACCACCCTTTACTAAAAAATACATGCCCTGGAAACACATGATGATTAACTGTCCTCCTGGTTATAGTCTCAAAATATAGTCTCTGAGTTCCCTAATCTTCTTTAATTTTCTCTTCCTTTCCTCTAAATCACCTTTCACCTTGTTTCACCCACTTGCTCACAGTGATCGAAGGTTATGTATTCAGAGCATGTTCTCTGTCCGATCCTCACAGGGAATTTATGGTTTCTAGTGGAGCTGTTCTACTGAAGACTTGATCAACTTTAATATTTGTCTTATATCCTTTGGCACTGTTCATTCCAAGTCAAGGCTGGCAACTTAGCACTGCCGCTGGATTAGAGATAAATGGGTCAATTCAGTTCAATTCAAAAAGTGCTACAGTGCCATGTAATTCATTAAGCACTAGAGGTACATAAGACATCGCTCCTCTCCTTAAGGGGCTTATAGTTTAGTTGGAGACATACGAAGGATGCCTGTGAACTTGATATATAATACTGCAGAGCAATAAAACCATAACAGTCTAAGAAAACGGTAAGAACAATAAAAGGTCAGAAGACTGGACTATGCAGACAAGAAGGAAAAGGAAGCACTTTATGGAGAACATGAGTCGTGTTCTGAACTGGAAGGAGCTGGAGGGTCTGAATGATTAGAAAGGGTGACGGAGGACATTTCAACAGGGAGTGACAGCAGGATGAGAATCCATGAATTAAGCCACTGCCTTTAAGTCATTTGAATAAACAGAAGACAATAACCTTATGGATAATCAAGTTTTGTAGCTCATTACCTTAGTCATGGCTTGGAGGACTTTCTGTGTCTTTTTTTCCGGCAGCCAACATCTTCATTGGTTCAACCACAAGAAACTGAAGAACCAAGTAGCACACACATTTCCACTGGGCTGGCGGCTCTGGGGGACCAAGAACACGCTTTCACCAGGGTGATCAGCTGGCCAGAGTAATCATGCCTCTGTCTATAAACTGTCAGGGAGCAATGAAAGGTAAAAGGGAGTGGTCTTGGACCATGCTGATAGAAACAACATGGCATCTTCTTCATACATGCCAGCCACTCTCTTTCTGGTCTATGGGTTTTCTAAGTGAAGCCATACCCCTACAATATTGTCCTAGCAAGGTTTAGAGAAGATGCTGTAAATTTCTGCACGAATGTCCAACGTCAACAAAACTGCTACCTTCCTAAGTTGTCCCACCCACTGCATCATCCCCACCACCCAGAGCTTTGATCTAAGGTGTCTGTGCTGGGGAGACAAAGAAACAAACATATGTTGAAAGAATATGTACATTTTACCGGGAGATTATCTCTAAATTTGAAATTCAGAAGTGCAATGCATCTCCAATGGTAGTATTTCAGACACTGTAACAAGTTGACTAAATAGTTGTTTCTTGCTTGCTGGGAAGTCGGTGGGGGAGACTCTGAGTTGCCCCTAAATCATCACATGCGAGGAGTCTTACTCTGCCTAACTATATGTTCACTGTCTACCTCAGCATCAATCTTTATCCAGAAAGATAAAGATCTAGAGAAGTCCAAGGTCCAAGACCTTCCAAGAAGACAAGGACTTTATTTGATCATTACTTCCTGAAATCCTAAAGCTATCAGATACTCTACATTGAGCAACTCACTGACCAGCCCCCCTAGGTGCTCCAGCTTAGGCTATTTGGATAGTGCTTTAAACCAGCCCTGAGAAATATAAATTACAGACTTCTCTGGCCTCAGAAATCCCACCATCTGTCGCAAAACCTTTCTCCATGCCTTCCTGGCAGTCATTTCAATTTCCATGACAAGGGGGAAAAAAAAGTCATGGTCTGTGCCACAACTTGAAGGTTCATTTAATGTAGATTTTGATGAGTGAACTGTACAATAACCCCAAGTTGGAGGTGTATTTTTTATACTGAAGGTGAGAGACCAATTAGTAGCTCTAACTCCTTAAGCAGATGGTTATCATATGATATCGGAGGTGCCTGTCCTGTCCTTTGCCATTAGAAAGTCATCTTTTTCCTAATATCTTTCTCTACAAAGGAAAGATATTATGCAGACAGACTGCATGGACTAGATAACTCTATGAAGTTCAGTTTTTAGCAGGACATTGGAGCCTGGGAATCTTGTTCTTGAATTACTGGTCACTATAGCTCCTAAAACTGCCTCTAAGATAAAATGCAAGTGGAGAGTTTCAGGGCATGCAGAGAAATAAAGCTGATAAGATTCTCTGGACCTGGGCTCCATCCCAAGCTGGAAATGGTACATGTGTGACAGTCGTTCCTCAGTTCTGTAAGGGATCCTCCACTTATGTGGCTCAAAAATGCACGCTATAGAGGAAGCGGCATGGAACTGGGAGTCAGAGGAACCTGGTTTAAATCCTAGCTCTGTCCTTTGCAAATTGGGGCTTGAACTCCCCAGCCCCAGTCTCCCACCTGCAGGACTGGACTAATACTAACAGCTTTAAAGAGAGACGAAGATTAGGTGAAACTTCAAGTAAAAAGTCGTGATGCCGGACACTCTTGTCTTCCCTCAAAATATCAGGGAAAAGAGCACCACACCAAGCACTGACGCAGAGGAAGTTAGGAGTCAAAACACAAGGTGATCTGGATAGTCGTCTGGTTGCAGTCAATGCAGTTGTTAGAACCCAGACTCCAAAATCTGATACATGTGGGCTTGATTCTCAGTCGCACCACTTATTAGATATGAGCATGGGCAAGATATGTAACTATTCTGAACCTCAGTGCCTTCATGTGTAAAAGGGAACAATATCTACCCTGTTCATAGGATTCATATGATGATTAAAGGAGAGTGCCTGGCCCATGATAAACATATATTTTCCTCCTTCCTATCTCCCTTCCATTCCCCCCTTTCCTCTTTCTTCCCCCCTTCACTGTCATCCACTCTCTGACATACTCCAACCTTCTATCATTTTCAGTATGCAGAATGGACTATACTGGGACTTCTGCCCCTAGAGACCCCCGAGCATTCCTCTGTACTCAGAGTGCAGTGCTCCATCCTTGGGATAAAGAAACAATGACACAAGGAACTCTTAGGATCTGGCTAGGTGTTGCTGCTTGCCAGGTCTTTGGTACCGAATTCAAATCCTCTCCCTCTTGCTGGGCCCAGTTTCTTCANTCCCGGCCCGATTTTATCTTCCCCGGTTCGCACTCACGTTAGAAGGCTCTCTCAGTGGATTCTGCGTCCTTTGTCTCCCAATCTCTCAGGTTTTGTAAGGTTTCCAATGGCTTCAGATCTTTTCTGTGTGATGTATGGGCGCGAGTGCAAGTACGGAGCTCCTTACTTCTCCGCCATCTTGCCCCCTCCCTAAATCAGGATTTTCTATACATCCACAGACTGAGACTCCTAGCTGAGATCTAAGCTGCCTCCTCATGCAGCCTCCGCCTTCTGAAAGTCACCTTTCTCTCCAGCCATCAAAGCACTACCCAGGGATCAAATTCTAGCTCAATGCCTTGTACTACTTCCCAAATGTTTACCAAATTCATGCACAAAGGCACACTGAGATAGGACCACTGAACGGGATTTACCGGGAGTCTGCTCTGGTCCCCATTACATCATAGATTCTATCCTGATGCCTCCATCTTCTGAATTTTCATGGTCTCTCAGTACACACAAAACAATGTAGTCTTTAGTCTCTTTACCAGCTTCTTGAAGGCAAAAAGAAACTGTTGTATTACTAAACCTTACTGCCTAACCCAGCACCTGGCAACATATAAATGTTTCATAAATGGCTCCTGAAAACTTGCATGATTAAGTGACTGAGGTAATTACCTTGTAGGAAAATTTTGGCTAACGACTAGGTAGTAAATCCATTGAGGCCAAGGATGTTGAGGGGTTTTTTTGGTATCCTATACAGCATCTAGCACTGGGTACAAAATGTAGTAGGTATTCAAAAACTTATGATGGTCTTTATATTACAGACATTATCCCTATTTTCATGATAACTCTTCTGGAAAACTCGAGGACTGAGGGACGGTCTTCAAGAAAAGCCCAGAACTAGAACTGCTCCAAGGGCTGACACGACAAGCACCATCAGTTTGAAAGGCTCTTGGAGCTACTATGTAAAGAAATAAAGCAGCTCTCCAAAAGGTTATATAAAAATGGCCTAAGGCCCACATGCATATAAACAAGCAGTTCAGAAATACCTTTCCTCACCACCACCGAAAACGTCCCCTCCACATTTGGAGTCCAACTTTGGAGGACATGCCTTCTTCAAGGACTTCCCTGACACTCAGCTTCTTTTTCCTTGTATAAAATGTTACGGATGTGGGATCAGGGCACATGGGGAGGAGGATGGCAATGCACTTTTTGCCTTGAGCCCTGTGCCTGCCCAAAAGATAGTTGAAAGCCTCTAGGAATGGCTCTTATTTTTTTAGTTTTTTAATGTTGTTGTTTTTTGTTTGTTTGTTTTTGCGAGACAGACAGAGACAGAGCATGAGCAGGGAGTGCTAGAGAGAGGGAGAGGGAGACAGGCTCCAGGCTCTGAGCTGTCAGCACAGAGCCCAACGCGGGGCTTGAACTCAGGAGCCATGAGATCACGACCTGAGCCAAAGTCAGACGCTTAACCAACGAAGCCACCCAGGCACCCCTAGTAATGGCTCTTATTAAAGTGGGCTTTCCTCCTCCCCTGCACCTCCTCCTCTTTCCCTCCCTCTTTCTTCTCTCTGGCTCGTCCTCCTCTTTTTCCTTCCTCACCTCATCCATTGGTGATCTTTCTCTACAAATGACTTCTACCAAAACACATGCTACAAACAGGTTTCTTGGTTTCAGCGGTTAGCCCATTCAAATACCCTGGCCCCTGCTAGAGCAGGTACAGCAGTACTCTGCTTACTCTTGACCAGCAAGCACAGCCTACTTCCTGGTTTTTAAAGAAGGCCACAAGAAGTCAGTTAACTCTCTAGGGAAGAATGGGATCCTGGGACACTGAAGCTCCTGCTGTCTGATTAAATATTGAGGAAGAGAGTCCATGGATTGACTCGCCCTCTGTAAAATAAGGTTTGAAATAAAACCCCTGAAGGGCCACACCCCCTAGTCTGCCAGGGGCCATGCTCTTCAGGGCAGGACAGTTATTAATTGAGCGATCCCACAGAAAGCATGCATGCAATGAAAAGCTCTACAAGCATCACCCTTATATGCATCTACTAAAAATCAGCTGAGCATTCAAAGGGTTAAGTCAGGATCAGCAGACCAAGGCGGCCAATTCTGCCTGTGGCTCCCACCAGTCAAGTCTGTTGCTGAGGGCTATAGACACAGCTTGTACTTTCGACTCAGCACAGTCATTTTTAAGGAAGTAATCACTCCAAGTTTACAGTGGCATCAAACTGATAATCTGGAAGTGTGATTGCTTCCCCCGTTAACTAATCAATCCCCTATCTTTAAGGGTAGAGACAGAGAAAGTATATATGAGCAGATCAATAATCAAGTGAGTTCCCTTTCTTTTGTTTGTTTTTATAGATCACAGCTATTTTCTTGAGTAAATGTTTAAATCATAGAATATAATAAATGATTCTTATGTGTGTTTTTTTTTCTTTTCCTATTCAGGATTACTGTACAAATTGATGGTAGGTATATTCCGCTACCATGTGTGTACACAGACACCTTTTCTGAATACCTACTAAGTGCCAGACACAGAACTGAGAACTTTTAAACACATGTTCTCATTTCATTGACAGCTCTTTCATCTACACAGGACGCCCAAGTAGAAGAGTTGATATTTTAAGGTCTCTCCTAAGTTTTATCTTTTCTGCTGTGATTAGACTATTTCTCATCATCTCCACCCAAGGTTGATAAATTTTTAGAGAATTTATTTGCCACCCTTCTCCCTATTATTAAGCTCACAGTGGTGCCAAGAAAATCATGCTAAACAGCACTTGTCATTGTTGGCCCTACTTCATCCTGGCATTGAGCTAGACACAGCACACAGGGATTTAGAGAGGTGCCAGCAGCCCTACCTGTTAGAGTATTAGAATCACAGAAGAGCAGTGAAACTCACGCCTGAGGTGAAAATCCCTCAGTGACACGCATGCCTGTTTTACTCTTTCTGTCCATCTGGATACTCATGCATCTATCCACCTGAACACCAGCTGAATGCCTACTACATGCCATCCCTGCCTTCACTGAGCTTCCTGTCTAGGGCAGAAGAAAGATGTCATCAGAATTAATACAATATAAGGCACAATGATCTCAAAGGGAGTACAGACCAGAGCAGCATCGATTTCAAGTAAGAAGACTGGAAAAGGCTTCACAAAGACTGAGTGGAGTCTCATAAGTTCAAAACAGCACTTATAGATATGCTCCCAATTACAAAAGCATCATATGACTAATATCCAATAGGTAACATTTGAATATAGAGAAAGTGAACAATATGTGAAAATATAAAAAAGCACAAAATGTAAAATTCCCCTTGATCTGGGCACCCGGACCCCAAAGCTTATAGCAGTGTTATAGGTAACAGCCAAAGTATGGAAAGAGCCGAAATGCCCATCAACTGATAAATGGATAAAGAAGATGTGGTTTATATACATACAATGGAATCCTACTTGGCAATCGAAAAGAATGAAATCTTGCCATTTGCACCAATGTGGATGGAACGAGAGTGTATTATGCTTACGTGAAATACATCAGTCAGAGAAAGACAAAAACCATACGACTTCACTCATATGTGGAATTTAAGATACAAAATAGATGAACATAAGGGAAGGGAAGCAAAAATAATACAAAAACATACAAAGATATAAACCATTAGAGACTCTTAAATACAGAGAACAAACTAAGGGTCGCTAGAGGGGTTCTCAGTGGGAGGAAGGGCTAATGGATGATGGGCATTAAGGAAGACACTTGTTGCAATGAGCACTTGGGTGTTACATGTAAGTGATTAATCACTAAATTCTATTCCCGAAATCATTATTACACTATATGTTAACTGACTTGGATGTAAATTAAAAAATAATACTTAAAAAATAATAAAATTAAAAAATTACCCTCAATTTGACCTTCATTGCTTCTTCTACTGAAGTATCTAAAACAAACACTTTAAGTTCCTCCCTCCCACTTTCCAATCTCAGCTTCCAAAGCGTTAACACCACGGGACATAGTTACTATAAGACTTGTAACATGGCGAGACTTGTAATTTGCTCTATAAGACTTGTAACATGGCGAGACTTGTAATTTGCTCTTATGTAAATATGCCATTCTACCTCCTCTCCCCACACATGTACAGAGGCTAAGACAACTAGCTCTGAAATCAGATTGGCTGGTGTTAAGTCTCAGCCCAACCACCAACTGGCTGTGTGACCTTAGGCTACTTACTTAGCTTCTCTCTGCAGTATTTTTCTAGAATGTACAGTTAGTAAAAGTAAGTATTCTAGGTCTGTTTTGAAATTTAAACAAAAAAATGAATATAAACAGTACCTGGTACTTAGAAATTCTCAATAAATACAGTAGTAGTGTACATATGTATACTTTGTTTTAAAAAGGAAAATCAAACTATCTGCAGTATACTGTTCATATTTTCCAACTAATAAAGCTTATTTATCTTTCCACAAATTAGTCCATATTGGTCAATTTGATTCTTTTTCAATGACTGTATTACAGGCTTATTTCAGAGTTGATTTAACCAATCCAGATTATCATGAAGAAACCTGTACCTATACTTTTATGCATTCCTCCTAATATTTGTTTAGGCCGGATTCCTAGAAATGTGATTTCTGGTCATAGGGTAGGTGCATTTGAATTTTGATTAGTTACCAAACCAGCTTTCAAAAAAATTTTAAGGCCACCATTGATTCTTTATGCCAATGCTCATTTCTCCTGCCATCACCAACAGTGGCATCTGTTACTGTTTGTACTTGTATTTATCGAAGTATTAGTAGTAATGAATATTGACATGAAATGATTAACTATACAAAAGATGTTAAATGGTATCTAGAACATCAAAATTTAAGGAAAAGGTTCTTACTAATGGAGCATCTTTTCATATTTGCTGGTCATAGCTTTCTATTCCTTAAATTTCTTATTATCTTTTGCCTATATTTCTTGTACTTTCTTTTTATTACTGATTTATGGAAGTCTTTGCATGTTTGCATGTTAATCCTATAAGAAATAAACAAATACGTTCTCTCCATCATCACTGGACAGCACAGTTCCAAACCACCTTATCATATTTCCTTTTCTTCAAATCAATTTTCCTCCCCTAACACCCTTTTAAACCTAATTAGGCAACACTAAACATGCTGACTCTTATGTCCCATCAGACTCTATTCTTAGACCTTTTCACTATAGTATGAATACAAAACAGTAAAGTTTTCTCTCCATGACTCATGATACTTTAAGGTCAGCACCCCATCACAGAATAGGAAATGTTAGTCCAGTAGGAAAAAAAATTCAAGTATCAGGAAAGAAGAGAGAAATAGCCCTTTCAAAGCAGGTAGTATGTCATAAATCAGAGCACTTTAGGATGCACCAGGGCCTAGAGCTGGGTCTTTGTGTGGTGGCTCTCTGCCTCATGACCAGGCAATTCCAAGCTGGGCAGTGTTTACAAGGGCACTTTCTCCACTTTGGCGCAGAAGACTGAGACAACAGTGAAGGTTCCTGCCAATCCAGAGGATCTGAAAACAACAGAACACTAGGCTAGNTGTCTATCCATTTCTTCTTACAGCTGGGGCGGGGGTGGGGGAGGGAGAGGGGGAAACAGCTTCAGAAATTTTGTCTATGGAGAAATATTATATTCCCAGAATAAAGTTTCTTTGGGAGATAGTGAGTATCATGACATTACTGCATGCACATGCCTAAAATAATTAATGGGACCTTCCCAGACAAAAATTAAATATGAAGCTTTACTGAATTGATGGATAAATAGTAACAATTAAACATGAAGAAAAAGGAAAAATATAACAGCTCCCTAAAGTGTTTCTTATTGCAGAAATAACATAGCATTATTTGCTATATCTAAAGACATTATTAAGTGGTGCAGAGAATCATCCTATAGTCACATGCCACTGAATGGCACTGGGTTTGCAGGGACTCAGAGACCAAGACACTCAGGGAACCTGGCTCAAGTTCAAAACCCTAGGATCACTCCATTCTTTCCTTCCAAATGAGAGAAAGACATGCTTGGTAGTGTCACGATTTTGGCTATAAGCAGCAGCCTTCTAATTAAAAATAAACTGAGTCCATTATTTCTATTTATAGCTTTCTACAATTTAGCAGCAATATGAAGATAGAAAGAGATGCTGGAAGCATATGTTTAAACATCCCAAATGCTTTTGAGACCATCATTAGACTAAACATCCTGTCAGTGTGTTTCTTTACCTTCAATACCCATCTCTAAAGGGCTTCCCAAGCTGTGTGAGGGCAGCATAAATAGATTTATCTTCAGAAGGAATGGTCCAGAAAAGACATGGCTATAATTAAATTAGTAACTAGAAGGAGCCATGCTCCTGCCTCCAGACAGTCCCTCCTGCAATGCAGTGTACTTTCATTTTTCCCCTGGATATCAGAAGATGGTAAGGATAAGGGAAGAGGGTGGAGGAAGGCAAAAAAAAAAAAAAAGAGAGATGAGAAGGAAAATTTCAGAGGGCTTCATGAGTGGATATGTTGGTTGAATTTCAACATGAAAAATGTTCTCAATATTTGCTGAATGGATCGTCCAAAGACCAATGGCCATCTCCCAACATTCTGAATGCATGTGGCAGTTCTCAAACTCAGCACTATTGGCATTTGAGCCAGATGACTCTGTTGTGAGGACTGTTAGCAGCTTCCCAGACCTCTGCCCACCAGATACCTGTAGCATCCCCCTCCCCCACAAACACATACATCCCCCAAGTTGTAAAAACTAAAAACATCTCCAGACATTGTCAATTATCCCCTGGGGGCAAATCACCCCTGGTTCAGAACTCCTGGTGAAGGTGAACCATAAGCCTCCACCCATTCATTTATTCACCAAATCTGATCAATATATTCAGGCATCGTTCTATTTAGAACACTGATCTTGTCTCCACCCTCAAGTAATTCCTAGTTTAGCAGCAGAGAGAAACTGTAAACTAAAAAGACATGAGAGATTTGGGTTGACTCCTAAAATAAGGGCCTGCACTCCTTCTTAAGGACATTTGGAAAATGCACGTTTAATTGCAACAGAGGTTATACACTGAGAAAAGTTGTCAGAGAAAAGCCCGTTAAACTTAGTGAGGATTTCTGCTCTGTTAGTAGGTTACATATTAAAGATGAATTTGAAGGCTCTCAGAGAAGCGGTGAGCCTGGCCCCTCTACGTCTTTGCTGACTTCATAAAAAACAAGGGTGCCACTTTGTGACCCGTGTGGGTCTACAAGAAGATTGTGTAACATGCAGTATGCCTTCGATCCAAATAAACTCCCAGATTATTAAAAGGATGTTTTTCCCTCTAGAGGTCAAGGTGAGTCACCGGAGCTTTTTCCCTGTTATTAAGCAAGCACTAGATATACAAGGCTTAGATATTAAAAGGCATTAGCCAAGGCATCATGGCCATCTGGTTTAGAGCAAATACAAAACTTGAGGGGGAAGCTGCATCACTTACAAAGCAAGTAAATGGCCTGAAATATTAGAAGCCATGTATACAAACCCATTCAAATTTCTGTGGCCAAGTGACAAGGAGGTATAGCCAGCTGTCTGAGCACCTGAGGCCAGCCTCTCCCTAGTGTAATTCCAAATAGAAAAAAAACATATAACTACTGACTTACCTTGACCCAGAACTGCCAACAAATCTCTACATTCTTTCAATAATCTGGGCGTTTATTTCCACCAAGAAGTGTGGCGTCTGTACCACAATGCAACAGGCCCCCATCTGATCTCTACAGCTGCCCCCACCCCTAAGAAGCAAGGTCACTCAAGTTGCCTATTCATATAAAGACTGCTGGCCTCAGAATATTTACAGTGAATCCAAGTTAAAGGTGCATGTAAACCTAAAGAAGCTGTGAAAATACCCCCTGAGTTGGAACTGGACTATCTCCACGCCTTCTGAATGATAATTTTAACGCAGATGCCTGGCAAAAAGGAGAGTGTGAAGAAGGGTAGGGATGACTGCTTCAGGCCAAAGTGAGTCGCAGACTTTATGACACCTTTGTTGATGGCTGTTTTCTTCAATATGATTGTTTCTATCACATGTAGAAGTTTCTCAGACCAAAGCCCACTATTGACTGCACTTCTCACATCAGAGATTTTTTTCCTGTCTCCTAAAAACCCAGAATAGGAGGAAGATGGTGCTGGGACAAATCATACAGGCAAACGGGAAAATGTGGCCACCTCCAGATCAGACAGATCTCGAGAGGTGCTTCTGAGGACTCGCTAACCGGAGCTACACCGACACAGACTAGCACTGGCCTGGGTTCCCTCTGAGTTCCCTAGTGTTTTATCAGTGGCACCTGCTTAACAGGCAGAAGCCTGAGGGAGTGTCTTCTCATGAACTGTTCCATCAGCTTCCTGAGGACACTCTATTCCTTTAGGCTTACATTCCCCAGGGGGTCTGGACATGGAGAATGACCCTGGACAGATTCTAAAGTGGATCCCCTTACTATTCGTTTTCTTCCATGACACAGCCAAGGGGTCACCATCCTCTGACCACCCTCCTTAAAGTGAACCACCTGGGTTCCTGCTTCTTTGCATTTGTGTATTCTGAGTGAAGACCTGTGAGAAGAATATGCCGAGGGACGACTGATGGTGAGATTTATCCTGTGGCTGTGGGCAGGGATGGTCTGACCAGTTGAACCATATCGTATTTGCAGCTGCCACTACTGACTGATGTTGGAGAACCACTTCCCTATGCGTGTGCAAGATGGCTAACTGCCTACTCCAAGTCCATATCCCACTTCCACAGAGCAGCCATGACCGTACTTCCCAGCCCCGATCTTGCACTGGCTGGGGTCCGAAGAGATTGTTACCAATGGAATGTGAGCAGTTCAGTTTATGTCTTTGAAATAGTTTCTTCCCCTGTTTACTGACTGGTTCTAGAGTTTCCAAGGCCCTAAGAGATAGCAAAACCATAAGACAAAGGAAAGCTTCCTGACATCCAGGAATGCCCACATAGAACTCATACATTAGTAGGAAATAAACTTCCGGTGCTCAGCCGCTGAAATTTGGCGAATTATTTGTTAAAGTTGCCTAACCTGGTGTTGGCCTAACTCATNTTTATGTCTTTGAAATAGTTTCTTCCCCTGTTTACTGACTGGTTCTAGAGTTTCCAAGGCCCTAAGAGATAGCAAAACCATAAGACAAAGGAAAGCTTCCTGACATCCAGGAATGCCCACATAGAACTCATACATTAGTAGGAAATAAACTTCCGGTGCTCAGCCGCTGAAATTTGGCGATTTGTTAAAGTTGCCTAACCTGGTGTTGGCCTAACTCACATACCACATCAACAGATCATGGAAAAAAGAGGGGAGAAAACCCTATATTTATAAGCATACTAGTATTTACTGCGTATCTAGGTCTATAATACTCTGTCCATGTGCTTTCATGCAAGTTCTTTAGTATCGATACCAAATTCAGTTCCATTTATGCAACTTCCACAGAAAGCCTAATGGACTACACCTGATAACTAACCCTTGGAGGCACGCCCTTCTCCTTTGACCTTCTGAACAATTTGATTCACCCAGCATCTCCTGAGTGCCAGCAACCGTGCTAGACCTGGTGATACGAACACGGTGCTCTCCCACAAGGAGTCCACTCACCTTCCACTGCCAGCCTCAGCCGCCGCTGTTGCTACAAGAAAGAGAGGATCTGGTTTGGACTCACACAGAAAGTAGAAGAGCATATGCAAAATCTTCTATGGGAGGGCCAATTTCGCCACACAGATTCTTGTAGACATGTAGTTTGTGTCATATTCATATTTATATATGCATCTCAGCTCTGCTGCTTTGTGGTTGCTACTTCGTGGTCTGCAGAAGGTCATTTCTGTCCTTCTCTGGCCACTGACTGCAAGTCTTATCTTTAAAATGTAAAATAAAGGTTCCCATCAGGACTAATCCAGGTTCTGGCCAGGAGCGCCAGTGTTAAGCGTTAAGTTGTACTGGCTTCTGTAGTCTCCTCCCACTGCACTGCTGTCCTGCAGAGAAAGTTGCTTCCATCTCTTGCTATCTTCCACCCAGACGTCTCTTCTCTTTGGTAGGCCAGCTTCTGGCTGTGTATCAGAAAGCTTAGCCACTAGGTCCTGCTTCATGGTCAAACCTTAGAAAGTGTCACTGATGCAGCTACATGGCTCCAAAGAGTTCCAGGCAAGTAACAGGAACTCATTGTATTTATATGGAATGGAAGGATGGATGAATGAGAGAGGAGTACCTTAGGTTATTAGCTTGACCACTCAGAGATTTAGTTTCCCCTTTAGGAGATGCACTGGCCAACCACTATTCCTAGAGAGACAATTTTGCCAGGGATACTGACATTACATGAACTGGTAAAGCCCAAGAATGACAAATAGTTCTACGCTAGTATGCCAACTTTGATCACCAGATAGGAGTTCCCTTGAACGCAGCATGAGAAGGATTATAAGGCTTAGTAAAAGAGGACTATCTAGTCTACTGGTAATGACGCCAGGGATATGGTGATGAGGTGTGACGATGTGCATGACAGGTAATGTCATTGCTGCCACAAGTCCTTAGCTGACAACCTGTTCTGTAGGCAGGGATTGTTGGACCTGGATAGTCTCAGCTAGGAGATCATCAGGTAAGCAAATGAGTTAAAATAAATGTAAAGGAAATTATTGAAAAGAAAACAAAAAGCTTTAAAAGTTCATTGTTGTTGGTATGTAAGCATTTTCTTGCTTAAAGGAAGGACAATGGATTAAGTGGTCAAGGTTGTTCAAGTCACTCTTTTGGGCATCTGAAGGGCAGTAGGCACTTATCACCAATCATTCCCCACAGCTCATGGTACCCATTCCATGCTGGGAGTATTAGTTGCAGTTAATAAATTGGGTTTTAGAATCCTACAGTGCATTTTGACATGTAAACAATGATTTTTGTGTGTGGTATGTTGTTGGTCTCCACACTCCCAGGCTAGTCCAAAAAAGCTGATTCACGGTAATATTTCAATTAAATTCTGGGTCCTAGACAAAGGCAAAGGAACGTCTAATACAGGAGAAAGGAGGAAGAGGAAGAAAAATGTGCCTCCTCTCCGTTTTCTGGTCAAAGGGCTGGCCTCAAACATTTTGAAATGGGCTAAGCTATTTTAGCCCCACTTCTATCTTCTCTCCTAGGTATATCGTCTTTATTTTTTTTAATTTTTTTTAATGTTTTATTTATTTCTAGGAGAGAGAGAGAGACAGCGCAAGCAGGGGAGGGTCAGAGAGAGAGGGAGTCACAGACTGAAACAGGCTCCAGACTCTGAGCTGGCAGTCAGCACAGAGCCCGACGCGGGGCTCGAACCCATGAACCGCGAGATCATGACCTAAGCAAAAGTCGGACGCTTAACCGACTAAGCCACCCAGGCACCTCCTCCTAGGTATCTGTTCTGCCATCTGTTGCTCTTCATCCCCAAAATCAATTCTTTCAGGGTATCCTAAACCTGATACTGTCCAGATTCATTTAGGCTTAGTGCCTACCTTCTTCCTACTTCTGTATTTCCCTCTGTGCCGTAAGGGAAATCAAATGTTTAGCTAGATTTTAGAAGGAAAGTAAATCTGATATAGCTCTTTCATACTAATGTGTAAATGATTTACAGTCTATCGTCCCCACAGGAATTTGCATTTCTAATGGGGTATTTTGGAAACAAAACCAAATCTCCAATTAGTAGACTTTCTAGCAGCATCAGAGAGCAAAATGAACCTTGCAGTGGGAGCTGAGAAAGGGCATCTGGAGGCCAGATGACCAACTCAAAGTCAAATAATTATGTCACAGTATTTGTCCTTGTTCTGTTTCTCCTCTTTCCAAGTCAGATCTCTGAAACTGCTATTTTCTTCTCTTCATAATTTCTGCCTTGTTTCTATTTCTGACTGTATACGCTTTGCATAAAGTTCCAAAATTTTTAAGACCCTGAGCCAAAGTATAAGCAGAAGATAATTCTGCTGTATTCCTAGATAAGCCATACAGGAGTGAAGAAATACATGTATTCATACACTCCCTCCACACACAGGCCCAAAACTTTAAAAAGAAAACAAAACGACATTCTAACGATCAACAGTGTAAGCATCTGCAACAGAAGGCCCATTTCGGAAAGATGTCTAAATAGTAAGGACAAGGGCCTTGTGGCACGTTCAGGTGTAAAGTTGGAGTCTAAAGTTATCATTCTCTCTCTCCTTGTTTTGACTTTTTCAGCACCACCTTTCAGGCCAGCTTCCTATGCTGAAAACACACTAATATATGTTTTTGATCATTCATGTGCCAATGTTTAAATTGGAGCTGTAACAAATAATAAAAGGTTAAGGACTAAAGGTGCTCTCCCTAAAGCCACACTAAAAAGAAGCCGGTCAAGAGGGAACAGTTCCGGCAAAATAGATGGCGTATTCTGAGTCCTACTTTTCAGTTGAAAGAGGCCACACCATAAAGTCATGACCTTCTGACCACTGGCTTTAAGAACTTTCCATTTATACCTCCTTTTTCCAGGTGCAACAGGAGGCGCAATTTTATCTCACTCCCTCCAACCCTTCCATCCTTTTCTTCTTGTTTCCTTCTCCCTTCTTTGAGAAGTCAGTTGGAGCTTTCATCCACCCTCCATTTCCCATCATGCTGTGCAAAACAGCACCTGGGGCAGCCGCAGAGCTTGAGAGTGGTCAAAAAAAAAAAAAAAAAGAGGACAGAAGGTGGCGATTGGCTGGAGAGGTGGTAATGATTTGTAATTGCAATACTTTCATTACTGTCTTTTAGCTCTTTGCAGAGTAATGTCAAGAGCTTCGTCTTTGTAGTGTTATTGGCATTTTTCATCATATTCATGAAGTGTGGGTCAATTTTCTTCAAAAGGCGCACTTCGCCAACTTGCTACAGAGACAGACAGTAATAAATTCTACCAGTGCACTGTGAAGGCTTCGTAGCTGCAAGCAACAATAAAAAGCAATGAGCTGGGTGTCACTAAGTAACTCCAGTTTACACTGCATTTTCTTCTTTTATTGAAAACTCAAGAATATGAATTTATTAATGAATACACAGGCATACTTTGAAGGGGGGACTGCAGTGCTGGAGGAGGAGGGGGTATGTGCATGGTGGTGGGGGGGTGCAGAGTGCAGACACCATGTCAATTTATTTGGTATTCACAATGTGTGTGCCTATATTGTATTGTTCCATCATTTCATGGCCAGGCTTACCTTGTTAGGCTGTGGCCCTCCAGAAAAAACCCGAGCTCATATAGCAACACCTTGACGTGGATCTACAGCTGCTCTCGCTGTGCCTGTCTCACCTTTAGCCCTGGCTGTCTACTGCCGCCTTTCATTTTCCGCATTCATACATCAATAAGCTTTGCATGCTGACACCTAATTTTGCAGGCTACTTTGGTTATGGAGGCCGTGTTTTGCATATCACTACCCACCCCCTTCTGACACCTACTGCCTTTAAAGGGAAATGAGGAGAAGAGAGGAAGAGGCACCGGAAAGAGAGAGGAAGAGAGAGCAAGAAAGAGAAAGCTGCTTTTCTTCTCTGCCTAATCAGAGATTTCTTTATATTTGTCAAAAGCAGATATGCCAAATCAACTTTAATTGATTCCTCGGCGGCGCTCGCGGATGATTTTTGAAGGACTGGGCTTGTGTTCCCAGACACACTGTTGTGTTTCCAACGAAAAGGAGGTTTCTCCCACAAATCAAATTTTGATGCCAATTAGTTAGCATTTTCCATTCCAATTAAATTGGAGACTTGGAGACCTTTCTGATTTGGGAAGACTTTATATATATTTTATACTAAACGTGCCCTTCAGGGGCTGATAAGGAAAAAGGGAATGTCCATGGGTGNGGGGGGGGGGGGGGGGAGGGGAGGAGCTGTGTTGTGGGCATTTCAGCTCCTTTCTCTGGTTTCCTTCACAAAGGTTTGTCAAACTCGTGGCAACCTGTTATGTGACATCACAAAGGTTTTTACCTTGCAGTTAGGTGGCTAATGTCATTAGAGCCTTGACAATCCATAAAATGTTATAATCTAATAGTTTTTTTCTGCCATACCCCTCCCTCCATACCCCCTGAGATTTCATTGTGGAAAAAAAAAAAAAGAGAGAGAGAGAGAGAATTGGGGAAACAAGATTGATGTTAAAAAGAACAGGCTGTGGCTGGATTTGAGAGATTATACAAACAAAACAAATAAACAAAAGCACAAAATAAAACAGGAAAAAAAAACCACACCAAATGCAATAGAGATGCCTATACTGCTCACATATACCTGTGAGCACATGGCTGTGAGGACATGCCTGCTAATCATGCACCATCAAGAATATCTAAATCTACTAAATTCAGTATTTATTATGTGTACCGGAACACATTAAAGGGAAAAAAAGTGTCAGTTCACATCCAGTTGCAATTTTAATTTAATAGCAACTAAGAACAGTTTGAAACACCGTTAGCAATTACAAGGTTTCTTCTCCCTTTCTTTTCCCTCACTTTCTGAGCTCTCCTTTATGTTTCTCTTCTGTAGGACATTAATCTTTAAAAAAAAAAAAAGGTGCTATTTGCTTCATCAGGTCATGGCCTCGGGAGTACCCTGAGCAAACAGGGAGAACCTAAAAAGAGAATATGGATTCTAATGGCCAGCCTGTATTTTTGCTACTTCTCTTCCTGCCAGCATGGGCACAACCTCAAGTTCAAAACCCCATGCACACTCAGGTTCACCTAGGGAATCTAAGCACCCTCCTTTTGTACCTTTTGATAATTTAAAAAGAAATAAGATGCAATACCCAATGCCTAGATAAAAATATGAATGCCATACTGATAGCACTTAAACTTTCCAAGTATTCTTCTTGTTGTACTGACTTATCCTCAGAATAACCGAATGACGCTGGCAGAGTGGGTGCCCTTGGATAGAAAGGGCTCTGGTGGGCCCATCCCAGCAATGAGGGCCATGGGCCTTCTGTGTCACAGACTTGGGATTCAACTTGAAGGTTGATGTAATCAGGGTCAAATGAGATAACATGTCTGCTGTTTGTTTTAAACTGGGATTTCAGGGCCACCTGGCTGACCCAGTCTGCCTGTCACTTTCCAGACTCCTGCCAAGGCAACTTAATGTTTCTTTTAAGTGCTCACTGTATACCAGACACCCTGTAAAGTATTCTGCATGGATTATCGCATTGAGTCCTCGCAACAGCTCTAACCATATCCCCAATTTACAGATGAGAAAAATGATAGTCAAAGTGAGTACATTCCTCAAGGTCACACATGTGGCCATCAGGGCAGAGTCAAGATTTATACCCAGGTGGTCAGCCTGCAGTGACCTGCCTTTACCTTTATCTCTCTTTGGACTCTCCAGAGAGATAGCATACAGTTCTTTAGGAGGGATTAGCACCCTAGTGAGTATAATAATGATTAATTTAGTTTCTTGATTTTGCTTTTGTTTAAATCTGTCTTTATAGATACCACTCGAGACTCTGGTAAGTGATTTTTATACAACGCTGTAGTCTAGAGGGGCACCTGGGTGGCTCAGTCGGCTGAGTGTCCAACTCTTGATTTTGGCTCGGGTCATGATCTCACAGTTCACGAGACTGAGCCCTGCACTGGGCTCTACACTGACAGGGTAGAGCCTGCTTGGGTTTATTCTCTCCCTCTCTCTCTGACCCTCCCCTGCTCATGCACACTTGCTCTCTCTAAATAAATAAACATTAATAAAAAAAAAAAAATTGTAGTCTAGTCCCACTACTGCTAGGGACCAAATAGTTTAAGGCCACAGGCTCCTCTTTTGAGTATAGTAATATTCCTTAACCACTCAAAGGGAGGAATAACTAAATGGGAAAATTAAAATAAAATAATAACCAACCCCCCAAACGAATGCAGCACACATTTGTAGACTAAAACTGCAGTCGTTAGTACAAAGACCCAGATACTGGTCCAAATAGTACAAGTATACATGTGTGGAACATTAGACAATATTCAACCAGGAGAAAGCTTCCTGCGTACATGGGCTGGGCACGACATCCTCTGGACAGGCTTACCACCAGCCACAAAGAGAGGAATTATGAGGACGAATGAACATTGTTCACATTCACACAGTGCCGCACGACACTGTCAATTAGCAGGCATGTTTCTATAATTGTTATACAAGGGGGAAATTTATAGTGTTAAATGGCCCTCAAATTCACACTTCTGTGTGAGTTTTTGTTTGGTGGTATGTCTGGTATTAGCACGGATGACTGCCTCTGACATCTCTTTGCCTCTGAAGACAGAAGCCACTAACCTAACAGTGGGACAGACACACCAGAAGAGAATGCTACCTGTTTGCTCTTTAGGCTAAGAGAGATGGATACATAGACAGACGGTAGATAGATAGAAAGATGGATGGGAGGATAGATAGACAGATAGACTGCTTTTCTTCCTCTGCAAGGGGGAGCTTCGGGTGTGCTCATATTGACCAGATGTCTATCATTACTTTATACTGTCCTCTTCTTAAGGAGGTATCCTTTGGTTACAATTCTCATCACACAGGGTGGGCTTCCCTACCTCCAGCAAGAACATGGGTGACCGGGACTAGATGACTACATGAGAGATTTACTTTAATCTTGAAATAGAATTTCTCGGGGCACCTGGGTGGCCCAGCCAGTTAAGCATCCGATTTCAGCTCAAGTCATGATCTCACAGCACATGAGTTTAAGCCCTGTGTCAGTCTCTGTGCTGTCAGCTCAGAACCTGGAGCCTGCTTCAGATTCTGTCTCTCTCTCTGTCTCTCACCCTCCCCTGCTCTCTCTCATAAATAAAAATTTTAAAAATTAAATATATAAAAAAAGAAAAATAATTTCTTAGATGCACCCATATGCACTGTACACAAACCTCATGCACATGTATATCCACCAAACATATACCCAAATAACAACTTGGGATCAGTATAAATCTCTGAGCTGTCACATAACTAAATGGTCCTTTAGACCACAGAACGAAACAGAAAGACCCCTCATGATTAGAAAACATGATCCCTTTATTTTACAAATCAGTAAAAAAAAAAAAAAATGGTTCATAGACATTAAGTAATTTGTCCCAGGTCACACAGCAAATTAAAGTAATAATTATTTGTCAGCTTTTAGTTATTTCCAAATATCATCTCCACCTTCAAAGAAACAATGTTTACTGTTTCTGTTATTCAAAAGAATAGGTCATGCGTATAGAGGCATTTTTTTATTTACATCCCCACCTTGTTCCATAAATAAGAAACTCAGAAAGGCAGTTACAAAAGAATATGCAAGATGATGATGATGATGATGATAAAATTTTAAGCAGTGTCCCATGATTTAGATAAAATCCCTGGGAATTAATTTGAAAGGGATTTACATGATTGCATCATCACACCTTAATTTTCAAAAGATAAACAAAAGAAATAAAAGAATAAGAAGATGGGCACCTGGGTGACTCAGTTGGTTAAGCGTCCGACTTCAGCTCAGGTCATGATCTTGTGGTTTGTGGGTTTGAGCCCTTCATCAGGCTCTATGCTGACAGCTCAGAGCCTGGAGCCTGCTTCGGCTTCTGCCCCTCCCATACTCATGCTCTGTTTCTCTGTGTCTCAATAATAAATAAACATTAAAACATTTAAAAAAAAAAAGAAAAAAAATGATAAGTAAATCTAGACAGGTAATGTCCCAGGACAGAACTGGAGTATACATATAAAGGTTCTAGTCCTAGCTTCCCATCAATAGGAAGCTGGTTTATTTTTCCCTCCATCCTTTATGTTTCAAGGAAATACTGCAAAGTTGCCCCCAAGGATCTTAGAGTCTTGAACACAGCAATCCATAACGTAGTGTCATAGCAAGGAGGCTTGAGAGTGAGAATGCCTTCAAGAACCAGAAGTAGGGTTAGGTGACAAACGATGGAACCAGGAGCAAATAATGCAGCACTATTCCACTTTCATCAAAGAGAGAAAAACACAAGTCTGACAATTTAGGTTTTGCCAGAGATGTGAGACAAAGGGGGCTTTTCTACCGACTGGTGAGAATAAATTGAGTGTATGACGCTACGCATAAGGGGAGAGGTTGTGGATTAAGAGGTACATTGAGAAGTTTAAGTGTCAAGATGGTATTTAAAGCCATGAGACAGGTTGAGATCAGCTAAAAAATGAGGACGGACAGAAACAAGAAATTCCAAGGACTAAAACCTGGAGGCCCCCAACATGTAGAGGTTGGGAGTTAGAGGAGGATCTATTAAAGAAGACGAAAAAAGAAGAAACCAAGTAGACTTGCGGTTCAAGGAGAGAAAACATTTCAGGACACCATCAGGACAGCATTATCACCTGTGCAAAAACTGCTGGTAATTCACGAAGGATGAGGACTGAAACTGACCTGGCTTGTTAGCTGATGGTGGCTTATAAGGTCACCCTTCTCTGGAGCAACCGCCTATTAATACAGGATTCTGGGAACTAGATGTTAATTATAGTAGTACTAACAATCGCTTACTATCTACACTGGGACAGATTTTATGTGCCAAACGTTTTATATACACTAATCTAACTGGCCCCACACGACAACTGTGGAGGTAGGTAGGATTACCTAAAATCACAGAGGAGAATATTTAGGTGAAGAAAGGTTCTGTGATGCATCTGAAGTCACCCGGTTAGCAAGTCTGAAACTGGGATTCTAGAAACAAATTATAATGCAAAAGACCCTAGGGCTGAATGCCTGACATGTGGCTTACTGAGAAAGACACTGGAAGTGGCAGGCTTTCCCCTCCTTCCTTAGGGCACAAAGAGCTTCTTGGGTGGCCAATCATCCCTGATAGGCCAGGGGACAGGGGAGTGTCCCACGGTGCAGGACTTGCAGTGATAAAACCCGGAATGTTTCAGTCCAACTATGAGGAGCTCCTCACACTCCACCCGGTGAAACCTTAGGAATGCCTTCCAGGAAGAAAGCAGTCGTAGTTACCTGTTGGAGGTTTTGCATTCTGTGTGAGCTTCCCTGGGGTGGTCCTGGAGCCTCTGTAGAATTCTGAGCCAGCTCTCCAGTCTCCCTCACTACTCCCGCTAAATGGGACCCTGGAGTTGGGAACCAGGAGTAGGGTCACTCTCCTCAGCCCCTTTCATTGATGAACCTATTCATGAGGCTCCCCTTGCTTCCCGCTGCAGCCCTCTGGGAAACTCAAAGGTGCACCCTCAGTGGTACCAACCTGCCAGCTCCCCCTGGAAACTAGTGGAGGTTTCCTGGGCATACAGGGGCCTGTTTGTCAAATTCCCTCTGATCTACCCAGCTAATGAGGTCAAAACGGCTACGTCCATAAGGGATACATTTTCTCAATGGGAACTTATGCCTCAGACAACACATTGAAAATATTTATCTTTTTTCAGAGTACAGACAGAGCAATATATAATACCAGCTTGTAAAAATGCTCTTTGAAAAGTAGAAGGAAAAAAAAAATCATAAAACATAGGAAATGAAAAGGGAATCCTCCCAAACCGGGCTGTCAATTTCTGTCCAAGCGATTTGCTGATGCCATTTGGAAAGCTCTGTTACAGGCTCAGCTGGTAGTATGTTGAAGTAACCACATGTGACTCTGAGAGCCTCAGCCCCTCATGGGTTGGAGAGAGGCCACACTGCCCCTGCCTTGGGATGTTGGAAGAGAAGCCATGTTTGGTTCCCACCATGGCTCTTCTGGGTCCCTGAGACCAGTCATGTGTCCCCCAGATCTCCGTACCCTTCATCTTCTTCAAAGCCCAGAGTACAGAGCACAGGAAGTTTCATCAAAATGGGGCCAGAGGTGCTGCAGACGCATTCCAATGGGGCCTAAACTGAGCTGTAAACTTCTGATAAGTTGGCAGAAACCTGAACCTGGCACAACTCAAAGTGCCCTTAATACATACAGTCCTTCACAGAACGTGGGTCATTGAAACTCACCCACATCTTTAATGCCCTCTAGACCAATGGTTCTCACTTGGAGGTGATCTTGTATCATCTCCCTCAGCATGTGGCAATTTCTGAAGACATTGTAAAATAGTGACATTATGGATGGAACATCTAGCAGGTAAGGAACAAGGCTGCTTCTAAACATCCTTCATAGCACAGGACAGCCCCTCATAACAAAGGACCACTGGACCCCAAATATTAATTGTACCAATGTTAAGAAACCCTTGTCTAGAGATTTTCTTTTCTGCCATCACCTCAAATCCACCACAAACTCAATAACTCTCATCATCATTCTTCTAGACCTATCTCATCTTCTGATATCTTCATTGACGTCAATGGTATTACCATTTTCTTACTCACTAGACTAGAAAATCACAGGAATTTTTTTTTAATGATTCCTCTCCTTCAACCCCTCCACCCCCTGCCTAATTAGTCATGTGAATCTGGCCAAGGGGATATCTTTCACTTACTCTCACTTCAACTTCTACCAAATTAGTCTAAGCTTTCCATTTCATTTCTGAATCACCAGCTTCTTGATTCTCCCTCTGGTCTCTCTCCATTCCAACCTGTACTAGGGTAGGTTACTGGCTGTGATGAACAACCCCAAACTCTCAGTCACGTAACACAGAAGATGCTTATTTCTTACACCATCACATCCAATGAGCAATGGAAGTGAGGGGCTTGGATCCACATGGTCATTCAGTGACCCAGGCTTCCTGCAACTTGGGGTCTCACCATCCCCCAGAACTTTGAGGTTTTCTGTCAGACCTTCTGCATCTGACTAGCAGAAGAGGAAGAGAAGGTATAGGATCCCAATTAATGGGCCAGGCCTGGAAGTGGTATACATCTCTTCCACTGACAATTTAACTGGCCAAGACTCAGTCATATGGCCTCACCTTGCCATAAACTGAGAAATATAACATCATTATATATGTAGGAGGAAAAGCAACGTGGCGTTGGTGACTTCATGACAGTCTCTGCCACATGTTTTTTCTGTACATTCCTGTCTGGTTAATCTTTCTAAGATATCATTTCTTTTTACTTGTTTATTTTTTATTATTATTATTTTTTTAATTTTTTAGAGAGAGCATGAGTGGGGGAGAGGGACAGAGGGAAAAAGAGGGAGAGAGAGGATCCACACTTAGTGCAGAGCCTGACACGGGGCTTGATCCCATGACCCAGGAATCATGACCTGAGACAAAATCAAGAGTCAGAACGTCAACAGACTGAGCCACCCAGGTGCTCCTCAAATACCATTTGAATAACATTTTACCACATTTCCATTCCATTCAAAAACTTTTTGAATTATCCCCAATTATTTACCTAATAAAGACTCAAAATGCCTCACCAATAAAACACCTCTATCTGTTCTTCCCACCTTACCTGGCCCTCCCGCCCTAATGAACCCAGTCACCCCAGCGAACTCTAGCCCCTCCACACCCCCTCCCACACTGCCTCTGTGCCTTTGTCCGTCATCCTTTCTTCCACCTGTACGAATATCAAAACCTACAAATCCCACCCTTAACTCTCCAGCCTACAGTGACCTCTCACTCTCTGCCCCTCGATCATTAATAGCAATTTTGGACTAGGTGGTGGCAACATCTCAAGAACTGCTAAGCATGCATATGCCAATCATTTTTCATCTCACTGAATCTCCCCAACAATCTGTAGAGCACCTATTATTATTGCTTTTCCTTTTAAAGAGACAAAAACGGAGCCTCAGAGAGGTAAAGCAACTTGCCAACATCACACTCTGCCCTTCCCAACACACCCACACCACTCCTGAGATACACGGCCCACTGTCTGCTCCCAAACTTCTACTTAATAATGTCTCCTTATGAGTTCTGGGAGAAGAAAAAATCTAATACCAATGAGACAGTCATCAAAAGATGTCCTCTTCTGCTCTGGCCATATGAAGGGGAGAAATAATCACCCTCCCTCCGGCTAAGCCTGAGCAGAAGCAGTGGGCAAGGTGAGCCAGGTCCCAGCTTCTGCCTGGCATTCCAAACCAGAATCAGCCGGTCCAAGCAGGAACTCTGGCAGGCAGCACAAAGTATGTTCTTGCTGTATTATCTGGGCCAGGGACCTGGCAGGCCATGCCACTGGGGATACAGCCATGGCTGGGAAGGTCAGGAAACAGAGGAGCTGTGTGCTCTTGAGAGGCACATTCACGCGTGAGACTGGGCTGCTAGGCGTGTGGGACTGGGTGCCCAGTCTGGCCCCACAGAGACAGAGGACATAGCTGCCCTCTCTGGGTGAGGCTGCCTGGGACCTATGCAAAAAGCCCTTTCCATCCCAACAGTCTGTCCAGCCATGTGAAAGGGAACTTTTCTCCCCAGGGGAGTGAACTTAAGCAAGTCACCTACCTCCCGGGCCTCAGCTCCTAAAACTGTAAAGTGGAATTAACTCACAAGTTGCTTCATAAGGTTGTTATGAGGATCATATGAATCAATCACATGCAAGGTTCTTAGAGCTAAAGCTGTCATTGTTTCTAGACCTTGCAAAACAGCTGAAGATACTCCACACTCAGCTGGAGTGAGTATTTATTTCTAGCTCTGCCATCACAGACCAAGGGCCAAAAAGAGCTAGATCAACCCCTTCCATGCCACAAAGCATCACATCCCTGGTGACCTGGATGTCCTATCACCCATTCCTGTCTTGTCTGTAGGCCAGAGGGGAACACTGTCCATGCAGGGCAAGCAATAGGCACTTTCTATAACCACCCACCACAGCACCTGAAATTCAATCACTGGGGCAAGATTCCTTTGGCTTCAGAAAGAAGTTTTTAACCTTGCAGACATCACAGATCTCCTGAGAATTTGGTAAAGGTTATAGAGCCACCACACCCACTCACACCATTTCATATACACACAGAGAAAAATACGCTTATAATTTTGCATGCTGTTTCAGGACATTCAGAGACTTTGTAAAGTCTGGCCCAGTGTAGCAAACCTGGCTTGAGGGTAATGCATTAACTGAATAGCTACGTAACTAAATTTGGGAGATTTCTTCAACAGCAGGTACTTCTAAACCATTTTTATACGTTGCGGGAAGAAGTGGATATGAAAGGATGCAGAGTATCTTATAAGGATGAGAGCCATGGAGTAAAGAACTGCCCCGTTTCACCGAGGCCCACCCTTCACCCAGGAGGGACAGTAGCTTTTACTGCTCATCGGTGAATCTCAAAACTCCCGTGTGCTCACAAAACTTTGCCATCAACACAGCACCTTGCTGGTTCATGCCCTTCCCCTGTCAGCATCCCCAAGAGTCACCTGGGAATCACATGTGACTGCTGATGTGTCCGCCTGGGTCAGGACAGCTCTTCCTACTCTCCCACTCAACAGACGGACAGGGAGAGTTCTGCTAGGAAACTACTATATCTCTACCCCACCCCAGCCCACCCTCAATCAATCCCAGGGCACTCCATCCTTCAGAGACATCACCATGCCCAACCACATCCTTGCAGAGTTTCAAATTCTGCATTTCTAGTATGGAAATGGATGGAGATCCTTAAATGAATTCTGGAATCAAAACCACTTAACCTTGTCCACTGTACTTCCTCCTCAAGGGCAAAACCCAGAAGAGAAACCAGGCAGGCTCTCAAGGCTACTCATGCTTCTCGCTCTAAGTAAACTGTGAAATGCATTTGGATACTGAGTAAACATCTTGGACTCTGAAGCTTGCCCCCGTCCTTCCCCCTGAAGAGGGACACAGTGTAGACAGCCCACACAAGTAGAAAACCTTGTGCCGGAGCCCGAAAATCAATTTCCTCTACAGTGCTGAGCCCACAGAAGTAAGGTTCTCCATGCCAGGACCTCAGCCCTGTGTACAGAGGGTAAGGTGGAAAAGCTGCAGCTTCTTGTCCATAACTCAAGACAGCCTGCAGGCGAGAGAGGAAGAGACAGGGAGTGAGGGAGAGAAGGAGAGAGGGAGAAGGGAGGGATGGACAGGGGGAGGGAGGGAGAAAGAGAGAGAGAAACCGGGTGGAAATGGAAAGGAATTTTTACCTGTTTATATAGAACAGTGCTACTACTAGTGTCATCATCTGGATTTTTTGTAGCAAGAGGTAGGTGACAAAGAGGATCCCATAAAAAGTTTGGGTACCTGAGGACTTTCTAAGCATAGCTGTGATTTTCAAGAGTTGGATGAAATTCCCCATGTGGGAATCAAATCAGATAAACTCCTGAGACTTATTCTGTGCATGTGCACCCAGATGTGTTTGAGAACATGAATCTGGTGTTGTACAAGTCTTTCTGTATCTGCATGTGCATTTGTGTTTGCACTCATGGCTTTCGTAAGGGATTGATGTCAGTGGCTACTTGGGTAGGTATGTTCAATTTAATACACTGAGAGAATAATTTCGTACAAAGCAACAGCAGTGGTTTACAAAGCTTTATAGTGTTACTCTTTAACAGTCCCACCTTCTTTCTCATCCCTTTAAATTCACCTGGAAAAACCCTGGTCTCTCCATTCAATGGCTGAAGGGTACTGATTTTGAAAGGAAATCAGAGAATTATCTCAACATTATAGTTTTAAATCAAGAGTCAGAAAACTATGGCCCATGGCTCAAATTCAGCCCACTGTTTTCTTCTAACAACAGCAGAGAGCAGCTTCAAGAGCGACCATACGGACCACTCTATCCGGCTCAGTTATTGTAAAGTTTGCACCTCCTTAGTCAGCCTTGCCTTACCTCCATGCTCGCTCGTCACTCCACTAAGGCTGACATTGACACAGTGGAGCAGAGAGCAGTGTGCTCAATTTTAACTCAGAATTCAAGTTAAATGGTAGATACTCCCTGGGAAGCTACTGGGATGTTCTTTCTTCTGTGGCCCATGTTTTGTGAACTTCTCCCTCAACCAGTTCAAATGCTGAAGGCAAGGTGCTAACTTCCAGAGCAGGCCCAGAAAGTAGCCAACCATGAAACTCTGGACCAGCTACCAACAACATCTCCAGGACTTTTGATATGCTCAATAATTACCAATTATGTAGTCACTGCTATTTAACTCTTGGAGAAGGTAAGGTAAGTATCATCATCTCTAAGGATGCGCTTCCTCTGGATCAGTGTAAATAAGCTTCCCTTCTCCATTTGTCTGTCTGAGAATCCCAGAGATAACTTCTTAGATTCACTAAGTAACCCAAAGAAATGGCAAGTTCTATGAAGAAATGTAGCTTAAATACACATCATTATGACTATGCCACATTACACCATTTATTGGTCTCTGATGTTGAGAGATCTCTCTAATCACCAAATGCTTCTGAGTTCAGCAAACCCAGAAGACAAATACAGGTTTATTTGCCCAAAAGTACTACTGCATAAGTGGAATCAGAAGACAGTCTTTAGGGATGATGCACAAATATCTGTTGGCATTGAGTGCCTCCCCTACACATGGGAAGCTTGGCTTTTTATTCTGAATGGAACAATACTCAGAAATCAGGTTTTGCTGGTCACTTAGCTGAGAACATGAGGTATGTCACGGAACCTCCCATGTTCAGCGTCCTCAAAACTAAAGATGGCATGTGACTAGCTTTCCTGCTGGCCACGAGGAGACTTCAGTTCATAGCCTATGTAAACTTTCTCACCCCAGAAGTGCTAACCACCACATCAAGGCTCAGCAACATCTTCCCAATCCATCTCTATTCCAAAGGTGCAATTAGTATGAAACTCAATCTTCCCTAACTCTGACATTATAAATAATGGATGCAGTGTCATGCTGTGTGTCATGTTTCCTAGAGGACAGAGGGAGGAGACCGCAGGGCTCCAGCTGGAGGTGTGATCTCATCCTCTGGCCACACTCTGCTTTTACAATGGTGATTCCTCCCACGCCTTTGCAGAGCTGCAGCCTGGGCCATTCTGCACATGCCATCTTTCTTAAAAAGACGTTTATTATGACACATAATGTGAATAAAGGTTGGAACCATCCACTGTACTCTGATTTGCTATAACTGTCACTTGCAATGCTTGCTTCTCATTTATACCCAAAATGAAACTCTCTAGCATGGCACCAATACCATCAAATACCCTTCCAGAAGAGAAGGATTTGCTTTCAGCTGCCTCTCTACTCAGCTCTGATAGGAGGCTGCCTGGAAGCAGAGGCTCCAGACCCCATGCTGGTGCTGTGTTGGGAAGCAGACAATGAGTGAGCATCATGGTCATAGTCAAGGTGCGCTGTGTGTACTTTTAGTGAAAGGCGAGGTCCTGCCTCAGAGCCTGTGATGACTGAGGAGGAGAAGATGCCCTCCATTGCTGACATTCTCAAAACAACTGACAGGCCAAGATAAATCAGTTTATGTACTTCGTTCTTTTTCCAACGCCCCTGCAGGAAGGAGACCTCATTGCCTTTGGGAAGATGAGACAAAAAGAGACATAAGAGTAGATGGATGTATCCCAGACATGCTGATCCTTCAATGTAAAATTAAGAAAATGGTGGCTGGAGATGGAACTGGGGTATGGGGTGATGCAGACAGGAGATGAGGCAAGCACTCTGTTAGAGAAAAGGTTTCCTGCAGCATGATATTGTATTTACAGTAACATACCTTACGGAGATACACACTCCCTAATCCAACTGCATTAGCTCCTCCAGAAGCCAACTTCCCACAAGGCACTACACATGCTAAGACTCAGTTTACTAAACCACAGTTTGATTTCCGAATCTATCAGGGTACCTTGGCAGTGGGAAAAGGGGGCATTCCTAGCCATGGAATGAGGGGGGCTATGAGCCGTGTAAAGAGGGAACATGTGAGGGTCTGTGGGCAGAGCAGGGTTAGTTAATCTGGGATCGGCAAAGAGAAAAGGAAGCTCCATTCAGGTAGGAAGCTGGTCAATGGCACAGTGACACATGCAGGCTGAGTTGTGTTCAGTCAGGCCTGAGTTTCAGATAAGAGTCCTGGACCCTGACCCTTATTCTGCTATTCTGTATGAGTCTGAGAAGTCCTTAGATGTTCTTCCACTTCTAATTCTCTCTCTGTCCAATGATGGACAGAAGTTCAGCCTTCCAAATTTACTGTCTGAGGGTAATGATGAGGACATGCTTCAGACTCCCCCATGAAGATGGCACCATTCTTACATGTTTCTTCCCAAGCTACAACAAAACTTTCCCAGTATTTCCTCTCAAGCTGAAGAACATGCCATGAGCATTCCCAAATGTGACACTACCCAACGTCATTAGTGGACAACTGATTTCTCATGCATTTGGAGGATAATCAGCTTGGGTTCTAATCCAAGACATGTTTACCTCCCTGTGTTCATGAGGAACAAAAGAGGAGGATATAGTGGAATGGAAAAGGGAGGTACTATAAGATGATGAATGGAAACAGAGAAAAAGCCAGCGGGAGATAAAGCAACTAAAATACAAATGAAATTAAACTCAGGAAATCAGAGTGGAGTAACTTACTTGGAAACACACTGTAATTTCTCCTAGGGAAGCCACCAGTGACTGTGGTGTGGTAATTTTTAAGAATCTGGAGACAAATGCTGCCATGATAGGTGATGGCTATTATTTTTTTTTTATTTTAAATGTTTTATTTTTTTTTATTTTTTTTATTTTTAGGAGAGGAGAGAGACACAGCGTGAGCAGGGGAGGGTCAGAGAGGGAGTGAGTCACAGACTGAAACAGGCTCCAGGCTCCGAGCCAGCAGTCAGCACAGAGCCCGACGCGGGGCTCGAACCCACGAACCGCGAGATCATGACCTAAGCGAAAGTCGGACGCTTAACCAACTAAGCCACCCAGGCGCCCCGGGGTGATGGCTATTAAACACAAGCCTATTTATAGCCTTCTGGTCATCAGCCAAATGTTCTCCTGATTATATTTCAAGTCCTGGTTTCTTGGAGATGTCCAGTCTTCTATATAAGCCTGTTTCAGCCTTCCACAATTAGGTCATCTCGTGTGGAACTGTACTATTTGGACTCTCTTCCTCCCTCTCATAATCCCTTCCACGGAATGGCCATCGGGGGTGCTGTCAGGAAGGAAGGCTGCTGCTGGCCAGGCTCCCTGCCTGCTGATGACCTCCACATGATGTATCTAACACGTGTCCTTAGCATGTTGGCTTGTGGGCCCCACCACAGTTCCAACGCATGTTTCTGTTTAATGAGGAGAGTCAAATGTTTCTGGAGATGAAAGGAATTCAAGAGATGAAAAATACATTCTTAGCACTTTGAAAAAATAATTCCATCGCAAAGTGAGAGATGTCAACAGGAGGTGCTTGGGGCAATATGACGGATAGGGCTTGCTGTAGCAGGCTTCAGGACACAAAGGAGAGTGGCAGTGGATGCCTCCAGCAAAGGCAAAGACCAGGTTTGAGGGTCTCATTATCAAATGGTCTGTGACACAGACATGGGGTGTGAGGAAACGTCTTCAGAGGAAGTAAAATCTGCAACCCCTGAGGTGCCAAGCAGGAAAGCATCCGGGGTCATTGCAGTTCAGGTCCAGATGCTGGAACAGAGAAGGTGAAAGTAGAGGAGAGAGTGCTTGGGGCCTACGTGCCCTGAGGGCTCTCCTCCACGAAGCCCTGAGTCACTGATAACCCCGCAGTGCTCAGCTAGCTGCTTTTTAGGTGTCTCTGAACAGAAATAAACACCATAAGTTTACATATTCATTAACTGATGAAATATTATGACCAGAGGCTTGCAGGAGCCTAACCCTGTATTTCCCCAAGTAGCAGTGGTTTAGGGTTCATGAATTCGGCATTCCCAGTGACTTTATACAACATAACTACTGAAAATAACAAGAACTGTGTGATGCTGATGGTGGGGAAGTAGAGACCAGCATGGGGGACTTCCATGTTTGGGCAGGGAAAGAAGAGAAGACAGAGTTGAACAGGTAAGTGGGAGACCTGGCCAAAGAGGGATGAGAAGCAGGAAATGTGGGTCTCAATAGCCTGACTTGTTCAGGAAGGTCCCTAACCCTGTATGCCAGAAGGCAATGGCTTCTCCCAGAACCCTGTGTAGGTTGCTGCTACCTAAGCACAGTGCTATGATCATTAATTACTAAGCACACTGGAAACCTAAGCAGACAGACCCGCAGTTAAGGGGCCACAGAGACCTAGAGAGGGTCTCAAGGGGCTGCCTCTTTGCAGTCCACTTTATGACTCTTCAGGGAAGGCTAAGCTACAGCCTTGTTATTTTCCTTCTGGGATTAAAAAGAGAACTGTAGTTTCCTGCCCTATTAAGCCAGGGCCTTTCATGATCATTAAAATACCTTTAAATACTTCATTTCTCCCCCTTAAAGTGTTCCAGGCATAAGGGAAGCTCTCCTTCCACATAACCTTGCTCCAAAATAACAAACACATGATGCCATTTGAATTTGGCTCCTCTCTTCTTCCCTTTCGGGTGTTCAGGAATAGCCACTTACAAACACATGAAGGCATTTGCCTCGGTGGTAAATATGTCTTACGTGTTGATTTCAGCAGGCGACTCTCTGCAGATGTGCACATGTGTGCTCATTTCCTGCCCTCCAAAACTATTTTTTGGTTGTGGACATATGGTGAGCAATAGTTGGAATAGTTATTCAGGGCGCAGACTCTCCTCTGGGATCCGTGGGACAAATCTTGCTCCTCTGTCAAGTCAGAATCACCAAGAATGCACTGAGCACTGAAATGCGGAAGGGGTTTTAATCATGTGTGCATGCTTACCGCCATACTCATAATAAAATCATTAACAGTCCTCTACAGCATGTTAATGGTCAAATGGATAATAACTAATGAAGCAGCTCACAGTTTTTTTAAGAGCTTAGCTATGATCCAGGTACTGTTCTATGTAACTTGAAGGTATTAAGTAATTTAATTCTTGTAACAACCCTAGGAAGTAATTATTAATATTAATACCATTTTATAGATAATGAAACTAGGGCAGGGGAGAGTTTGTCTAGGCAGGTAACTCATCTAAATCCAGAATTCAAAGGATGGATGGGATTGTGATTCAGATAATTTCTTGACATAATCATCAGAATTTGGGCTTCCTTCTCTATATATTCTCCTCCCTGTTGCACAAAGCCTACTTCTTTTAAGAAGGAAGCCAAGCCTGCGGTGCCCCCTTGGCTCTAGAAGGTTTGTGAGCAGGTTGGAAGCTAAAGATTCAGCCAGGCCCTCTCTTCCTGCCTTCCACAAAAGCCTAAATTCACCAAAGAGGTTATGCCAAAGCCCTGGGGGCACAGAGGGAAATGACTTGTTCCTAGGGAGCTAGAGAGAAGAGAGAGGGGTGAGAAGATGGGGACAAGGAGGATACTCACAGGTGCTGGGAAGGCAGAGACCCAGGGCCCACTCCCCAGTAGCACAAGACCCCAGAGGCCAACAGCTGTGTGATTTCCTGGGAAGGTCTGACCTGGGCAACTGGGAAGGTCCTGCAAAGTCTGAGAATGACAGTGTCTGCCACCTTTGAGGAGGACATGGGCTTAGAGAGAAAGATATCTACCATAAGCACGATGGACTGAAAACCAGACACCCTCCACTTTCCAGCTACAGGGAGGCTGATAACCCCGAGAAGGGAAGAATGACCGAACAATCTCTGTGACTGATTTACTATCATTCTGGGCAGACCGGGGCTTATAGTCAGATCTTATTTGATTTAAAGAAAATTGGGAAATGGACCATTTTTGTAGACCTGAGTTGGTAGCGTGAGAGTCTTCTCTACGCCTTACAGAATGTTTAGAGACTTCACAGAGGAGGAGGGAGGAACTTGGGCGTTATGGGAGAAGTCAAGGTTAGAAAGGCAGAAAGAAGGACAGGAGCATCCAGGCAGATGTCAGAGAGGGGCCACCTGTGAGGACAGATAGGAAGCAGGCAGTCTGAGCAGAGTCCAGGCTCAGCCCAGGCTGGAATGGGGGAAGCAGGGCTGTGGAGACATAAAGTTTGAGGGGGCTGTGTCAGGATCAGGGGTGCAGCCTTACCTGTAGGCTGTCCCCCCCAACATGAAGGCCCTCTTTGCCAGCACATGATGTCAGTATGCTGTCAAGAATCACTGGGTGATTTAAGCCAAGAATACTGGTGTCATTCTGTCCCCCACCAAGCAGTCATGTGCCTTTCCGCCTCTTGTCTCTGCCCATGCTTTCATCCTTACAATACCTCTTCTCTTTGTACCTTCCCCTCAAT
>NW_027530368.1:13782455-13803725 GCF_008692635.1 Crocuta crocuta | reverse complement strand
ACCCCCCCATCCTCCTCAGCACCCCCACCCCCACCCCTACCCCCAGAGATAACTAACAAGATCCTCACTGCTTAATTCAAGCTTAATCCAACTGCCATCTCCGAGGCAAAATTCTGAACCCTGAGCCCCTTGGGGGACCCAACCCTCTCTCCCCTGTGGTCACACAATGCATGCTGGGCTGTGATTTCGTAACTTTTCATGTGACCCTGCGCACTTCATATAACGGCAGGAACCACATCTTTTTCATGTTGGTATCCTCAGGGCGTCTGGCACATCTGAGGAGATGAATATTCCTCAGATGAATAGAGCAGAGAGGGGTAGGGCAGGGCTGACCGGCACACAGAGGGAACATCAGGATGCCTTATGAACGTCCTGTCACCCTCAATCCTCAGCCCTGCTCACCTCCATCCATGAGGCACCCACACCCAGCAGTGTGGTCACTCCTCTGGGTTACTGCTGGAGGGGCTGCTCGAGGGCAAGTGCATCACCTGGGCTCCGGAACAACACATCATCCATTGTCTCTGGTGTCCCAATAGAGAGCATGACCCAAGGGAATGAGAGAGGGGAGGGAAGAGGCTGGACACAGAAAGAGTAAATACCAACCAGACTGTAGGACACGGAATTGAGAGTGATGAGGGTAGCTGTGGCCCAGCACCACTCTGGGTACTTCAGGGCACGTGAGACAGTGCCAGAGCTCAGCGCTTCAGAACAGATGAGGGGAAGATGGAAGGAAGGGAGGGAGGGAGGAGGGAAGGAGGGAGGAAGGGAGGGAGGGAGGAAGAGACAAGGAAAGAAAGAAAAGGAGAGGCAGATGTGGAAAATCTCCTCCTCCCTGGGGCAAAAGATTTGAGAAGCCACCGGTCATGGCCTAAGGTAATGCAAGGGAACCAGGCCTTCTGGTGACTCTGAACAAGAAATCAGACTTTCTCACGGAAACAGGGGCACGTGCACAGGAAGCAACCCACTCTGACACAGAAGCAGCATGGGACTTCGAGTCAGGGGAATTGGGCTTTCATTTTCACTGAGCCACTAAATAGCTGTGTGGTCCTGGGGCAAGTCACTCTACCTCTCTGGGCCTCCATTTCCTCATTTCTAAAACGAGTGGATTGAGCTAGAGAGAAATGGTTATGTCCTATATAGCCCTTTTTAGCTCTAACATCCTATCATTCATTCCCCATCACTGCTGTAAATGTGACAGCCTTTGAGGCTTTCCTTCCTCCACCCAGGCCAACACCTACATGGAGGGGGCAAGCACATGCATTTGAACCTAGAAGTATTTTGGTAAACTGGTGTAAGTAAAGCATTCAAAACATTCATCAAGAAAATCTGAATATCAACCACCAAGCCCCAGGCTGAAGGGAGCTGGGAATATTTCAGGGCACATTAACCACTGTTGTGGTAAGTAATTATGCACACTGACTTCGAGTCTGTTTCAATGGTCACATCTCAGAGTGTAATTCCTGCACTGTTTCCAGGGAGGGATGGACCCGAGCAAGTGCTAACGAGTCTTCCTAGACTCTGAACTGTGGACTGGTAATAGCTGGCATTTCAAAAATGTAGGCTTTTGTTTCCTGAAAAACTGCTTAAAAGCATTCACTCCCCCATCTCTGATCCTTCTCTGAAAAAGAAAACAATAAATATGATTTCAATCCATTGTGTTAATATCAGGATGCACACACAGAAGTGTCTGGATCCAGCGTTGAGCAAAAACCCATCTGTGATGCCAAGCGCTTATGACAGAAAGAGGACATTAACACTTTCGGGTCTCTTGGAAAGTGAGAGTTCAGTGGTCACTTGCTCTCACTACGTAAGTTGAAAAAAAGATCACATCTGTAGCTGCAGTGCTATCTGGAAAGAAAAAATAGGGGTGTGTGTGTGTGTGTGTGTGTGTGTGTGTGTGTGTGTTGGGCGGGGTGTGGATATGTGTGAGGGAATGTGTGCTGGAAAAAAAACTGTCAGGCAGAGTGTAAATGTGGAATTAGGAGTTTGAAACCATGCTCCCAGCCACCAAGCTGTTCTGCCCAAGAGATCATCCCTATGGTGAATCTCACACCCAGTCTCGGTACCTCATTTATTCTCACAGGGCAACCGGTTCTGTCTGCAGTAGTCAGCCCATTTTCAAAGCCTTGGACTGGTCTGCATGCTGTGACAAATGGACACATTGAAGTGGCTCTAGATCTCTCTGCAGTATGTGTCCATTTGGTCCTTCAAGTCCCTGGACATGGCTCTTGAGAGTGCTCCTAAACTGGCAGTCAGCTCCAGGCCATGATCACTGGAGAAAAATCCTCTGTCACACCTGCTCTGTGACCTTGGCCATGTTACTAAACCTTAGTGAATGTGCCAGTTTTCTCTGAGACAGGGTAAGGGACAGTACCTGTCTCTGCCTCATGAGTTTTATGGAGATCAGATAACATAAGCAATTGGATACCCCCAGTCCATGCTCGAGGACACGCAGGAAGTGCTCAGTGAATGCTATTATTATTCCCAACCCAAATAGTCTTTGTTCAAAAAAAACCAAACAAACAAAGAAAAAAAAAAGGTATGAGAGAAAAGGTAGAGTTTAACTGTCTCTTTGAAAGGGCAGACAGAATTCAAGTTAGCCGAAAGAGCATTCTGGGGGACTAGGACCCGAAAGCACAAGATAGCAGACTTGGGAATGCTGAAATAGAGAGCAGTAAATGGTCCAGTCTGACTAGAGTGCAAGCTGTGCGAACCAGTGAGCGAAAAAGCTAGAAAGGTAAACGAAGGACAGATGATGTTTCCCAAAAGTATGACTCTGAGAAGGGAAGGCTAGGAGCTGGGCAATGTGAGACCAACCGAGGCACCGTTTCAACTGAATCTCAAACCTAAGCAGTAGCTCAGAGGAAGGCACAGAGGTCTGATGTCAGAGGTGCGTACATGCGTTCTGTATTAGCTTGATGTATATGGTGTTGCCAACATTACATGGCTTTTAACCTAGAAGAACAGCAGTTTCATTTGATTCAACTTGATACAAGTCCTTCCCTTCCCTTTAATGTATAAGGCGTGGGGGCGCGGGTACGGGAGTAGAGGGGGGCAAATCTGCCCTCTGCACCCACCTCAGACTTCCTGAGAAGTTGAGCAAGGCTACAGAAGAGGGATTAGGAGGCAAAGACATGACGTGCTAAGTAAACAAAAGGTGCCGTTACTTTCTGGGTGTTCCCGGCCCCTGGCACCACAGTGGTTAGAAGCAGCTTTGTCTACACATCCACTTTCCAGAAGCATCCACCATTCACTGTTGATGTAGGCAACCCAAGAACCTTCTCACCCTCTGCTCAACTCCAAGACTCTTGCCCAGGCTTTAAATGTTAGCTTTGCATACAGAATTTGCAATCATTTGGGTAAAAACTAAATTCAAAACAAAATAAAACCCCAGGTTCTTTCTGATGGCCTAAAAGGACAGTTTAGAAAAAGGCAGAAGAGAAGGGATTTATTAAGAAGGAAAAAAAAATGCTACCAAGATATTTCAAAATAACAGCAGCTGCATGCTCTTCCAGTATTGTGGGGGCCTCGTTTGGGCCCATTTTGGTAACGACGGGAAACCGCTGCTCTCTCTTTCCCAGGCATATGTTTAAAGTGCCCTGCAAATGATTTCATGTTGGATCGAGCTTCATTACTCACAGTTCATATTTGGTCTAAATTACAGTAAATGTTATTTCAAGGTTTACAAGTTAATTATTATAGTATAGTATTTACTCCATTATATAGTAATTACTGCAGTATCTAACGCCTAAAGGGTTTTCCCCCGTATATGAAGGACGCAGAATATTTTAGAGCTTTTTTTCAAGCAGAACAGGGCTCACTGGGGTATGTGAGTGTGCATGTCGGGTGGGGGCTGGGAAGATGGTACCCAGAGATCTGCAAATGCCCACATTCTTTCGGATGTAGGGTCACAGGGGCCACTAGCAGCCAAACTCATTTCAACCACCCCAGGAAGTAGCACACATGGTATTTACAGGGGCGAAAGAGATTGTGCTGACTCCCACAGATATGCAAGATGCCCGTCCCACCTCCAGCATGCTGTGACTGTGAAGAGCTGAACAAAAAAACCCTCTCGACCTACAGATGAACCAAGATTGGGTTTGCTCATCTTTGGGAGGCGGCTGCCTGAAAGACCTCACTTGCAATTTGGCTCCCCCTCTTTTGGCTTGCTGTGAGAGTTTAAATGGTCTCCTAGCACACGCTCTCTCCCTGAATGCCCCACCCTTGCCACAGAAGGGTCAACTATGTGACACCAGATAGCCCCCCACTCTGGGCTACATTTACACCTCTTTGCTCCATTCCAGCCTCACTCTTTGTTCTGGCTGCCAAACCCAAAATGGATTCCATAAGTATCCTGCTTCCCAAATGCTGGTCCAAATGGCGGCCTGCAGGTCTGAGAACCCTAGGGGCCTGACAGGCAGTTGAGGTGAATGACAGGCTCAGGATCAAACCACATTTTTGTCCTCTGACTGTAGCCAAGCATCTTGGGCTCGTCAGATGCAGCTTCCTCTTGCAATGTCCTCTCCTCCCCAGAAGCCTGACCGCTGTTACCTTGATAAATGCTGAGCAGATGGAAAAGGAGAATTTGGCAATCACAGAAGCATCACGTCCCTTGACTCTGGCCCCTCTTCAGGAGGAGAAAACACGATCACAGAGACCAGGTGAGTCAATGTGCCTTGAGTGCGCACTTACTGTGTGTCTGGCCCTGAGGCTGGCAGGGTTGGAAAAGAGAAATGGTCGGTATTTCTAGCACATGCTTCTACTGCAAAGGATTCTACTCCTCAGCCTTCTCACTGACAGGGTAGGAAGAGACAGAATGGGTGAAGGGGGGAAACTGCCAGTGTGTTTTCTCCCAAAGTGTTCTTGACACATTTTCCTTTTGGCAGATGGTGGCAAGAAGAAAGGAGAAGAGAAGAGAAGAGAAGAGAAGAGAAGAGAAGAGAAGAGAAGAGAAGAGAGAGAAGAGAAGAGAAGAAGAGAAGAAAAAATACAACTAGAGGGTTTAAGTAAAAATGTTCCTGGAGCTCGCAGATGGGTGTCCGGTGTTCAGATGGCCCCTCACGCACTGAAGCACACGACTTGCCCTTCCTAGTCTGGCTCAGTGTGGGCCAGTCTAGCAGTCTAGTTATTGTTCAACAGAAAAGTATCCGACCAGAGGGCACTGGAGGGTACTTATCCCTGCCCTTTCTCATTGCCATGGTAGCAGCTGGCTCCTCACCAGCCAGTACACCCTCCCCATCTTTGCAAAATGGAAATGTCAGTACTTATAACTGTCTGGCTTTAAATCCACAAGTGGTTTCCCATTACTCATGGTGTAGATCCCACTTCCTTGAATGGCTAAGCACACCTCACATGGCTGGGCCCCACCTTCCCTCACCATTTTCCTTCCTGAAGTTTTTAAGGTCCAGCCACTCGAACCTCCATCTAGTCCCCTGAGCCTTCTTCTGCTCCTTCCCATCTTTGGGAGTTTACTGATGGTACTCTTACCGCCTTTCCCACCCCACTCCTCTCTGACCTCCTTCCAGTACCTCTCTCTGACCTGTCCTTCAGATACCAGCTCCGGGATCTTCCCAGACATCTAGAACTTAGGCAGTTCCCTGTTGTGACCCCTCCAGTGACTCACATAAATCCTCACTCTTAACACTTATCATACTCTGCTGTATTTGGCTATTAAATACCTTTCTGCTCAGCTAGATCATAAGCTCTATGAGGACAGAGGTCACATCTGCCCTCCTCATTCCCAGCAACTAATAAAATGACTGGCCATGGTGTTGCCATGGCAATGGCAATGACATTGTTTACTGAAAGAGAGCATTCTTCAGTGAATTCCAAAAATGCTAAGTGAAAAAGGTATCAACTGAGTGGAGAAACATGGTAATACTGAGAGTCAATACATACTGAGCATTCATTATGTGCCAAACACTACACATATCTACACTTCACAACAACACAGTATGAGATAGATGCTCTTATTATACTTCTTTCATAGAAGGTAAAAACCGAGGTGCTGGGAGGTTAAGTAATATGTCTAAGGATACCCAAGTCATAAAAGGTGGAACCATGATACAATTCCAAGCAGCTGGACCCAGAGCCCACACACTGAACCATTCTGCTAAGTTACTCTTATTGAGTTCGTGAATGAGAAGAAAGGGCATTAGGCACCCCTCAGTCCTTCTTCTCCTACTTTTTCTCTGTGAACAAACTCTTGCTGTAATGAACATATATTTAATATGAGATGAGAATAAAGTATATCAGCTCCCTAATCACTTCATACACACTCTTTTACTACCTGTCACATCTTTACAACATAGTCAAAGCATTTTCAGCAGTGGAGATAATTAAAAAAAAAAAAAAAGTAACAAGTTTGGGCAGAACAAACGATTATCAGAGAGAAGGACTCATATTTGTCCCCACCAGTCCTGTAAGCGCTGGACCCCCAGTGTGGGACCTCCAGGAAGAAGGGGTCTCTTCCTTTTCTCCTTGTGTTTCCTCACCAGTTTCCGCTCCTCCCACTCCCCAAAATGTATGCTCACATAAGATACACACTTGGACAAGAGAGCTAGGTAAGGACTGTGGCAACTCATAAAATTCATTAGGAGTGTCACCAGAAGGTAAACCCCCCAGGGGAGTTTTAGCATTCCAGTGGTGCCCAGCCACTAGACTTCAGAGGGGAGATGGGGAGCCAAGATAAGAAGAATCCGTGAGGTCATCCCCGGCTCTGGAGGCCTCTATTCCTTGCTCGTCTCTAATGTCACCACCCTGGATTCCCAGCACAGGCCTCATTCGGTCCCCATCTATTTACCCCATCCTTCTTTCCATGGACATGATCACTCTAGCAAGCTCTGGAAGATTTCTGTCCAGTAGGACTTATCCTATAAAGAGTTTTCATTCATTAATGTTAAATACAAGTAATTTTATTTTTGTTCCAAAAGACTTTCCTGAACTGTTAACTAATCAAGTTTCCTTCTGTATTTCACTTTCTTTTATCTGTGTGGCAACAAACGATAATGTCTACTTTGAATGTTAACTACTGGTGTTGGACATCATGGAGTTAGCCAAGCCACTGGCCATCTGAGGAAGAGGCAGGAAGTCCCTCTTCCTGTGGTGCCAGTTGCTGTTTTTATTGACTCCAGGATGAGCTACCTCTAGTCTACGATACTCTTGAGCGGTCCCAACCTTGAAAAACCAATGGAAAGAGATTATACTTCAGAGTCACAGTCCCCCTAAGTGTAATCCTGGCCTCAGCATTCCAAACTGCCACACTTTACACAACAAGGAGATGACAGAATGAATATGGAACATGCTTTTCATACCATTTGTTACAGAAGAAGCATTCAAGTAATAGTCACTATGATCATTTATGATGACCTTTTTTATGGTACCATAACGACAAGCTCCTATGACATGCGCTATCCTGCTGTCCAAGGCCTCCTAGTTACCTGTTATCGACGTCCTTTAGAATATAGAGGGTGAGCAGATACATAAATGGTTTTCCTTCTATCATTGGTCTCAAAGATCATCATGGTTGGACTTTAAAGGATGGTTGGGAAGAAAAGTCAGGGGATGTGTTGCTCCCGCTCTCCGTAACAAAATTCAAGAAGTTTGACTCTGCTCTCTAGGCTTAATTAGGCTACATCAAAAGAGTTCTTCCTAGCCACTCCACAGTGGGGATAAATTCCATTAGTGACCCTGCTAAAGCAGATGTCCTTGGGAACACTTCCTCCTGACATAACCCTTTGTCCTATGTCTGACACGCATCTCTGTGAGACACCGCATCCTCCTGAAGCTGCAGCGTCCGGAGCTGACGGGAGAGATCTGACCTACAGCTGCCGGCATACAGTTGAACTAGGCTTTTATTTTTATGTTCGTCCATCATCTATTTAAACTTTCCCAATTTAAATGGAAGACAGAAGATAAGTAATACTAATGCCTGAGGTTAATATTTTTATTTTTTAAAACTCTGAATCCTGTGGAATACAAGAAAAGGAGGAAATACTGGCATGAGTTATTTTTACCTTCCACTTCAACTTCTTTTGTTCAAGTGCAGACACAGGACATGGAACACTTTTGTGTTTTGTGGGTGGTAGTTTCTTTTTTTCCCTTCTTCACCAGGACCCAAATTATCTCCAAGTCCTTAGATCCATTAGCCTAATTAATATTAAGAACATATGCATATGCAAATAAGTCCCTCTTTGCCATATATTTCACTTTATAAGACAGGTTGAAGGGTGGTTGGGTGAGTCAATCAAATGTCATAAATTGGCTATGCATAAGAGCTCATTAATATTAATTGGGGCGTGGGCATTGTGCAGTAGTCCATGCCTCCATTAGAGATGGGCCCCTTGCTTTAATTGTTCCAAAGATTTTGAAAACTAAAGGCTCTGACCTGATTTAAATATGTAATCCACCCCCCCCCAAGGTAGTCTACAGAGCAGCATCAGAAAGGTATTAAAAAAAATACAGAGCAGACCTTTTCTAAGACAGATGGCACACAATGAGGTTAGAAAAAGTATCTTGAGATCCAACCTGCAAGAACAAAAAAAAATTGCTTGCATTGTTGTTTTCATTATCTTGCTTCTGTCATTTCATGAGCTTTGTATCTTGCAAGGAAAGAAAGAAGGGAGAAAAACTGTGAAATTAATCTTTTGTGCATGGCCTGATAAAGAAGAGACATGCTCAGACAAAAGATAGACTGAGAGAAGGTACCGTGATTGATGACTAAAGTAAAGGTGTCAGAAGAGTATTATGTAAATTACTGGAGGCACACACCATTTCAGAGAGAATGAGAGGGAAGAGCAGGCAGGGGGAGCGAGGGAGAGGGAGAAGGCGAGAGAGGGAGTTAAGGTATTGAGAGTGAAAAAAGGATTGCAGAGTCGATGTCACCAAAGAACTGGTCCCCAAACACCCATTTCTTGCCATCTTTCATCTCCTCCGACAGGCTCACCTCACACTCTCTCTGGGTTGCAGGATATAACAAAGCGGGTGGGGGTGGGGGAAGAACTGTCAACATTAGCATGATTCTAGTCAAGGCAAGGTTTAGGGAAAGCAGTGTCTGAAGTGAAATCATCAAGGAGGGAAGTTTCAGTTAAAGGGGAAAGGGAGCCGGCTGGCAAATGCCTGTGTCTCTGTGTGAGGCGAGCCACGGGAGGTGGGGACAGGAGTCAGACCACTCATTCTTCATGCTGGAGGGGGGCTGTGAGAGGGCCTCTGTCCTTCCCCCAAGTCTCTGGTTAGATCTACACATGTGTCAGGTGTATGACATGACCACCGTACAAAGATGGGTGGAGAGAGACTCAAAAGGCCAGAGGCCGGGAGCCACATTACAAAAATCTCTACATAATGAAATGAAGGCAAGTGTTGAAAATTGCCTCCATTTTCATAACAGAAGGATCCTATTCCATTATGAGAATGGGCTTTGCCCCAGTGAGCCCTGAGTGCAGGCTGGTCTGCACCTCTCTGCTTACCATATTCAAAAATCTCACACTTAGAAGTCAAGCGCTGGGACCTGTGGGTTTCTAAAAACAAAAACAACAACAAAAACAACCTTCCAAATTCTAGCAAACCACATCTGGAGATAGCAAGGTTGGTATTCAGGGAGAACTCACCAGACAGGTTGTTCTGACCCTGACTGGAGTAATGTTTGAACCCAATTTACTGAGGCCTGCACAGTACTGGTAGCTAAATATTTTAAATATCATCCCTCTGAAAAGTCCAGGGATGAATCCAATGTCTAGATCAAGATTTTCTCCACACCTGCCCTCCTTTCTCAGCAGGGTTTGAAGGTAAGGAGAATATAATGAATCTCCACTCATTAAGAGCCCAGAGGACCTCCAAGTACTATAAAGATTAGAGTAAAACCTTGACCCACCGTGAAACCCAAATGCAATTAATCAATTAAAAAACCGATGATATAATAAAATCTAAAGTAAATTTATGTGCAAATTCTGATTTAACCCTTTTTGATTATTTTGGAAATCTCTGAAATAGTAAATGACTGAGAGTGAAAGAGGTCTAGAAATGGAAATAAAGATGGACCAAATCTACACCCAAAAGCTGTTCTATAATACCCTCCCACTGAGGATATTAACACCCAAAAATGTAGTCCCCATGTCCACCACGCCCACCCAGCCACAGAGCATTCACTTCCTCCTCTGACTGCCTGACCATTTGGCCACAGCTAGATGCCACTTCCTTTATGTATTCCACAGTCCCTATTCCTTGAGCCCCTCTGTGTGCCAGATTCTGTACAAAATGGAACAAGATGCGCTTTCTCTGTGGAGCCAGTCTTGCTTTCCAGGAGAAAACCAGTTCCCTGTCACCATGTCTCCTAGCTCATAGCACTCACTTGAATGACCTGGGTAGCGCTTGCTACTGTGGGACCAGGCTTTGCTTATTTAAACTCAATTACCCAAAATGGAGCTTGGCCAGAGATCCACCTGAACATGAAGGCTAAGCCAGGACTCTGTCCTCAAGAAGGCAAAAGATACAGGAGAAAGATGTCTGTCTGCTTTCAGCCTCACACGATTTACTTTTGTCCTTCTTTAGGAATCCTTTGGTCACATGGAACAAACCTTCACTCAAAGAAACTCAAGGGAGAAGTTTTACTATAGGAGGAGCTCAGAGGACCCAAAAGGGAGAAGTCTATTTGGGCCTCAAGAGAGGCACTTGGAGCACCTGGGTGGCTCAGTTGGCTAAGCGTTGGACTTAGGGTCAGGTCATGATCTTGCGGTTCATGGGTTCAAACCCCGCATCGGGCTCTGCGCTGACAGCCCAGAGCTTGGAGCCTGCTTCAGATGCTGTGCTGCCCCTCTGCCGCTCATGCTCTGTCTCTGTTTTTCAAAAATGAATAAACAGGGGCACCTGGGTGGCTCAGTCGGTTAAGCATCTGACTTCAGCTCAGGTCGTGATCTCACGGTTCATGGGTTCGAGACCCACGTCGGGCTCTGTGCTGACAGCTAGCTCAGAGCCTGAAGCCTGCTTCAGATTCTGTGTCTCCCTCTCTCTCTGACCCTCCCCGGCTTACGCTCTCTCTCTCTCTCTCAGAAATAAATAAAAAACATTAAAAAAAATTTTTAAATGAATGAACATTTAAAATATTAAAAAAAAAAAAGAAGAGAACCGTGGCCTGGAGAGGCATCAAATTCCAGTCTCTTATTGTCTCCATATTTGTATCTCTGTCATACCTTCAGGTAGCACACGAGATTTTAATCATGCTTCTTTCTTTATGTATCCCCCCTTCTCTCTGCAACCCCACTTCTTTTGCTGGCTTTCCTCCCAGACTGTGTTGAAGGTACCATAAGGATGGTAGTACCGGTACTATTACTACTACTACTACTACTACTACTACTACTACTACTATTAGCAAGCAATTGAATAACAGCCAGAACTGCCCCGAGAACATCACACATATTAACTCATTTAACATAACAACTTTATTATTTGTATCTTCCATTATTCATTTTTAGTTCACTCGTTTATATTGTTCATTTATTAGTTATTATTTTATTATTATTTATCATCATCTCTAATTTCCAGTTGTGGAAACTGAGGCAAAGAGCTGACGTGCCCAGGACTGCATAGCTGGGAAGTGGTGGAGCTGGCCTGTGAACCCTGACAGACTAGCCACAGGCGCTGCGCATTCACCAACTGAGTTAGATTTCCCAGAACCCTCCTGTTCCCACGACCATCCAGGTCCAGCTCAGGAGAACCAGCTGCATCCCGGACACACTGGGGCATGGTCAGAGGCAGCAGGTCAGTCAAGAGGCAAAGCTGCAGGGGTGGTAACCAGACAATGGGATGGGAGTGTGAGGAACTCAAGGAGGCAAACATTATTTGTACAAACATTTTCATTGGAAAAAATCTGGACTCCACCCAATATAACAAAAAGGCTCAAGGAGAAAAGTCTGAGTAGCCATAGGACTAGAGGCAACTCATAACTGGCAATAACAATACACATGTTTCTTGTAGGAAATCACATTGCAGCCTCTTGTACCCCAACTCCAAAAGGCCATGTCCAGTTTGCTCTGCAGGTCAATGAAACAAAGAGTGAAAGCTAGTGGCGAGTGGGACAAAAGAGTAAAAGAACAAAAACGATTTCTGAACGGATGGGATTCCTCTTGCTCCCCACGTCAAAGTCATGGACACCAGTGCAGTCTTGGGGCCGCCTGACTCTGGTGCAGTGGGGAGGTGGGCCAGATCTGAGCAGGGAGATGGGAGGTCTTAGTTCTACTGCTGACCGCACTACTCCTCAGCCGCCTGATTCTGAGCCAGTCACCACACATTCTGGCTTCACTGCCCATCACTGAGGCTGCAATGTCAGTATCCTTCCTCCCTCTCAGTTCTAAGATTCTGTGCTTCTCTAAGACCCCACACTTGGGTCCTGGAGATCCTCCTCTGCATGACTAAGGGTTTCTAGCAGACACATGGATGTTCTTACTTCCCTTGATGGTCTTCTTTCTCCCTGATCCATGGGTTCTCTGGAGGAAACAAAGCAATGACTGTAGACATGGTTGAAATAGCTTTCTGCGGAAACCATAAACAGTTGGAAGAGATAGATCTTCTTCTCACCAAGGGCTCTCAGACACACTGGAGATGGTGAGCAGTTTCCCAGGCAGGTCTCCCATGTAGGCCCCACCACAGTCGGTGCCATTTTGTTTTCTAACAGGTCTTCGTAACCTTAGCCCCGAAGTCTTCTTGAGAAAGCTTTGTGCTTTCATATGTCTGACCTTATGATTCATCTGGCTCCTGTTTTAAAACCAATTATTACGTATTGTCTTTTGAATTTCACCCCTGACACCACTTGCCCTGACTTAATTCTATGACTGGCTTTTATTCAAAACTTTCATTTTTGAGAAAGGTGCAAGAGCTGCAAATGGCCTTCTTCTAGAAGCTCTGAGTCAAATGGCAGTTCTGCTGATCAAAAACAGAGTGCTGGCATTTTGATGCATGCTGTTAAAATGTGTACTTCTTTCAAGTAATGTGGATAAAAGGAAAACCAAAGCAAAAGTATCAACGATGGGACAAGGGATTCGGGGTTGGGATGTCACATATTAGGCTGAATCTTGCCCCTGAGCTCTCAGCCAGTGGCACCAAGTGTCTGTCAGGCCTTTCTGTATGGTCATCCTGCCTATAACACTGTCTCATTCAGTATATTTATATTTCCTCTGGCTGTTCACTGACTGCACACTGGTCTTCATCCTCAGTACACAATTATCCAACAGATCTATTCAACGCTGTCTCGTAAATGTCTCCCAATTCCACTCTCCTCTCTATACTCTGCCCAAACTGGTCTAACACAGGTCTGCCCAGGTTTGCCTTCTCCCTCACCCAGTCTATTGGAAGCCTGGGCTTCCAAATTGGTTCTCTTTGCTCCAGTTCTCCCTATCTCTAGTTCATTCTCCACATGCACCCATGTTCTCCTAAAATGAAGGCTTGTCCGTGCCACTTGTTGGCTTCCAAATCTCCAGTGGTTCCCTAGCAGGTGCAGAGTAAGTTCCAACTTTTTGGTGACGCATTGTAGTTCCTCCATAGTCTGACCCCAACCTATTGTTTCAGCTCTTTCTTTTTTTCCACTACATCTGCTCACACAGCAGATGGTGGGCTCACTCCAGGTTTGATTCTTCCAGAACATACTCTGCCCTTTCCTGCTTCTTCCTTGGCCCATGGTGTTCCCTCTCCTGGGAATGTCATCTTCCCTACTTCGAGCTCCCATCAAACTTTGTTGAAATAAGTGATACCCATCCTTCAGGCTCCAACATTCCCTAATCTTGAAAATAGCCTCTGCCTGCTCTCCAAGTGTGGTTCACCGTTCTCCCCCATGAGGCCCCTACAATGCTGCTTCTCAAAGCTGAGGAACTTTTAAAAATGCTGACTTCCTGGGGCACCTGGGGGCTCAGCTGGCTAAGCATCCAACTCTTGATTTAGGCTCAGGTCATGATCTCACGGTTCGTGAGTTTGAGCCCCACATAGGACTCTGCACTGACAGGAGGAGCCTGCTTGGTATTCTTTCTCTCTCCCTCTCTTTCTCCCTCTCTGGCTGACACTTGCTCTTGCTCTCTCTCTCTCTCACGCTCTCTCTCTCTCTCTCACAGCAGCAGCAGCTTACTTACTTATCTAATTAAATCAAAATCCCTGGGGAGTCATCATTTTGAAGCCCCCTCCTCACCCCTACCCCACCAGTTAGTTTCATATTGCCCAGCTTTGAGAAGACTTGTTCAAGTATTTGGCTTGTATCTCTTCTACTTTTCACATTTAATTAGTATTTGTTTATTGAGTAAATATACCATGAACAAAAAGTGTGTTACTGAATCAGGCCCAAGATAAAAAAAAAAAAAAAGTAATAATAACATTGCATAGGCATTATATTTTATCATGTTTTCAAATCTAGTATAAAAATACATTATAGGGCCACCTGGGTGGCTCAGCCAGTTAAGCGTCTGACTTCAGCTCAGGTCATGATCTGTAGTTCATGAGTTCGAGCCCCACATTGAGCTCTCTGCTACCAGCACAGAACCTGCTCCAGATCCTCTGTCTCCCTCTCTCTCTGCTCCTCCCCTGCTCACTCTCTTTCTTTCTCTCTCTCACAAAAAATAAAATATTTTTTTAAAAACACGTTATAATAAAATACAATACCTTATATTCTAGACACTTGTGTACGTGTCTTTCTAATTCTACTCCCTGAGAAGAGAAAGACTATTTCTCATTTATCTTTCTATCTTTCGGCACCTAATAACAATGACTCATATTCAATAAAAGGATGGTGATTTAGTTAATTAATATGTTTGTTAATGTGTTAACTTTTGGGTTAATGGAATGACATTTTAACTCCAAACTCATCTGGCCTGAAAGACACAGAAAGTTGTCTTTGCACTGCTGACTCTGCAACAGTGTCTCATGCCATCATCTCAGGGACAAAGACTGGTTAGCCCCACACTGGCCAGTGCCCACAGCCTGGACAGGGGAAAGCCTGCCGACCTCTGAATCAAACTTCCACAGGCCCCATATGAGTTTGCCGACTTCTGACAGAAGCATGGACTTAAGCTACACTCTTGATAACTCCTTAAGGCGGGGGGAGGAGGAGAGGGCAGATCACTAAGTTAAGAGGCTTCCATTTTCCAAACAGTAGCTCAGCCCCCAGCTCTAAGATAAAGGAAGCACAGGGATTCCTTTCACCTGCAGTCAAGGAGAGGGAGGCCCAGAGCTCCAGGTTCTGTATGAGGTCAAGTTATCATCTGCTGGCCCGCTATCATGGCTGTGTGCACCTGGGAGACAAAATGATAAATACTTAGAAACTTAGGAAGTTTCATTTTGTGCCTTTACCAGAACTTTCAGATAAAACCGAATACTTTGCAATCTGCAGCAATGAGGGTTTCAACTTTCAAAAAGATCAACATTCCTCTGAAGAAGAAAAGAGTGAATGGGTTTTTCAACTTTCCTGATTTAAAGCCATTTCCCCATTGAAGAAATTCAAGGACCCACAAACACTGTCCAAATGGCATAGTCATATATGGCAACATGACTGTCATATTTCTTACAGGGTAAATATCTTAAATGGTCAGCTAAACCTTGCTGAGGTGAGAAATTAACAGAAGTTACAATTGCAAAGTGCCTAAATTTACATCATTCATCTTCCCTTTCCCTTTGTTTTAAATAAAACTTCGAAAGGGGAAACATTATTTTCATTTTTTCAGATCTGTTCCCTTTTTTTTTTTTCACATCACTGAAACTCCCAACCAAAATAGGGAATAAGGAAAATCAACCTTAAAGCTGAACCTATCGATTCTACCTTCCTTTCAATTTTCTCCTTAAAATGCTTCAGATGAATAATATTTCACTTCTCAGAAAAGAGAAAATTGATATCTTGGGCAAGCTGTAATGCAAATGAACATTAAAAGTACCAGAGAATCCACCTTTTTTTAATGATTGGTTTAAGTGGGGGAGGGGTCAATGCTCAGTAAAATCTTGACGCACAAAGTCAGTTTTGTGCTCTTGCCCTACTCTGAGGCCACCTGGAATATTCTCAGCCACAGCCTTAGGAACCAAGGAACCCCTTGCTTTATGCCCAGCCCGTTATCCGTCCCTCATTCCCTGGAGACAGGTCTGTGTCAAGAGACCTGACTCTCCTCCTCCCACTAAAATGTTTGTGAGTCTTCAGTCCCCCAGGGCCATACTCTTCACTGATCCATCCATCTATCTCATTGGTGTATCAGTGACTTCATATGAGAAATTAGCATTTTCACAGGGGCCTCCTGGAAATACTTTTACTCCCCAAAAAGGACTTTAATAGTGACAAGATGCCAAGCGACAGAGATGATGTTTGGGGGTAACACACTCTCCTGGTGTCCGCCAGCTCATCCCAGAAAGCCAGCTACCTATCTCACATCCCACAGTGCTGGCCTTATTTGAAAGATTGAAAGTCTCTTTACACAGATTCTCTCAAAGGAAGTTGTCACTTTAGGCTTCACAAACCAAAACTCTTCCAAAATCAGGTGCTTGGGGAAAAAAAAAATTGAAGTACTTTTAATAATTTAAATGGCTCTTCTCTGCACATGCCCAGAACCCAAATCCCTTTTCTAACTGAAGTGCTTATATAAAAATTTGACAGCTCTTATAATTTTAAATAGCTCTACACTGAGTATGCCTAGAACCTTGATCACTTCCAAATTCAAGGGCTTATAAAAATTTGAAGCACTCCAATAATTTTAAATTGCAATGCACAGTGTAGAGTGATTTAAAATTATTGGACTGCTTCAATTTTTTTAAAAGGTCTTCAATTTGGAAGCGAGTCAAGCAGCATTCTAATACAGTGGTTTAAGACATAGTGTGCTAATCTAAAACTTAACACCTAAAAATAATGAAAATTAAACCACATGAGCTTCCCCCCCCCTTTTTTCTTTCTTCATTCCTTTTTTTTTTTTCTTTTCTTTGAACTAGGGGAGGGACACTTACAGAACACCTGAAAAGTTGAGAAGTGTCTGGAGAGGAAAGTTAAAGCTCAGCCCATAGAGGGAAAAGGGTGCCGGGGAGGGGATGGGGAAGGTACAAGTAAAGGCAGGAGGGCTAGGGAAACAGAAAATCAAATGAAATCAGAAGAGCCAGAACTGAATGAAGGAAAATGAGAAAGAATATGACTTGGAGCACTGCATTCCAGAAAGTTTTCAATATCTAGAGATGCAAATTGGACAGCCACTCCCTCTAAAAATGACTCCTTTAGTTGTTGCCTTGTTTGTTTCTCTGATGAGGCTCTCAGAATTTGTATCTGTGTTGACTCAGGGTTTCCTCTCATAATTTTGGTTGAGATGGCTTTTAGAAACCTGGCTTATCATCCAAATGTTCTCAGTCACAGCCACTTATAAGCAAAAGACATATTTTTTTATTATATCTTCCCATGGCAATCTACACCTCTGTTCTGTCAGAATAGCTAGCTAGGTGTGTTTTCTTTGTTTCGAAGTATCAATGTTCTTTTCCCCTAATCTTTTCTTCCTACCCACCTTCTAATTTCCTTTCTGCCTTTCTTTCCCCTCCATCACTACCTCTTTCTTCAACTACCAAAAACTTCACAAGTTTAAAGATTATAATGATTATTTTTACACAGTGGCTCTTTCTAACTCACCCACTGGGCAAAGCTGCAGGTCACAGCAAGCAGTCACAACAGTATGGAGACCCTGAGCAACGTCCCCTTGATAAACAGCATCTGTTGTAAATAGGCTCCCTCAACATTTACCATAAAGCAACCTGTGCTTTTAAACGCCGTCTAAATGTGCTTTATTCCATTTACTTGTTGTGAGCTGTTTCGCTCTACTGGCTAGATAATGTGTGTCTTAAAATATTGTGTAAATACATATATAAATGATAGCCTGTACTATTTCCCAGGGACCCACGGCAATCGGGGCTCAAAATGAAAAGAAGTCTATAGATGCTGAATTTTGGCACCTTTCCCACCATAAAAGACCAATCATATGATATTGTCTACAGAATGGAAAAAGAAAAGAGCACAACATAGTTAAGAAAAGGTGGGGTAAGCACACTAAAACAAAAATGTTATTCATCCAGAGATGTGAGGGCCCTAAGAAAAGGACAAGGAGGAGTTGTGGACCTGAGCAAAATGAAATGGTAGGGAACATTTGCATGGACTAAACTTTGGAAGAAAGTTAGTGAAGAAGAGTAGGGAATTCAGAGAGCATGTTAGATGGAAACAGCTCTGTACACATTTCTTCTAAGCTCTGTGTTGCTCCCCTGTCCCCTGGACACAGAGGTGCCTCAGGCATAAGCAGCACACTGTCCTCAAGCCGTGCCGTGGAACAGCTTAAAATATGCCATGCTCATTGATTCTACCGGCTTCATCATGAGTCTACCCATGACTTATTGTAGATCAGCCTGGACCTGGAAGTTAAACTGTGGTTTTGTATAATTTCCAATTATTTCTCAGTTTGGATGATACCTTATCATTATTTCTTACAACAATAAAAAAGAATAAATGCATAAAAGTCTATTGGCAGCAAAGACTATTAGGCATTAAATTTCAAAACAGACCAGATTAAAATGAATGGTTGAAGTTCAAGGTAATCAAGAGCCTTAAAAGTAGTCTAGAGTCTAGCACTGAGTGGGAAGAAGAAAATAAACATGAAGGGAGAAAATCCTTTAAATCAGAATTTTCTTAATAGATATGTGAATATAACAAACACCCTAATCCACTATCTAGACCCTGACTAGTATCTGGGTAAGAGTAGGTTTGGGGTGAACAGCCGCAAAAGCAGGGTAGCACAAACAAACTGAAGTGTCAAGTTCTTAAAGGCTAGGAGTTTACCAATGGGATGTGGGAATGAATCTAGGCCCCTGGTTGTGAAACATACCAGGAGATGATTAGGAACATTTGCTGAGGAGCAAACAGATTTTTAGGTCACGTGTCCGTAGAGATGTCACCACTTAATAAAATGACAAAATCTATCTATCACATAGGCATGAACACAGAACAATATAAAGAGGTTAACAGAAATTGATGGCATCCAAGGTTTAATTTTACACTGAATGGGAGTCTTTGGTGATTGAAATAGACAAAGATGTATAGGGTTATCTTGTTGAAGAGGCTGTGCTAATTACTGGCACTTGTCATTTCTCCATAGCTTTATCTAAGTCAAGAAGGCTAACTAGCTTCTTTCTCCCCAGTGTGCATTGTTTGTTCAGGAGCTTTTGCTGAGGAAGCCTTTTTTCATAACTGCACCTCATTATTAACAGGTTCATAAATAAATGAGTCCTAATATTTTTCTCCGTTAGCATTTATGATAGGGACATTTGGTCTACAAAAGATTACACTTGTCTTTAATAAAAATAGGCACTTGCGCATGAAGCCTATTAGGCCCTTGTTACTCTGGAAGAGGAGGAAAGGGGAGGAACCAGAGTTTAAATTTAAAACAATAACAATAACCCAGTGTGCTTGCAGCATTGTAAATAGAGACTATTAAAGGAGCTTCAGGACTTCCCTCACAACTAACGCCTCAACCTTCTCTCCTAACCTCCAACCCTCCAAGATGTGAAGACAAAGTCAAGAAGTATTAAATGAGCATTTTCCATACAACTAGGACTGTGCTAAGTATTGCAAAGGACATAAAATTATAAAGCATAGTAACTATCCTTAAGGAAATTCCACTCTAGTCCAAGACCCGAAAAAAGAATTCAAGGAGATGCTTGATCGATCTAGACCTACGGGTGTAGTGCTCTCAGCGGGTGTAGGATGCAGAGTCAGCGAAATTTGGTTTGGCCTGAGATCATTAAAAGTAGGTTTTCTAAAAAAGAACTAGGGTTTGTAGAGATCTCAAGGGTTGCTTGTGGGTTTAGATAAATATGAGGAGATAAATATGAGATAAATATTGGGGGGAAAACATTCCTGGTTAAGAAATACACATGAAAAAAGGCAGAGGTAGGTAGGAAAGTGACATATGGGGGCAATGAAAATTGTTAAGGAATTTACTATTATTACTGTGGGAAATAATGTTGAATATGTGCCTTGAAAGTCACAGTGCGTAGTGGAAGTTGATAATATGGAATCACTTTAGTTCATAATCAGATGAAAGCCACCAGAATATTTAATGAAACAACAGTCAAGCAAGGAGACATCTCAAGCATAAATACCACCAGATGGTAGTGGCTATAGCAAAGAGAAAGGTTTAGAACCTGAAAGACATTTCAAAAGGGGTCTCAACGAGACTTGAGGGACCCTTGGGATGAGATACGAAAAGAAAAGAAAGACACCCATGAGGATAAAAAGACCGGAAGAGGAGAGGAGAAGTGCTAGAAGGAGGAAATTAAGAAGAGGAAACTGGATGTGATTGTAGGCATGTTAAATAAGAGATAAGGACAGCACAATGAAGCCGGACAAACATACTCTGATGATGGTGTACATCAGACCACAGGTAGTAATGGAAGGCATGAGTGTGCTTGAGCTTTGAAAAAGTAAGAATGTGTAGAGAAAGTACAAAGCCTTGATCAATACCCATAACTGTTGGGCAGAAGTTCACGTCTGAACCATCTCTTGGCCACAGGTCAAGATTTCCTAGAAGCAGATTCCGCAAGTGTCACAGGTGCTAGCAAAGGAAAAGAATTAGAGCCACAATGGAGCAGGAAAGCCAGCACCCAGAAGAGCTAAGACATGTCCTGCAAATTGCCAGTGGCAGAAGGGATCAGAGGAAAATATGGACTCATGTGGAACCAGCGGCCAGAGCCAGGGACAAGAAGTCAGTGAGTGACCAGCCAAGCCGAGGACCCCTTAGGTGGGTACTCACAGCTTCCTTTCCTGACCCCCTGGACACGATGAGATTTGAATGAGCAGCACTGCAGCTTCAAGAGACAGAGGCAGATAGAAGAAACAGAACCCAGAAAATGAGCTGAAACAACCTGCATTCATTCCTTGTGCGCAAGGGCCATCATTATTTTTTCCTGCATCATTTTGATTAGTTACCCCCCCCCCAAAAAATCTATGGTTCCTAACATTTCCGTGTGTCTGTGTGTGTATCTCTAACACAAAACAGAACAAGGCACCTCAAAACCAGGGTATGGCACTCATTATAAAATGCCAACCACTCTAAGAATGTAAAAACTCCTCACATTTCACTAGAGCTAAAGTATTAATATTTATTAGCTGACTCTGTGATAACTTAGATAAGTCCTTTATTAGAGAGAGGGGAAAAAAAAAGCCTAGATGTCCCTCTGCCTATTTTTGAAAAAGTAGCCCTTCTTCAAAAAAATCAACAAATGCTTTCTGGACTTTTCCTGAAT
>NW_027530368.1:13650905-13782313 GCF_008692635.1 Crocuta crocuta | reverse complement strand
GGAGGGCTCGGGGGAGGGGAGGGGAGGGGGAGATAAAAAGGAAGATACATCCATCCATGTACTTATCTATTTTCCTAGCACTCCTCAATTTTCTAGCAGGATTCTGAAAAGATATATATGTTTTTAAAGGCACCCCTTTTGAGGACATCCATTTTGCACTTGCATCCCCCACATTTGCACATGAAAAAAATCCATCACTGTGTATACAAATGCCAAATTGCAATGCAAATAGGCATTTGTGTGCCCAATTACCCATTTTGTGTGTTTGCAAAACGGATGTGCGGGCAAATTCTGCAGGTGTGAGTTGGTAGCCTGCTGGAAACTTGGCTCCCATTGAGTCAGCTCCAAATAAGGTGCTGTGTCCCAGTGGTGTGGCTGAGGAGAGAAAGGCCCATCTCAAGAACTGCCCTCCATGAAACACCAGGTGTAGACCTCAAGCAGCCAGGACAGAGAGGAAGATAAAAACAAAGGAATCTAAAAAGTAAAAGAACTTTGGACTTACCTTTGATGATGGAGTATGTTCTAGAAGCACTAAGGGTTTTCCCTTGCATGACCCAAAACCCCCTTACTGCATACTTTTTATTGGGAAACTCCATTCTTAATTTTATTTTACTTTGGCTTTATTTTGGTAAGAACATGTAACATCAGATCTACCTTCTCAACACATTTTTAAGTTGACGATACTGTATTTTCAACTATAGGTACAATGTTATATAGCAGATCTTTAGAACTTACCTTGTTTAACTGAAACCTTATGTTCCTTGAGAAGCAACACCCCACTTTCCCCTTCCCGTGGCCCTGGCAACCATCATTCCATTCTTTCAGTCTATGAATTTGACAATTTTAGATATTTCATATAAGTGGAATCATGAATTTGACAATTTTAGATATTTCATATAAGTGGAATCATGTATTTATTTGTCATTCTGTGACTGGCTTATTTCACTTTGCATACTATCCTCAAAATTCATCTATGTGGTCAAATATTGCAGAATTTCCCTCTTTATTGAGGCAGAACAACATTCCATTGTAGGTACAGACCACATTTTCTTTATCCATTCATCCATCAATGGACATTTAGATTGTTTCCATACCCTGGCTCTTGTGATTAGTGCTTCAATGAATGTGGGAATGAATGCTAATAACTACTTGAGGTCCTGATTTCAATTCTTTTGGATAAATACCCAGAAGTGGGATTGCTGGATCATATGGTAGTTCTTATTTTAATTTTTTGAGGAACTTCCATACTATTTTCCATAGCCACTGCACCATTTTGTATTCCCACTAACAGTGTCCTAGGAAATCTTATTCTCTAAAGCATATATTACATCTTTTTAAAGTGTGACTCTAAGATAGACATCCTAGCCAATACTCTGAATACCCTGATAAATCCCAAAGCTGTACCTGGTTGATCTGCAAGCCTGTAGCCACCACCATGTCAGTCACCAAAACCTTCTCCCTTTCTCTCAGAATTCTTAGGAAGGTGAGAAGAGCCAACAACACTTTTGACTTACTCAAGAATTCCCCTGCAGCCCACTGCCACCGAGGTGACCCACGACCGTCTCCTCCCAACATCCACGATGATCACAACATATATTCTGTCCCAAATTGCAATGGGAGAGTTATAAAACAGCATAACTCACAAAGATAAATGATCCTTAATTTGTGTGTTTATTTGTTGTATCTGAGATAAGTCAAGCTCAAAATTGGTACATCCAGGAATTTAGTGTTTCCTTGGCAAGTCTGTATCTGTGAAATCTTCACTTCACTGGATTTTTTTAAACAAGGTTATTGATTAAAAATAAAATTACATGGGGCACCTGGGTGGCTCAGTTGGTTAAGCGTCCAACTTCGGCCTCGGTCATAATGACAGCTCTGAGCCTGGAGCTTGTTTCAGATTCTGTCTCCCTCTCTCTCTGCCCCTCCCCCACTCATACTCTCTTTTTCTCTCAAAAATAAATAAACATTAAAAGAAAAAAAACTTTAATAAAATTACATAAAGCTCTGCTCTTTTTGTGTGTATCTGATTATATGAAAATCATTTAAAAACCACTGTTGTCATCATATAAATTTCATTTTAATCCTCTTTTTTATATCTAACAGGACTTCAGTTAAAAAAATCAGAGCAAAATACAGGTAACCTGCTTAATCATAAAAGTACCACTTCCTTTAGGATGTCAGTAATTCTCAAAATTGCCTTAGATATTTGCCAGATATCAGAAATGGGTAAAGTAGTATTTTAAGTGGCAGAAATGCATTAGTACTATGTAAGTACATGATCCTTAATGTACTAATCTCGGCAATATGTGTAATGAGGACTTTCAGTAACACTTATTTTAAGTGTCCTCTGAGAAATGCTAATTTACAATGAAACACCTATGGAAGTACATGTGACATCTACATGAATACCAAATGAATTCATTTTGATCAATGCTATTACAATGAATATAAAATGAATTCACAATGATAGGACATTTAAACTATTACCAAATTTTCTTTTAATACTACATGTGCTATGGAGATTAGCATATGTTAAGAATCAGATTGAATATATATGCATATATGACATATATATGTATACATATTTACACATATGTACCCATGTAAAGCAAAAAATATATCCCTACTAATTATTTAATTAGCAAGTCCCCTTTTAAAAAGAAACATTTCATTCACTCACACAAACATACACACACACACACACACAATCTTAATGTGCAAAATGCTTATGTCATGTTTATAAAATTGCATACTGGATATTAACAAACATAAGATTTGCATTTTAGAGCAAGCAAACAAACAGGCTGTGTGGATTTTAGATTTGACAAAAGATATTTCCAAATCTACATTTTGAATTTTCCTGACTCTTTCATGATAGTAATAGTTGGTAAATTGATTCCTACTACTTATTAAAACTCACCACTGGCTTTTATGGCTAGTCAACGATAATCAATGATGGATGGACAGATGTATGAGTGAACAGTAAATAGTATAATGTTTAAATATAATCTCTGAGAGATTGGAGTTTTTATTCAGTTTCCAAAAAGCCAGAATGTGTAGGGAAAGGGTCAATTGTCCACTTTTGATAAGCTACTCCTTTTTGATGATAAACTAAGACTCATAGACTGTGGGCACTCATTCTTTAGTTAGTCTGACCCACTGTAAAATATGTAACCTCCTAACAGTCCACAAGAATTGACCTTGGAGGACTAAGTCTCTGGTCCCATTTAGAGTTTCAAGGATCTAACATGAGCAGGCGAACAGTGGTCTCCCAGCTGAAACCAGTGAGAATCCATACTGTGGTCTAGATCTCACCTCAAATCACAGGGGATCTCAGATGATCTGCATACCTAAACCAGACTCCACTCAAATAATAATCAACTCCTCTCCATCTATATTAGTTCCTACCTCCTTACCATCACTCACATGCATTCCCTCCTCTTCTTAACTGCCACTACCTTGGCTCAGAACTTCATTATCTCTTGCCTAGGTACTTGAAATAGCCTTGTAACTGATCTGTCTCCCTGACTCCCTGCTTCCAATAAGTCCTACACATTGCCAACCAGATTATCTTTCTAGTAAGTATATCAGATCATGTGACTCATCTGCTTAAAATTTCTCAATGGCTCCCTCCCACCTACAGGATTAAAACACAATGCTTTGTGGGGTACTTAAGGCTCAGCCAGTCTGTCCAGCTGCAGCTCCCTCCATGATATCCTACATGTGCTTTATGCTCCAGCAGTGCTGAGCTACCACAGTGTCTTTCTGCATGGTTCCTTCTGCCTGGCAGTCCTCCCCTCACCTGCCTGCCTGAAAACACCTGCTCGTTCTTTGAATTTCAGCTCAAAAGCTTCTTCTATGAGGTCTTTCCTGTCCCCTGGTGCCATCTGAATCCCATAGATTCCACTGTGGCACTTTTTACACAGAATCATAATCTTCTGTTAACATGTCCATAGAGTAACGACTATAAAACCATGAGCCAAGAACAGTATTTTATGTATCTTTGTCTCCCGAGCCACTGCCCAGTGGCTGACACATAATGCTTTTTCAATGGCTGTTGAGTAAATAGACTTGCCTCCTAAAGATGTCATTATCCTTTCTGCTGTCCATTCTTCAAGCGGACATTCAGAAATCTGGGCTCACAAGTTGCTTGGTAAGCACCATTCTGATTTTAATTGATGTGGTGAGAACATTCCAAATGTGTGTGGGCAAAAGAGTGAACTTGAAAGTTCAAGTCATTCTTGAATATCCCAAACCTCCTAGGACATCAAATGATTGTAACATTGAGCTAAAAATAAGAATAGTGAGGATTTATTAATCACCTGCTATACGCTGGGCATGATGCTGACTGCTTTATGTAGATGACTTTATGAAAATCTCACAGTTGTCACATCACATCATTATTAGTACCCCTATTTTACAGATGAAGAAACTAGGGTTCAAAGAAGTCAGGTGACTTGGCCAAGACCGCAGGCTAAGAAATGGAGAACCCAGATTCAAGCACAAGTCTGGCTGGCTCCATTTTTAGGCTCCTAACTTGACAGCATTACATTTCCTAGGGTATGCCAGAAGTTTCTACAGTTTCTAGAGGAGAGAACCTAACAATTGTATGGAGGAAATTCCAGAGTTTTACGTATAAGTTTAAAAGTCAAAATAACCCAGGTCACTCAACTGTCACTCAGTCCATTTTCAATAAAGGGAAACTCTTTTTGCCTTATAAATTTTGGATTAAAATCCTCTCACACAGGAATTGACATCTTGATTAACTGGGAGATGAAGTGTGATGGTTCAACCAATTCTAGTAGGCTTTTTTTCTTTCTTTGGCAAAGCTTTGCTGCCCAGTTTTTTAAAAATTCATTTTCGAGTGATTCCTAGCATTCTTTACTCTCTCTTTTTTTCTAGAAAGCAGACTGGTACCATTTCTACTTTTTACTCTGATGGAAAGAGAGTTACTAAATCTGAACTTGGCTTCTGGTCTTTCCTTGATTTTGGTCTTTGCTTGGCCTGGAAAGTATCCTAGGTGGACTGAAACGAGGCTCCCAAAATGAACTCCACTTTGAGTCTGAACACTTTTTTAGAAGACACAAAAAAAATTATAATGTTTGTCTGTTTCTGGATTGAACTTAGCTTCCAGCCAAGTTCAAAGCGGGAGGTGGGGGTGGGAAGGAGCTCACTGCCAAAACTCAGGGACACCTCTCCCTGGCAGCAAATACCCCTGGAAACCCTAAGGCCACATCTGTCTGTGGGCATGTGGGAGTCTCCTCTTCATCTGGTGCCAACTGATTCCACTTTCAGTTAGAGCAATGAAGACATGCTGATATTGTTCAAGTCAAAAGCAGTAGCTTCTGTAAGCATCCCTAAAGGTCGGAGACAATTTGGCCAATCAAGATCTCCTGCCACTTCCCACCACTGGAAGCTCGACTCTTCACCAATTCAGTAGATTCTAATACTCAAGAGAAAAATTAGATTCCCCAAAGCCATCCGTGTCTTGAGATATCTCTATGCAGAAGACTTGGTAATAATTGGCCAGGAAAAAAAAATATATTTATATATATATCATCCAAAAAAGGAACTGGAACTTTGGGCTGGGTGTCTTGTGGGGGCTGAAATAAAATATCTGAGCCACAGGATTCAAGTCCTGATTCTTTTTCTCCACTTCTAAACTGCCAGAAAACTCCCAACTCAAATATTACCTTTGCTGGGACGTCATTCTCTCGTCCCACCTCTTCAATATGTTGTGTTTGTCCCCTGGTTCCCACAGTGCCTCATTCAGACGTCCATCATCTTACCCTCCACAACACAGTGTAATTAGATGCCGACATAACTCTGAAGTCACTGATGGAGGGACTGTGTTCCCAGTTCCTGGCACATAAAATAGAGGTCAGCATACTTCCTTCTGTAAATGGCCAGAGAGTAAACATTTTGGGCTCTGCGGTAACCTGGTCTCTGTCATAATTGTGCAGCTGCTATTGTAGTGCAAAAGCACCTACAGACAGTATGAAAACAAAGGGGCCTGGCTGTGCTCCAAAACTTTATTTACAAAAACAGGTGGTGGGTCCAATTTGACCTGGAGACCAGGGTCTGCCAACTCCTGAGGCAGACCATCCAGTGAAAAGTATAAAGAGGGGAGGGCGGGAGGCGACCAGGAAGGAAGGGGGAGAGGAAGGGAAGTGGAGACGGAAGACGAGGTAGAGAAGGAGAATAAACCCAGAAATAAAGTCAGAATGAAACAAAATTTGATATGCTTCCCAGATGGTAAAGAGCTATTCCTAGTGAGTTTCTCTTCAGCAAAGCATTCAGTCCATGAGAAACAATTCTAATTAGAATCCTCCTATTATACTTCACATTGTATTCTCTACATGTAAATCTTCCAAACAGTTTCTCTCTTTTGGCAAATCATTATTTCCCATTTATTAAGACAAAGTACAGTCGAAGGGCTCCATTGCTGCCTTATAACTGCAGCCTGCCTACAGGTGTCCTATTTTATGCACTGAAAAGAGAGTATTGTTTTGTCACTCTCTATGCAGGAACTATGAATGCCTGGAAACAAATGACTTTTGACTGCTGATCAGAACCTCACTTTAATCAGTTACTGGTCTATGATCAATAATTAATCATGCTATTCTGTCTAGGTAATAAATAATGGGGAAAATATCAATGAATATATAGTTGGCCAGATTCTCCCTGGGGCAAAACACAAAAGGACCAGCATGAAAGTCTATCTGGATAACCCTGTGGATTCTCGGTGTACAGCGTTAGTTGAAATTCCAAGAGGGCTTGGACTGGTAGCAGTGGAAAGAGCCTTGTCACCACCAATACCTCCCTCTAAGCCCCTCAGGACTAATAATCCCTGCTGGGATCAAATGTGTGTGTGCACAGATAACTGAAAAGGAGCCTGTGACACTGGGGGCATGTGGGACAGGCCAGCATTTCACAGGCACAAGCAGTTGGGTGGCAGGAAGAGCAGACACCCACTCTGGTTCATACTGCAATGTTTGTAGGCTAGAAGCTGTGCGTCCACTGCAATTTTACAAGCTGAAACCTAGACACGTACCCAGTGACTTTGCTAGTCAAGTTTTCTGACGGGATAGTTTATAAACAATAAATAATCATATTGCTTTCTATTGCCATATAACAAATTACCACAAATTTAGTGACTTAAAACAACACACATTAATTATCTCCTGGTTTCTGCTTGCAGGTCGGGCGTGTGGCAGGGATCTCTACTCAGGGGCTCGCATGGCTGCAAGTGCAGTATCCATCAGGGCCATGTCCCTTTCTGGGGCTTGGGATCCTCTTCTAAGCTCACGTGGTTGTCGGCCAAATCCTGTTCCTTGTGGTTGTATGACCAAGGGTCCTGGCTTCTTACTGGCTGTCACCATAAGAATCACACCCTGACTTACATGTTTAGTCAACCTCCAAGTAGAGGCATAGGTAATGAGAACATACACAGCGGAGGGAGATCCAGAGGGAACTGCTACCATAGTTCATGAGCTAGTGTTCTTCAGTACTATTAGACTAAGACGATCTTGTCCTTTTTTTTTTTTTTTTAACAGCGTGAGAGTTCTCCCTGAGCAAATACTCTAGGCAGAAGTGTCTATCATAGAGAGTCACACTACCATCATGCTAGATTTATAGGTCCACGGTCTTTATGTTAATGTAGGAGGAACCTAGCATTCAGATTACAACAATATTTTTGACACAAAAGTTATGATACTTTTTATCAAACATTCTCTGTTGTCTTTGAATTGGTCTGGGTTAGCATAAGAAAAGCATCATTTGTACTGTGACACTAGCAAATTGCCTAATCTATTTAAGTCACCTGCTTTGAGTCAGGTGTTTTCTTTTTATTAACTTATTTCCCCCAAGACATCAACCAAACTCATAGGCAGCTTCCCTAATAGAGCGTGACACCTGCCAAAGCCTAGATCTGCTGTCTTGGCCTCACAGGAGCTGGCCTTGCCAGGATGGCCCATAGTGCCACGCAGGAGCATCCAGGCACATGAAGTATCAGTGTCTCTGCACTCTTTACAGCTCCAAAGGATGAGGAGGGCCCCCAGATTTACTGAGAAAATGTGATAAAGAAAAACTCTCAAGACCACCTAGGTAACACCCTAGCAAGCCTGGAAGTAAGTCCTGGAAGTCCTCAGGGTGTTATGTATCTAATAATTGTCCATCTATCTGCTATCTACCTTCCCATGTCTATAGTCCCCACCTTCTCTGCCATCAATCAATTACTGAAGGGTTCGTTCCCAGGTTTTGTGAATAGCCATCTGAACCCTCTTTAAAATTGAAGCAGTGGGCCCCAGCGCCCTTGGAACCACACACCTAAAAACTGCACCTTTCAGTGGTACAGCTTTTATCAGCCATTCTCTTTCAATACCGCCCTTGAATAAAGCAAGGTGGTCAAAGGTAGATTCCTCCCAAGCTTGCAATAAGTGCCTCAGGATGGCATAACCCTACTTTGCCATATTAGACACATGAGCTTTCAAACGCCAGGGAAGCAGGAAGAGATCTCAGAGCAGTGTGAATTACATTAAAGTACATGAGTAGATTCAACTGCGAAAAATCTCAGCACCCTGAACCCTCCCACGGGCAAGGGGGCTTCTGTGTAGTTGGTGTTTTTCCATAACCTCTTGGAAACACAGGCAGCACCCACCTCTTGTGAAAGGAAAATGACTCTGGAGGACACTTTTATCAGGTCGCTTTTACTCCTAAGAAAGATGAAAGGTTGACAGGAAGCTGTCTGTCATCCAGAAACTCAGATGACTAAGTATGTACCAGGCACCACCCTCAGTTGATGGGGATCTAGAGCGGAGTGAGGTAGGCATACACGTGTGCACACAAGCCTCACACTACACAGAAGCACCGATGTGGGAGAAACTTACTTGGCTTATCGGCCACCCAGACTGGCTGCCTTCGCTGAATTGGAGAGGACTTGCAGCCACTTCAGAGGAGGGTACACAGCCAACGCAAACCAAACACAATCTGCTTCTTTGTGAATTGCAAGCAATTCCCAACTGCCTGAGCTAATGGTACGGAGCAGTAGAGCAGATAACCCAATACGGTGGATAATCTCAAAATCATTTTCCATTTGGCTTGTGGAATGAATTAAATGATTTGTTTCAGCTTCAGCAGATTTACCTTCCTAATTATGTTTTTTGTTAGGCTAGAAACATTCAACATCACAAGATGTTGCCAGGGATTTTAAAAGTATGGCAGATAATAGCCATGGGAAAGATCAGAACAGGGGTCACCTGGGCTCATCGACATCCACTGAATGCCTACTGTGTGCAAGCTGATGAATGAGACTGAAAGTGATGAAAGACATGACTTCTGCAGTCAGGACTGTAATGTGGTAAACAAGACCATATCTAGAGGTATGAAAATATACCTTGAAGATAGTTGGTTATATAAATGCAGGTAAAGCAAGGACATTTCTATACTTGAGAATCTCCCTAGATGTTCTATAAATATTTGTTGAATAAATGAATCAATTGATAAACAATGCATATCTGGAAAGAATTCAAAAAAAATACTTCCAACAGTAAGCATTCCTGGACTTCCAAGAAAAAGTAGCTTATTGTTCACTAGGATGGTTAGAAAAGATACTCCCTTAAATTAGAAGCTCCTAGCAGGCAGGCTACATGCCCCTCAAGGCTTTGGACAGGTGAATAACGTGGTGGAGTCTCTCCCTCTGTTGACTGACCCTCTTCCCTTGCATTAATCCTCATCATCTTCTACATCCCAACCCAATATCTCCTCCTCAGGGAAATCTTTCCAACCTCAGACTGTGTCAGTCTTCAGGGGTATGTATTCGTAATACCCTGTGCTTCACCTTGTGAAGTAAAATTACCCACCCAACCCAAAGTAAACACTTATCTTTGCAGTCTTTGTTGAGAGGCTGCTTCCTCTGATAGAACATAAGCACCACAGTGGCAGGGACAATTATCTCTCTCATTTTTGTTCCCGGGTTTGCAGCACCTAACAGTGTCTTGCATACAGTGAGGCTATGTAAGTATTTGTGGAGTGTCGAACTGAAATGCTGAAGTCAGGAAAAGACCTCTAACTGGGCCCTACGGAATGGGTAGGAAATCCTTAAATGAAGTAAAGGTAAGTTTCCTGGAATCCCAGGAACCTGGAGTCAGCCTGTACATCCGCACTAGATGAAAAGAACAGGAGGATTTCATGGGATCATTAGCAGGCTGCTTCATAAAGTTGTAATAAGGATTAGGAGTTATTAAAAAGCAACAACAACAAAGGTAGCGACCATCTATTGAGTGTTTCCCATAAGCTAGTTTAATGGATTATCTTATTGTCTCTCATAGCAACCTTGTGAAATAGCTATTATCCCTACTTTACAAGAAGACCAAAGCTCACAGAATTTAAGGTCACTATATATATATGTGTATATATACATACATATATATACATATATATATATATATATCAGAATGACTATTTGAAGCCAGGCCTATTCATCGAAATGACTCCAAAGCCTGTGATCTTCACCAGTGAGCAAATGAGGTACTATTCTCAAAAACATTTCATAAATTGTAAAGCATTCGGCAGCTATAATATGTATGGGTACAGATAAACACAGTCAAACATCCAGATAAGAGACCAGCTAGCTAACCAGCTAACTCAAATTTTCTCAGTAACTAAATACACCTCTATTTTATTGGGTTATGTAAGCCTTGCCTTGCAGGGCTAGTGAAAATCCAAAATGTTCTGCTATCTGAAAGACCAAATAATGTGGGTCCCCTTGACACCTATATATAAACAGGAACAATGGAAACACCCATGTACTTTGCTTCGAATGAAATGTTTTAACACTTTTTTTTTTCTTTTCTACTAACACTTAAGGAGACTGAATAAATATTAAGACCAGCGTGGCCTCTCAGTAAATTCAAGGCTAATTGGCCCAACTGAAAGGGACTATCGGAATAGATTCATATACTTACAACCCTTGGGCTGACAGAACCACCCAGTTGTTTTGGTGTAACGAAGTCTAGATCTCTGGACCATAAGCTCCGAGGAGAGAGGGTCCAAGTCTGTCGTTAACCTTTGTATCTCTGGTGCCAGCACCATAGAAGCACACAACACATTCACATTTAGGGAACGAAAGAGTGAATGTTTAAGAGCCAGTTAATTTTAAGTGTAAAAGGTTAAAGGGACAATGAAAGCCCTGGACTATATTATCTTCACTGTAATTGTCTGTGGTAGAACTGCTAAGTAGAACGGGATGGAGGCAGCATCAGATAGATTTGGCTAAATCTGGATTATTAAAAATATATATTTTAGTCACCAAAAAAGCATTTATTTTGCAACATAATGGCAAACAAATATAACAAATAAACGAACTGACTAGAATTTTCTTTTTCCTCCATAACTGGTTATCTTAGCATCCCATTGACACATCCTGATTGGCAGCTCCTAGATTATCATTGACTCTCAATTAGCATTTACTAGTATTATTATTAATAACAATCAGCATGTTTAACTTTCCTCTCAGGAGATGTCAATGGATTTTCATTTTTCAATAAAGAGGATTTGCAAAATGATTTGTTTTAATACATCTGCAAAATATGCCGCTGAAAATAATAAAACTTCTATTTGTCCTAATGATAGCCATTACCTCTCACACAGGTATGCCAGGGTAGGATACAGAGCTTTTTTTTGCGTGCCTAGCAGATCTTAGAGGTTTGCTGGGAGCTGGACACAGACCACCAAAAAGCAAGTAAGTCACCATCTCAGGAAGCATTCCTCAGATTCTGGTTTTTGAGACAAGTGGAATTATTCCCCACTAATTTATACACCAATGAAACTGGCCGGCTGGCAAGTCCACAATTAATGTGAATGCCAAGTGGGAAGGCAGCTTTGTTTCATCTCAGAGAACACTTCGCTGAACAGCAGCCTCCCCAGCTGAAATTGCATGCAATGTCTCTCTCTTTTAACTTGCAGCAGACGCTGGCATTTCTTCATCTCTATTCACTCTATCATTATGATGCATTATACAATGTAATGATGTAATACACCGGAAAGCCGAAATGTGCACGCCTTGCCAAAAATAATAATAAGAAAAGTATACAATTATTTTCTGCTATGAAAGCCACTATCACTATCATTTCATCCTTCCCCAGCCAAAATGAAAGCTTCCCTAATGGCTCAGAGTCTCTTTATGTTTGTGAATTGAACATGAATGTGAAAAGTAGGACGTCACCTCGTCTGTACTGAGTTAGAACTTTTAAGGGATGTAAACAAATTTATCACTTGAGCATGGCGGGCTGGCTCCAGGATCTGCTACAGCCATATTTTCGATGGTGTGATTCCTGGTGTGATTCTAAATGTTACCAAGTCTTTATTTGTTAATAACAAATTTGCTTAAAAAGGGTCTGCCTTTTCATGTTTCATTAACATTAACCTACAATCACAAGCCACCGTTCTGGGCAGGAATCACATTTCAGGGAAAAGTCACCGTCTGCTGGTAGCTGCATCCGTGGCTGATTAAATCAAAAAGAATCAAAGTAGTAAAACCTCAGAAATAAAGCCAACTAATTGTTACATTCCCCTTCCCCCTTACTGAGCCCTATTTTGAGTTACAGAAGCAGAAAATTGTTCTAATAATCAGATATTTTTAAAGCATCACAAGAAAATATTCCTGAAAGATTGCAATAGTGAGCAGACTTTCTTCATCCATTCTTCTGGTTCTGTCCCTCCTTTTCTTTTCTCCTCTCCCTGACTGCTCTCCCTGCCTGCTCCCATGGATTTTCTGGGTAGATTTTTTTACAGCATATCTAATATTTCTCCCTTTAGTACCACGGATCAACCTCTTAAAAACAGGACCAAACCAAAAGAGAGGAGCTAGGTCCCTGACCGTCCAGCTTGCTGCCAGAAGCTTTGTCAATTTGGACCGCAGCGATGTTTCAAAACGATATTTTCAGCGTTGTTATTATAATTGTAATTAGGAAGTGGCTGATGAGATGGAGACCAGAGATGAATTTGAAGGGAACACGGGGACCAGAACAGGGGCATGCTGCCGTTCCCTGCATTCCGTCTCCAGCTTTGAGGCAAGTGCCCTGACAGAGCTCACTCACAAAACCCAGCCACAGATCATAAAGCTCCTAAGTGGGCTGGCCACCAGCTTTATGCTGAAAATTTGTGGGATGCCATTTTTTTTTGCCTGGCAAAATTAGTAGGAATGTTTAACGTAATTAATTTTTATACTAAACACGTGTTGTTATTTTTTTTTAATGTACAATTACCAAACCATCGAAACCACAGTAGAGCACAATCAGATGTGCCTGAAAACACATAATTGACATAAAGGACGTGCAGGAAAATAACGTGAAAACATAAAATAAATGGTTATTGCTATTTAGAATCTGCATTTAAAGAGTAGAATTAATCATAATTATGCATTATTAGCTAATAATTGGGTGGAAGCGTACAGGGCATATCATGTTTATTGTTACTGGTACTGCCATTGTTACTGTTATTATTATTTTCTGTGGAAAATTTTACCAACCTGAGATTGTTTTGTAGAATTCCCAGTGATTACTCAGTGTGTACAGCCTGTAGACTGTTTTACATTATTTGCTCACCACTAAAACACAGTCATCTCTGGGGAAGACCTCAGAATATCCCAAACATTTCATAAAAATGCACTAGCAGGTGTAGGGCATATTTCTTCGTCCAGAAGAAAGCCAAAGAGGGGCAGAAAGTAAAGAGGCATGGATTCTCCATGCAGGGTAAGAGCAGCCCAGAGCAAAAAGCAGAACTATGCTGTTTTGCTGATTCAATCCTTATTCAACCTATTATTTCTTCATTCATTCCCTCTCTATACCCCCTCCCTCCTGTATATATACACACACATACGTATGTAATTTCTGTAAATATATATAATGTTCAGTTGCATATATGTGTGTATATACATATACATATACATATATATCCAACCCAAAAAATATACAAAGGATAAGATGCCGTGACTAGGTTTTTAATGACTGTTGATTGTCAATAGTTACATATGATATAAATTCTATCTGTGTCACTGAGGGTCAAAAGATAGAAAAGGTCCTGCCATTCAGCATTTTCAATCTTTAGGCTCCAAAACTTCAGGTTGGCAGCCTCGAGCTACCCACTCCAGTTTCTCTACTTTGGGGAATGTGTCAAGTGAACTATGATCAAATTCCTGTGCTTTGAAGCCATGAGACTAAATGACAGTGCATAAAACAGAAGTGGTGTCCTCAAAGTGTCAAAACAACCAGTCAGAAGGTGAAAAATTTGCTGACAAAGCCAGTTTTCTTGGTCTACATGAGGTAAAATAACTTTTATGATGGATATTTGGTTTCTTTCCTCCACACTTAGGTGTCACACAAATTGTCAGAAGAACAAGACATAGAAAGGAAAATGACCCAAACGGGAAAGACAAAAGAAGAATGCAAAAAAGAAAAAAATCAACCTGGCTAATTAATACAATTTAAATGTGTACTATATATTTAAAATAAAAACAGGTGGCTTGATAAACCCAATCCATTTGCCCCATTTGCTTAGCTGACAATTATTTCTTGAGTGTCTACTATGTATCAGACACTATTCCTGAGGATTCAGTGAACAAAACAAGACAAAAATCCTTGCTCCCAGAGTTTATGTTATTTGTTAAGAAGCTGGCTGGGGCTGGAGGGAGAAAGACAAACAATAAATAGATCATTAAACTATCTAGATCAGATGGTTGTAGGTCCCTTGGAGACAAAGGGCAAAAATGAGGGCAGAGAGTATGTGACGGTCAGTAAAGACTTCCCTGAGAGGGTATTACGGGAGTAATGATCACATGTCTCTCTCCATACAACCTTAGCAAACGATGTATTTGCATAAGCTGTTCCTATTTAGGGGCAACGATGAGCAAACTGACCCAGCAACCTCTTGAAAGCGTAACCTCAGGAAACCACTCCATGGACCCCACAGAAGATTCGTACCCATCACAGTTTCTGTGCCCCAGTACAAGTTCAAGGTAACAGAATCCGTACAAAGAGGAAACTTTTTTTCTCTTCTCAGAACCGTGCAAACCTTGTAACTATCATTTGGTTTAAACACAGACCAATCCGTCTGCATTCAGCGAGGTAAAGAATGTGGAGCAAAACAAAAGGAAGGAAAACTTTGGTGGGCAGGACGGAGAGAAGAGCAGGGCCTGGTCTTCCTAAAGCAGTCAAATAACCAGTCTGTCTGCATTTCCCTTTGTCAGCCATTGGTTTTCCAAACACGCAGACCCAAGAAAGAAGAAGGGCGGCTTGTGTACCTCCAGTGACCAGATCTCATGAGTCATAACTTGGAACTCAAAACCTAATAAAGAGGTCTTTTTCTCATTTGTGAATTCATTTAGATAAAAAGCTTTCCCAAGTTATAAAATTTAAACTACATTTGGTTGTTATTTTAAAAATTACTTCCGTGAGGGGCACCTGGGTGGCTCAGTCAGTGAAGTGTCCAGCTTCGGCTCAGGTCATGAAGTCATGAGTGGTGAGTTTGAGCCCCACATCGGGCTCTCTGTTGTCAGTATAAAGCCTGCTTTGGATCCTCTGGTCCCCTCTCTCTCTGCCCCTCCACCACCCTCCCTCTCTCTGTCAAAAATAAGTATTTTTTAAAAATTAATTCCTTGAAAAGACAGTTACATTACCAAAAAGGTATACTTTACTAAAACACACACACATACCTCTATCATTAAAAACGATTTGAAACTTTATATGTTTTTAAGTTTTTTAAATTTATTCATTTTTGAGAGACAGAGCACAAGTGGTGCAGGGGCAGAGAGAGAAGGAGACACAGAATCCGAAGGAGCTCCAGGCTCTCAGCTGTCAGCACAGAGCCCCATGCAGGGCTTGAAGCCACAAAGCCCAAGGTCATGACCTGAGCTGAAGTCAGACGCTTAACCAACTGAGCCACCCAGGCGCCCCTGATGTGAAACTCTAAAATTGGAGTCGACTCCAGAAATCCAGAACTTATGGCTCCCATAAGTGAGTCTCAAAACCAATGTAACCTGCATTGTCCTAGTAGAGAATGTACCCACTGCCAGAGAGATAAAGCCAACATTTACTGCAGGGAGGCTGGGAGGAGGCAGATCCATAGACTGTGCTGACGGGAAGAGCCAGCAGGGATGTTGGAAAAGCCACAGACCCTAATCCCAGGCTCCCGTGCTGCCAGAGCACAGTCCTCCCTGAGTACCAACTGCCATTGGAGGCACCGAGGGAGAGCTCCTTCCTCCTGTTACATGGCATATGAGGCAGTGGGTCCTCCGTTACCACCGCACCGCTGTGTGGACACTGATGCTTACCGAGACCTTCTCAGAGCCGGAGTGAAACCCAGGTGAAAACTGCTATTTCGGAAGAAAGTTACATGTCACACAACCTCCTCTATTCCACCTCCCTCTCCTTCCTAGCTGGGCAGCGGGGGGGGCCTCTTCTTCCCCACCCTTTGCTCACTCCCTTCACTAAGACTTTGCTATCAACTGCTTGTACTTCTGTGTGACTCCAAGTTTACTAGTAACTTCCAGGGAAATTTGCAACTAAAAAGTCTCTTCTGTCATTGCAAAGTAAGAAAAGCACTGTCGCCTAGGACAGGAGCTCTAGGGTTCTATATGGTTGATGTCCCGGAGGCGAGAAACTTTTGAAATAGTTGCAACTCTTCCACGTGGGCACCTGCCTCCAGGTGAGCTTGAGTTCTAATTAGCCTTTGGCAACTGGTTCAGAATTCTCTCAAGATACATAAAAAGTGAAGATGGAAATGACTGAGTCAAAACTACCTGTCCATTAACTAGGAATGTCGTCCTCTATAAATGGCTTGACAGACGAGCAGAATCAATTTGGCCATGAGAGAACACCCTTCTATCGGACTGAAAAAATAAATCCGCTCATTCTTCTCCGACACGGGGTTGCTTCCCCGTCTCTCTACCCTGTGCCCTCTGCCTCCTTGTCAAGCTTAGATGACACTGAATGTGGTCTGCTGCGGGGATTTTCTCACCCATGTTCCTTTCACCTCAAGTGGGGATGCAAAGGGCAGGGGGAGGTGGGTGGGAGGAGTATAGACCATCCTAAACCTTCTTTGGAGAATCTGTTGTTCCCCCTGCTGATGCTGAAATGGGGCTTTATTCGCTCAAGCACCTCATGACTTTGAAGCCTGATTTGATAAAAAATGTTAATTATGCTTCTCTTTAACATGATTTATAGGACATTAGTGACAGCAGGGGAGTGTTTACTCCATGCAGGTAAGAGACCGGTCTAGGGGCTTCCTCTGATTTCCATGTAATTAGGAAAATTTGGCCCACCCAGGGGCCTAATAAGATCGCCACTCTCTCTCCCTCCCCAAAATGCAGAACAAGCCACTAAGCAGCATGTTGCATCTCCAGTTGCCAATAGCATTTTTCTTACTATAAAATTTGAGGTAACCAAAAAAAAAAATCACATTTGTATGGATATGTCATCTGTGAGCAGCTCTGCACCAACAAATGGGGGTGGCTGCTAGCAAACTGCAGGTCTCTTCTAAATGAAAATCAAGTTAGCATTTCCTTCCTGGAGGCAGAACTATGTGCTTTGTGTATAAGGATTTTTATATATACATAAGCTCACACACATACACAGAGCCTTGTTTTGTGTGTGTATTTACCTGACTGCATGTGTGTGTCCACATATGGTTTATAAATACACTAGGGGGTGGGGGGGAACATTGTTTGAATGCCTACAAAATGGGTCTAGGGAAGGCTCCCTCTTTCACTGCTGACACGACTGAAAACTTGGAGGGGAATGAAGACTTAAGGACCTAAGACACATCATGAAAACAGAAATAGTTAAGAGCCCGTGCCTTCTCTTGCCTCCCCTGTGACAATCATACGTACAGTCATGAAATGGTTACACACTTCCTCAGTCTCTCATCTATAAGCCCACAGGTAACCACGTTTTGATACATCTCTTCCTCCATCTGTGCAAGCCTCTTTCAGAAACACAGCCCCTCAACCAAGAGCTCCCGCCAACCTATACTTTCTGTGCCTGCAACATATGCCGTGATGTGGCTTCTAGGAAACTTACAATGTTACATGTTTTTATACTGTTACAGCATGAAGTGTCTACACAGTATAAACAAGAGGGCAACAAGACCCCCATAAAGGGGCAAGTTTGCTACAAAAGTCTGAACCCATTTTAAGGATGTACAACAAAAGGGTTTAACAGCGATTGTGGAGAGAGGGGGCAGTGACTACAAAGGAGAAATGGAAGTCTTTCTTCTTTTTTTTAAATCAGAGCGTCTTTGTGTGAGGGTACACTGAGCTTTGACATGAGCAATGTTTGGGTTTGTGTTGCCAGCAAGAGAAAATTCAGTTTGTCCCACAATATATATGTGTACGGGAAGAGTATTTTTTAAAATACAATAAAATGTTATCTCTGATTAGAAAAGAAAGATGAATTCTCCTGCTAAACCAGGTAACCCTAAAAGCGTGTTAACATGAAATACTAAATAAAATGCTACTCATCTATAATAAATCTTATTACACATTTTGGCAATTTTACTACTAACATAGTGAAGGTTTCAAGCAATGTTTGAAAATAGAAATCTTAAATTGAATCATTGTTGCATGAATATATGCAAAATATTCATTTCTAGCACTGTGAGGGTTGAGTGCTTTTAAATTGGAGAAATCACTCATGACTTCACCTTTTCATGCAAGATAAAGTTGTATGTGGTAACATCATTACAATGTCATGAAAGGAGTGGAAATCATACAACAGTTCTGCCTAAAGCTAATATACAAAAAAAGGGCTTCAATATTTTTCAATATTGTTCAATATTTAAAGGTGCAGTGCAAGGCTTTAAATATATTTAAAAAAAATCATTAGGCTTTAGATGTCAGTGAGGCCTTTACTGAGCTCAGAGACTAATAAAATCATTGATGAGATCTCTTTAATATTTAACGGAATTCATGTCTTAGGTAGTCGCCTATTTTCCACTCCTATCTCTGCAGATGGGGCTAAATATAGATTTTTTAAAAAAAGATTTCTGAGGAGGTGATTATAGATTTTCTTAACTATAGCACTAAAATAAAACTATTTACTCAATGATACTGTCATAACAAGAGAAAAAGCATTATGACATTTAAATAGGATTTTCTATCAATTCTTTAACAGAAGATCACTTCAAAAGTAGCTAACACATTTATACACACTAACAATCAGGGAGTTCAATCAGTGAAAACAAATGAGCAGATTTTCAAATGAGTTGCCGAACCATGAATCATCAATAGAGGGTTAGGACTGTGAGAAACTGAAAGATTTTTTTTTTTAAATATTGAGGACAACAGTAATTATTGTCGCTCATGGATCTCTTTGCTTTTTTTCTATCCAGTGATAAAGAAAATTAGGAGCCAAAGTTCAGACTCGAAATCCTAAGGCGTGTGTGCGTGTGCGTGTGTGTGTGCATGTGTGTGTGTGTGTGTAAGATATAAGAAGAGCTCTCATTTAATTATATTTTTTATAGTTACTCTGTGGGGGAATATCATTCATTCTAAGGTAAAGTAAGGCATTCAGAGGCTCAACTTTAAACCCTGTTTATGTGTGAAATTGATGGCTCCATTTCTGTTATCAAGTCACTAGTCCAGCACTTTAAAGTCATGGTCTGCAAAATAAAATTGTCTCCCTTTTGAATGTCAACCCCTAAAACCAAATATTCCCATTTATTAAAATAAAAATGTAAATTTATAAATTATCATCCTATTTTTATGTAAAAGCATTCTGGAAAGTACCACATACCATTGTCACATGGCAAACAGCCCTCCCCATCATTGGCTGTTGCTAGGCTACCAGGAAATGGAATGGACCATTGCCAATGATGAATTAACTGATGAGCCAGGATGACAGTAATCTTTGTCACTGGATGCAGTAGCTGTCTGAGCCCTGTCATTTTCTGCATTTCATGTTAAACAGATATACCTAGATTGTAAAACAATACAAAGAAGAATCTGAAAAGAAAGAAGTAAACTTTGACAATCAGAGGGCGGTAGCTTTTAATATATACATACGAGGCTTATTACCTTCACTGAAGAACGCGATCCAACATCCATTAGCTTTCTTTTTTAAATTGAAACCTCTGAGCAAATGAAACTTTGTTCTACATCAATAAAGCTGATTCAAAGAGATACCTACTGGGAAGCACTCTGAAAAATTCACAAAATAATCAGGATGTTTGGTCCATGATGTTAACCATCGGGATTTATGTGTATGTAAGAGTATCCTTATTTGGGGAATTGTACAGACAACGATGACTGACCAAATCTGGCGTGTTTGGGCTTTGTAGACTTTATAGGCATAAATACATAGCAATTAAAATACCCAGTGAATAACATCATGTTTGCACAGGACAGAAGATTTTTCCATTTGAACAAACTAATCAAATCGATTTTTTTTTTCTTATGTACTAATCTAAAAACATATTGAAGGGACTGGTAGTTTTGTTCTACTCATAGATTCAACCTTAAACCAGTCATGAAATTCACAAGCAGAGGACAGGGACTCAGAAGTTATGAGTGGTGGACTTCAACGGAAGACAGAAGTAAAGTGAAGGTATGCTTGGAAGTGTGAGCACACATCATAGCAGAAATCCACTGAGATGAAATGGGGAGAAAGGAATCTGTGGACCCAATACAAGCATGGGGGTGTCCAGAAAGTGAGCACAGTGAGACACCATCAGCCAGGAAATTATACTGCAACAAGCATGGCTTAACTCCAAAGCAGCAAGACCAATTTCCATAAGTCAAGCAAGAAAGACTGTCTTATCATATTTTTAAGAGATGAGAGGAAAAAATAAATGGGGAAGAACTAGTGGTGATACCTTTAGATGCTGGAAATACTTAATGATAAAGGTCGTAAGGAAGAAATGGTACAGAGGGAGAGACAACATCAGGTGGAAGCAATTATAAGTTAAAAATGATGTCTTGCCCAACCATTTCTGTATCTAGTTTGTCCCCAAATCGTCCCGGGGACAAAGCTCAACAATCTGATGACACTTGTACTGATACCACGTCCCCTGCAAAAATTTCAGAAATGGCATGCTAGTTAGATATCCTTCTTCTACTTGACTATGCAGCAACTAACTCATTATGAAATGGGTTAATTCTCTTAGATATATAAAGTAGATGTGAGCAAGTGAGTGTGGGTATGCATACGTGTGTGTGTGTATGTGTGTGTGGCTTCAGTGGTTTAGGACAAAGGATCTGCCAATGAGACAGAAACTCTGGGGTCTTGTTAGTCCCTGCATTAGTGAGAAGATAAATGGCAGGGAGTTCTTTGGACCTAATACTTCACAGCACTCAAGCCCCTGTTCTGCTCTTTTTTAACATGTGGATTTTCGAAATGATAGATCATAACTATAGACCCAATACATGTGGATGCAGATTGTATGCACTTAATATTTCAGGAGAAGTATATGCAACCTAATCCAATCACTCTGAAAAATGTGGAAAATGGAAATACATAAAGAAAGCTGCTGGCATAAAAGAGAATAAAGAAGAAATACTGATGAAGCTCTGTATGGATTAGGCAAAATATATTCATGTAGCATTTGAATATATATATATGTATATGTTCTGATCTATGTATGTTTATATTTAATATATATGTATATACATATACATACCAGATAATCAATATATTAAAACAAAACAAATCAGAACAGAAAATTTGCTTTCTTTGAAGTTAGAATAGCTGTGTATCTTCTACTGTGGGTGTTTACCATCTCCATTGCAAAGATCTGGAGAATTATGGAATATTTTCAATGATATCATAACTAATTCTGTAAAATTATTAGTAAACATTGGAGAGGTAGCCTAATTAGTAGATAAAAGTGTTGCCCCTGGAGCCAGATCTGGACACAAAGGTATGAATTTTGGCTCGGTCACTATGACCTCTCGGTCTCAAGCAAGTTATTTAACCTCTTCTTGCAGCTAGCTCTTTATCACAATATATATAGGAGGGGAGAGACTAACAATAGTACTTACTTGGGGATGCCTTAATATTTCTTTTTGAGTCATTTAGAACAATGTCTGACACATAATAAGCATTAAAGAAGTCTTTATTAAATCAATAAATATACCCATACATGGTATTTATCCAGGAAATGTTTCCAAGGCTGAGGGGGTGGAGGGGGGTTGAAATCGTCTTTCCCATAAAAAGCAGAACATTTCATCCTGAAACCCAGTGTGGATGTGGGCCAATGTTTTACTCTCCATGTAGGTAATGTAGTCCTACAGACCCAGAGCAGGATGGCTGCACCCGCTGAGGTCTGCCTTCCTGACATCAGGATGCTCTTCAACCACCTGCTAGTCCACCCTGTCTACCCTACATTGCCATCCTCACCTTTCTCACACTACACTATGACTTAGCCTAAAGATTTTGCGGAGAGAGAGGAACTTGTCCCTACCGACAGTGAGAAACACTGAATGGAATATGGTGTCGAGGCTAGAAAGAGAGAGAGAAAGCCCAGGACAGAAATGAAAAACCTATTCAGCTGGCCCCCTGACCATAAAACAGCTGAGACCTGAGACAACGAGAGAGGGAGACAGAATGGCTATTGTGACAGGAAAACAAAGGCAGGTCCTCCGGCCAGAATGTCCTCTTGGGATGTCCAGCAACAACACTCCTTCCTTCCACAGTACTCACTGAGCACCTAGGAAGACCCCTACAATGTGATCAAAATATTCAAAATCCCTGCCCCTATGAAGCTTACATTCCACAATGGAAGAAGCTAAATAATAAATAAGCTACACGTGTAAGATGTACAGTGCGATCCATGACAACAAGCACTAAGGGAGAAAAGCAGGCAAGAGGGGGAGGAAGTGAGTGGGAGCAGGTGGGGCTTCGTACTGGGGACTGGCCTGCTGCAGTTGCACATGACACCGCCCACAGGGAAGTGGATTCTTCAAGCTCAGACCACTAATCTGACCGCTGTCTGATTACACTGTTGGGTTTTACGCAAATGTTCCCATTAAAACTTCTCCCCGTGAGAGTCCCACCCTGACCTCACCCCTCCTATGTCAGAGGCAGAGGCACAGACAGACCCAGAGTCTTGTGATTCCTGATTCCTCCCTGACAGGCCAGACTCTGCCTCTCACACTCTCCAGTGAGGCTACCTCATCGAACACACCATCAGGGGAGACTGCGGCCAAGTTGATCATCCCAAACTCAGAAGGGCCTTTCCCCTCAGGCTTCCGTGGTATCTATTCTCTGATGACCTGCTTTTTGTCATCTATGGGGCGCCTTTAGCAGAGAAAGAAGCCGCTAAAAACAGACGAGCATTTCCAAACAGGGAAGCCGTGTGGCCCTTCTCTCCCACTCTCCTTCTTCAAAGGATCATAAACAAGCTTCTTAGCACTCCTCCCACATTCTCCTCCCAGCTTTCTTTTTTTCTTTTTGACGTTATTTTTTTATAACGGTTTTAGGTTACCAACAAAATTAAGCAGAAGGTATGGAGATTTCCCCTGTCCTCACATGTGCATGGCCTCCCCCACATTGTCCACATGCCCCACCAGACTCAGTACGTTTGTTACAACTGATGAACCTACACTGACACATTATAATTGCCCAGAGTCTACAGTTCACATTAGGGTTCACCGTTGGCATACATTCTATGGCTTTGGAAAAATGTGTAACGGCATGTGTCCATCATCATAGGATCACACAGAGTATTTTCACTGCTCTAAAACTCCTCTGTGCTCCTCCTATTCATCCCTCCCTCCCTAGCTCCTAGCTTTTTCTTCTCTTCTTGATCTTGCCCCCACTCCTTTTTCTCCTTATTTTCAAAACCCCACATAATAAATGGTTTTGGAAGCACTATTAGGTTTGAGGTCTGAGGAAGAGGTTTAAGGTATGATTGGAAGGGAATGATCACAAGGGAAGGGCACTTTGGTCATGCCCTTGAAATGATCACATTCCAACTGGCTGGGTGCTCCAAACACAGAGTTCAAACTCACAATGGGTTCAAAGCCTAATACACTCCTTTCATGCTCTGTGACTCAAGGCAAGTTACTTAACCTCTCTGAACCTCAGTTTATTTATCTATAAAGTTGGGATAATAAAAATACCTACCCTGAAAGATGGTTTTAGAATTAAATGTGATGATCCAGGTGAAGCTAACTTAAACAGTGCCCAGTGCATGGCTTACTTTAACATGTTGCTATTTCTGTTGTTAAATTACATAACTCTGAAAGGGACAGAGACTCGGAGCTATTGGTATCTTTTGCCTACATGGAAGAAGCTTTCAAAGGACAAGAAATTAGAAACTAGTGGCTCTTTCAGGTGATTCTGTTGTATAAATCCATTGAAGCTTGGGTTCATTACATTCCTATATTTTACCTAAAATTTGATAGTATTCCTTCACCCCCACCCCCACCCCCCACCAAGGTTAGGTCTCTTACAGAGGCTAAAGACTAAAGAGGTCAAAGCTTAATACTCCTAAATAGTTTTCAGAAGACAGGGAAAACTCAAAGGTGTTTTGTGTTGGAACTCCCCTTCGCTAGAACTAGAACACAGTACTTCAAGCTCCTGTAGGCATGTCTGTCTCCAAATGGAGAGTGAAGCACTTTTGGAGAGATCAGCCCTTCATAAACCCTCTGCCACATACTACGGGGCCGCTGACCTGTGCGAAAAGCACATTTTGGAAAAGAAAGTCTGCAGAAAGGATATAAGAGGTGGAATCATGTTTCTTACCTGGCAGGCCATATTGGTCATCTTGTGATGGCATAAGAATTCTGCTTAGAACCTCAGAATGATGGGGGGGACGTGATGCCTCACTCTGTTCAAATACTGACGTTTGTTTCTCAGTGAGTGTCAAGGGGCTGCCTGGGTGCCACACAAATCTGGCAAAGCAGCAAGTGAACTGAGTGAAGTTACCCAAGACCAGACCATGATGGTGTGGCCGAGAGGAAGAGGCGGCTCCCAGGCACCGAGAGAAGCTGCTGCCCAATTGAAGCTCTCCCAAGAATTGATTATAAGTTATCCTTTCCTCAGCTAACCACAGCAATCCACTCAGGATCATTAGAAATCCCTCCCATGACCTATAATCAACCTGACAATAATATCTGAACAGCTGGCTGAACTTTTAGGAGACTTCAAGACTTTGAGGACCACGTGCACAAAACCAACAATACTACAGTAGTGGCTGTGCCTGCATATAAAAACACATGGACTAGAGGGGGGAAAAGGTGATTCTCCAGTGTATTGTAGAGTTGACAGGCACTGTCAAGGGGGGAAGAATATTTGGCTGAATTCAAATTGCTCTTTTCCCTGGATTCTAATAATGGGTTTGTATGTAGAAACAGAAATGAAGTCTTCCAAGAAATACTTTGTGATTTCAGTCCAGAAAGAATAGGGATTCCTGTCTTTAGATCTAAGTTCAGGTACTTCTGTTTGCCTGGTGCCCCAGAGAAGTGCTCTTGTCTAAAAATGTCTGAGGTGTGGTTTTCTGCATGTGAATTTAGTTCCTCTCTCTTAAGTATATTGACTTAAAAATCCATCACTGTACACAGTTGAGTCCATTTTTTTTCCCCCTGCCATCCTCACTATATGGTTGACTCCTGAATAACATAGGGGTTAGGTGCCCTAATCCCATCCACAGTCCAAAATCTACATATAACTTTTGATTCATCAAAAATTTCACTACTAATAATAGCCTACTATTGACTGGAAGCCCTATTAATAACATAAATAATTGGTTAACACATATTTTAGAGACATGTATTATATACTATATTCTTACAATAAGGCTATAGAAAAGAAAATGTTAAGGAAGTCTTATAAGAAAATACACTTAATGTACTGCACTATAAGAGAATCCATGTATAAGTAGACCCATGCTGCTCAAACCCATGTTGTTCAAGGATCAAGTGTTGTTGATTTTAAAAAGACAAAGCCCTCTACAGCTAATTCATTCCTTTGGAGACATCCCCAGTGTCTCTAGGAAGTAGTTTAGCAGGCGGGACGCCTCCTCTCCATCACCTGCCACCATTACAACTGCTCAAACCAAGAGTAGATAGGTGACCTGGGCTTCAGCAGGTACTTTCTCCCAGGAATTTAAAACAGGAAAACCAGAATCTGCATGACTCTGAGGTGGGAAATAAGAACTGAACAGTCATATCAACTTGCAGGCTAAGGCCACCGTACACCTGTGTTTCAGGAGATGCCCAAGAAACCTTTTAAAAACTCTTGCTATTTTTTTAGCTTATTCACCTACATTCTCTTCCTTGTACCAAATAACCTAAAATAAGTAGTAAGTAGTAGGCATGCCATGGCATGAACTCTTCAATGTATCTTGTGCTTCAAATGATGATCAGGTAAGAATTTCACTGCATGAAGTTTGGATCTGTATAAACAACACAGGAGTTCAGATGATGAAGGACTTGCAATACTGAGAAAATTGAATGGTTATCGGTGACCTAGGCATGGAGCAGCTGAGAGGAAGGGCTATTCTCCTGGTATTGTTTCATGAGAAGTTAGCAAACATGTCAATGCACTTAGGTAGCATGGTGATAAGCGCTAAGTCAACCCAGAGGGTGAGATAAAAATCACCAAGGATGATGAATGCTAACTGCTATCTTCATCTGTAGCACAACTGGCTTGAGCGAACAAAGTTAAGCATTCTCTGGTCCCTGGAGACTAACTCTCTGTATTGGGATTTAAAGAACATTACAAAGGCCTTTACTTAGAATAAGGGGCGGGGGGGGCATGCTCTCACCTATCATAAAGAATCTCCTAACTTACTAACCATCTCATCAAATGACAACAACAAAAACAGATGGGTATTCTGACATGTGTGTGTATAATTAATGAACAAGCATATATGAATGTCCATAAGTGAATATGGTATGGATTTAATTGTCAACATTCATTGAACAAACATTTAGGGTATGGAAGATTTGATTTTGAGCTCTGACACATTATTAGCCATATGACTTAGTACTGTGAGTCTTAGATGTCACATCAGTAAAAAAGAGATAGTAATACCAATCGTGTTGGGTTGGTGTGAGATTTAAATGACATGCTACTTGTAAAACACAGTACATAGTAGCTATTCAAAACTGTGCCGTAAAATCTTACTCCATGCCCAGTGCTTTCACAGATTAACCATTATTAAAACTCTAAATGTAATCACTTTAATATAATGCTCAGTACTAGATGGAACTATCTTAAAAGAATTCCCTCCTATACTATGGAATGCTTCACTCTGATATATCCATTGATATCTACATTACAGTCGCTATATAAACCTAGAATATCTTAAACAAATAGTAGTAGATCATGAACAGCAAGAGTAGGCCTGACAGCCATTAGGTGGCTGGCAGGAAAGAGTAACCTGGCTCATCACAAAGTCCATAGTTAGACTATCTTAAGAGGGCTAATTAAATGAACTTACTTGTGCTAATAAATGATAACCAAACTGACACTTAATAAATTTACCCTCCTACTCACTTTCTTCCTTTGGGTCACAGAAAACGGTGTTCTCCCACCCCCCCAGGGCCCTCTATTTTAATCAAAAACCCCCTCTGCTCACCCTCCTTGAGACTACAGATACCATTTCAACACTGCTTTCTCTGTCTTACCTTCCCCCAGCCTCAACCACTGGCTGTCTTGTACTTTTCCTTTCACAGAAACTACAGCAAGTCATGAATGATACGGTTGATCCTTCTAGAAAAACCCACCCCACTATTTTTTTAAAAAACTAGGAAGTGATACTCCTCCTATGCTGAACTGAGCAGTGTCTCCGTCAAGATTTCATCCTTAACTGTCCCTTGCCGCTCAGACAAGATGAGCCCTCATCCTCCCTACCCCACCTCCCACCCCAATCTTCCCAAAGACTGTGCATGATCATTCCCCAAGGAATCCCCAAGGGATCATTCCCCAAGGATCTTCCTTCATAAAAAAAGGCGGCATGGAGCTTCTAGTAAGAAGCTTCTCTCCGACAGCAGGCCAGAATGCTGGCGGGAGAAACCGACAAGGCATACGCTCACATCTAGCAGTGGTTTAAAGGATAACAGCTTTGTGTTGGGCACAGGTCAGAGGAACTTTGGTTTGGAGAACAGGTGGGCTACCTGACAGCCAGCAGGCAGCCTCGCTTTTGACTACCACCATTTTAAATCAGGACGCTTGGCAAATCATTAGTGTCTGCTAGTTATTAAACAGAGGAAAGTTCAAAAGCACACGCATGTTTTTTCTCCCAGCTTCCCAGGTGGTAGCTGTTTCAAGCAGCAACCTTTTCACTTTGTGCAGCAAGACTTGTAAACTTCCCATGGCTAAAACCGTGTTTTCTAACCAGGTGCCCACAACTGAGTCACAGCCTCGCAGGAGCAGCAAAGCCCATATGCAAACGTCTGTCTGAGGGGTTGCCATTCCCTCTCCTTGCAAGTTTATTGTTGAAATTACTGAAATGTACACAAATGACTGCATCTGAAGGTGAAATTTGGTGGAAAAGTAAAGATATAATAGGATTCTTTCTTAAATAATTTCCTAGTGCGATGTCTGTCTGAAAAAATGAAGTGAAATTATATGATGTCAAAAAATCATGTTTCAAAATGATTGACAACATGTGAATGTTTTGCATTGTGAAATGAGGTGGAAAATTTTAATTGCATGATGGGAGGACATAATATTTATTAGAACCTTGTAACTACAGAGGATTGCAATGAAGAGGACACAATTTTAAATTTGGCGTTAATACGTCAAGTCTAAATCTTAAATGAACATGCAGGAGTAAAATTCTTTATCAAAGCCTTTTCTTTGAGTGTATGATTAAGTTTTCAGATCCTAATAACTAAACAGGATCGACGCGTGGGGCACGTCTATATCCTGACAAAGAGGCTCACTAGTCTGCATTCGTATGCAACTCTGAATAGTGTTACCACACAGCACACGCCTCGGTGGGAGACAGATAAAGTCTGAGCCTCGAGCAGGGCTCACATGAGAAGTGGTGTTTGCTGGAGACCTACAACTTGCAAAGCATGCCAAGAGTGGGGGGAAAGACTGAAAAGTAAACACAGGCATGAGAAAAAGACACAGAAAGGGACATATACGAAACTGGCAACAGAAAGATTTAAAGCCAAAGCACCTTTAACTCAATCTTGCAAGCAAAGGACTCAGCCGAGGACGGCGTGTCACACCCACCTTTGCTGGTCTACTTGTCAACTTACAAGAAGACTAGACCAGGCATGTACTAAGTAAGTGACCTGAGCAGCTCAGCTCCTTCAAACAGATGGTTCCATAGCCCTCAATAGCTTGATAGTAAAGGCAAAAAGGCTCTGCTTCCCCATGAAGGGCAATGGGTACAAAGGCCAAGGCAGAAGTGGGCTTCCCCTCCCCTCTCTGATTCTCCCAGAAGCCAGTAGTTTCATTGATCAGATTACAGACTGTAGGATCACTTCTCATTCCATCCTGCCCCAAACTCCACCAACTCAAGGCAACATTGCCTCTCAGTCTGTAATAGCTCCAGCAATGAAAACTCAAAACAGGAGTTCTTTTCTTTTCTTTGTTTCTTTTTTTAAGGGATGGGGAGGGACATTGCTGGGGACATTTAATCATTATTAAGATTGTAAGAAAAGAGAAACAGAAAGAAAAGTTGTTCTGACACCAAGCAGGAGAATGTTAGGAAAGCATCCCTCTCTCCTCTCCCCTCTCCCCCCCCTTTCCTCCTGCCCGCTCTCGTGCGCTCTCTTGCTCGCTCTCGCTCGCTCTNGTTCTGACACCAAGCAGGAGAATGTTAGGAAAGCATCCCTCTCTCCTCTCCCCTCTCCCCCCCTCTTTCCTCCCGCCCGCTCTCGTGCGCTCTCTCGCTCGCTCTCGCTCGCTCTCTCTCGCGCTCTCTCTCTCTCTCTCTCTCTCTCTCTCTCTCCCTGTCTGTGAGGTTGATGCTGGCGCTTCACATGAATATGGCAAGGACATAAATCACCGAGTTGGAAATCCTAGAGGGTCAGTGAATGGGTCTATACCTAGTGGGGCAGAAGAGGTGAGAAATTAAAATGGTTAGCAATGAGCAATAAGAAATCTGAGCAAGGCTTAAAGAGGACTTGGAAATGGATACTTTATGGCCTCTTTCTCACAGAATTGAAGAGATGAGCTGAGAGCAAAAGAACAAAGATTTGGTCAAGAGAAGAGAAAGTCATCATCTTGTGATCAATTTCTCTCTCACAGACCTATGTTCTGCATTTTCTGTTTTTCCCAATACCACCGGTACTTGAAAGCCAAACATCTAATAATATGCATAGAAACATACCCCTTCTTTTAAAGTATTTTGTTTTCCTGGATATGATTAATGGATGAAAAAGTTCTCTCCGATAAATACAATAATATTTTTTTTCACAAAGCCTCCGTGTTCATTTGTTAGCCAAAATAATTTTCTTTTCTGGTAGAAAGAGTAATTGTTCCAGCAAATTAACACCTCATCTCATGTATATGATGCAAGACCCAAAATTTTTCAAATGCCTCTTTCCCCTCCCAGAGAACAGTTTAAATAATATGCTTTCAAAACTTCAGAGGTTTCTAAATCGCAGGCCACTGAAGACTTATCTTCCACCTGCTCATACTGTTTCCTGCATTCTGATCAGAAAGGGAATTTGCATCTCTGAACCAACAGATATAAAGTGCACAAGAACATCACAAAGTAATTACGAGTTTATGACATCATCTTAATATTACAAGAGAGAGAATGAAAGACCCGAGAGAAACGTGCGATTTCCCTTTTGGGAAAACATTAATGGATGCTTACAATCTGTTTTCTTTTGTTTGGATGTTACAACCAATAATACACTTTTATGTCTATAAATAAAGACTAAAGTTGAATAAATCCAACAAACCCCTGAGCCTGCAGCTTGGAATCTTGATTCACGTTCAAGGCCAAGATTTATGAGTCACTCGCAGAGAATAAGTTGAAGCTGCAAGATTTGGGGGGAAATTATTCCACATGGCGATTATTTGGGGGAGTGATTATGCATGCACACCTGATCACAGTGTCACCTATTCCAACTCATCCGACATGATAAAACATGGCAATTTTCTCTATTTCCCTTTGCTTGCACAACAGAAACTGATGCACACAACCTCACACCATTCATTTTTAAATGGGCTTCCTTGTCAGAGGCATCCCTCCCTTTCCCACCTTAGCTCTGACTTCTGGAGGTGCTGTGCAGTGATTTATGTAAATGCCGTGATGACTGTAGAGGGAAATGAGGACCACCAACACTAATGACCGACGGTAGAAAATAACAGCTTTTCCAGAAAGGTATTTCCCCGTACACGTAGGATGGGCTTTTCTCTTGGATGAAATCTACCACCTCCACCCCCCACCCACCACACACTTAACGAGATGTATATTACAGTCGGGGCCAGTGGGAAAGTCCTCCTGGGTGTTCTAGCCCCATTCTCTGGTACAGGAATGTCTTCGGAAAAGGAAGGCTCTCTTCCCTTTCTCAGGAGGGCCCCGAGCCTTTTAGCTCCCCGTGAAATACCTGCTTCACTTGCAGTGACGGGGCCTCAGCCACCTCCCCAGGCAGTTCACTTCAGTGCCTAATTGCCCTTACTGGGAAGAAATTTTTCCTAATGTCTCCTAACCGACATTTTCCCCTTTCCTTGTCTCAAGCCGTTACTTCTTATTAGACCATTCTCAACCACTGCAAGCAATCCTCTTCTTTCCTTAAAATTATTATTGCTCAAATATTTGTAGACAGTTAGCATAGGCTCCCATCTCTCTAGCTCCTTTTCCTGAAAGCTTTAAATGTTATGTTCCTTTAACCTTTCTTTATAGGTCACCTCTTCTAATCCTTTTATCTTTTTTGTCACCCTTCTCTGAGTTCTCTCTAATTTACAGTATTGATGTTCTCTTTATAATGAGGTGCCCCAAACAGTATGCCGGGCTCCATAAGTGGCTTCCAGGAGAGGCCTGATTACAGGAACTCCATTTTCTTATAAGCAACACCCTCCTTGTAGGCTGTGTGGCTCAGTAGAGCATTTGTCTTTTTCAGAGCTGCACTACATTATCTAAATACACTATCAGTCCCAATTCCTTCTCCCATTTGTCTCCTGAAGACATATTCACCTGATCCAGTGGTTCACTCTTCTTCCTACCTGCCCCAGTAGCCCCGGCCCCCAAACCAGGACTGCTCATGACTCGAACCCATGACTCCCCAGTCAATTAGAAGGAAGCTTTAACTCCTTTAGTTATCAAGGCTCTAGTCTATAATAAACTAGACACAGGTAACCGTTAGCTGTGACCGTTTTATTTACAATGCCATCAGATTGGGTTTATTTTTACAGCATTGTTAGAGATTAAGAGCAAAGCTTCTGTCTTCATCACATTGGTTTTACTGTGGGTTAGGACCTATGGTGCCCCACTTCATTTCCTGAGACCCGAGCAATGAGCACAGAATCATTTCTAGTAAGTTCTGACTCTGATTAAAAAACAATCTTTATGAAATAGAAGCTAATAAAATTGCTTTCCTAATTACCCTGAGCTAGTTCATTTCCCAGCAAATATAATAAAATAGAGTTACTTGGCTCCGATTCACAAAATCTGAACCCAAGCTCATTATTAAGGCATTTAGCAGGGAAAAAAGCATGTGTGCATAAGATGCTGTCCCATCAAGCAGAATGCAAGAAAGCTTTTGAAGTTTAGACCTTTGAAGTTTGAAGTTATTGCTGCATTTTTTTTAATGCAGGTATTTCTGCTAGGAAAAAATATACATCAGCATCATATATATTAATGGAGCAGAGTACCTATACTAGCATAATCCTTGGAGGAGCTTTTCAGTGGAGAACAGCAAATCTTTATTTAAGAAAAATATTTAGATCTTTTGCATTGTACTTGCTAATCTACAGGGCTATTATACAAGGCGGCAAGACTTTTACGTAATAGAATAGAGTAACTCATGTCCCAAGGCTATTTCTGCGGTGACTTATGCCACTCACAAATCTCTTTCATCTATTTAAAGCGTGAGATTCCGATGACTATAAATGTATGAAAACGTTTGGAGATTGTTTTATTTTCCTCTAAATGTCCTATCATTCATTAACATGGACATGATTTGCTAATATTTCTAATGCATGCATGAATACTTCACTAACAGAAGTTTAAAATGCTCCATTCCCAAGGGGAAGAAATACAATTAACAAAATTAAGAGAGACTTTAAGAAGAGCGTATCTATTAACTAAAAGGGAGACAGTTGCATGGGGGAAATCAGGTAAGTCAAAGAATGAACTTTCTCTCCTCTGTCCCACCATGTAACACACCCATTTTATGTGACATCACCAAGAGGTACAGCTCAGGGTAACTGTAACACTAAAGTAAATACAGCCAGGACTGACGCATGAAGCAGAGCCAGGCTGCTGTGGCCAGTAATGGAGATGCGAAAATCTTCTTTTCTCCTCTTTAGGTATTTGCCTGAAACCAATCTCTTAGAGCTCAGTCTCGCAAATCTGAAAAGGGGAAAGAAATTGCCTCTGTCTTCTACCAGGGAGTGCAGCTCTTCTTGGGAAAATTTGTGAAATTCCACCCCCTGGGCAAAAACCATGGCTTTTTGTCAATATGCCCTGGGTGGAAATCTGACATTTCCATAATGATATGACAGATTTCCATCTGGGAAAACTGCCTTCTGTTTTCACAATGAATTTGAAGCAAGAATGAAAAATCTTTCACTTTGTCTATAAAACTATTTAAAAGAAAAAAAAATCTGCACTTTTCCTGCCTTGAAATAATGGAGTGGGTATTAAATGAGAAAAATCTGTAACTCTTCTGAGTTCAATCAAATCATCAGCCAATACTTAGAAAGAAAGAAAAGAAGGGAACTATGTGGGGAATAAATCCTTCCGGACAAATTCGTGACTCGTTTTTGATAGTTACTAGCAGATGAAAGGAATAATGTATATCTAGCAATAAGTGAATGTGCATCAACAGTATACAGCTGGATTTCAAGAGAAGATTGACAGAGGGCATCAGTCAGTCTATTTTGTAAAACTGGTTCTAATTGATTTCGATGGGAGTATTGTCATATGGATTGAAAATTTGCTGAAAGATGATAAACAAAGAATAGCAATGAACAAAAAGCAAAGGGGATGACATCGAGGTTAATGTGAGTTTTGATCTCATTTCTCATTTTTAAAAATGCAATGGGAGAGAAGCAACCTGGACAAAAATGAAATATGCAAATGGACTAAATGAATGGTGTAGCAAGTGCCAAACAAAAAATGAAAAATGGAATTTCCTTAGAGCAGTGGTTGGTGGTGGTCTGTGGGGAGAGGGGAATAGAAACATCAGAAGGGCCTGGAAAAGCTGGAGCAGCGACATTTTAGGGGGAAACTATCAAACACACAAAATGAATGAACAGCTCCACTGGCTTCTGAAAACGGACCCACTCTCAATCTCGTCCTTTGAATTGCTGGTGGTTTGTTTTGTTTGCCAGAGTGGGGGGTGGGGCTGTACTCTCTCTGTCCCTCCTCTTCCTGAAGTTGGAAAATCTGAGTGAAAATCAGGAGATCTAGGGTGGGCTGGGTTTTCTGTTCTTCTGTGCAAAGTTAATTATCCCAGACTCTGAGAAAAAAAAAAAAAAAAGAAAAAGAAAAGAAAAATTTCCTTTAATGCCTTAATGTGAATGAACTCTGCATTTTCTTCTCACCACCTGAGAAGCGGAAAAGCTGCTACTGTGGCTTTTGGTTGTTGTTTGGTTCCTCGATGTTTTTAGTGGGATCTGTAGAGTAAGACCGTCCTGCAAATGTGAAGGCCACCAACCCATGCGAAGGAAGCACTCACACAGAGGGCGGTTCAGAAGACAGAGGAGGTGAAGGAGTGGAGGAAGTGGTTTGCCCAGGAGAGGCAAGTGTGCCCTGATGATTAACACCAGGTCGACGTGCTGAGAGAAAAACGACACAGACACGGGGAACGTGCGGCATCCGGTTTGCCGGCAAGTCCTAATGAGCACGATGGTCAAATGCCCTGGGTTTGCCATATGTTGCGGCCATATGCATATCTGGGGAACCAGATGCCCTGGTTTTTCCCTGTACTGCACCATTTTCCTCACAGCATAAAGACATGGCTTAAGTGAGAAGCAGAAGGGGGCAGGGGGTGCGCAATGAGAACTCATTATTCCAAAAGGTTGTGGGACAGAAAACGTCAGCAAATCCATCCGTGCTCTAATTCTGTCTTCAAATATTTAACGAGCACCTACTAAGTTCAAGAAGAGCTTAAGTGAAATCAGGGATGACAAATCTTTCTTGAGTTTAGTAAGGAGAGGTTAGACACACTCTGTGCACTTGCCACAGTTTCTCTCAAAGCCCTCCGGTCGCTGAGTGAAAGGATCCCACGCAGTTTACCATTTCTCACATTCGTAGAGTCTCCAAGGATGAACAAGGGGTCACTTACAAATGGCCATCACTCACACAGTTCCCTCCACCTGTAAGATCTTCTCTACTCCAATTCCTCCTTATCCATTGCCCACGTATTCATTCATTTATTAGACATTTCTGACTGTTTTCTAAGCTGACACTGCGTAAGACTTGGCAGATAACACTAAGCAAAAAGAACAGAGTCTCTACCCTCCCAGAGCTTACAGTCAAGTGGCATAGACATTATTCGAATGGCAAAATCATGTGTAATTACCACCAGGAAATATGTTATCAAGGCAAAGTACTGGGAGCTACAAAGTGTGAAACAGAGAGCAAGCCAATCCCGGATCAGGACTGTCAATCCCGGATCGGGATAAGTCATCGAGATGGCACCTCCTGCAAGGACACTTTTCTGATCCTCCAAGCCAGGTGTGCATGTATTTGTTTGTGATCTCGCTCCCTCGTCCTCTCTCAGGATCCCACAGCACACTCCTAAGCCCTTAGCAAAGTCCGTTCGTGTTATTTATCAATGGATCTGACTTTCCTAATCCTCGACAGCACACGTTACATGTCACCCACCTATGCCTTCTTAACAGTGCTTCACCCACTCAAGGAATCTTAGCTGAAGTACACTGACATCTCAATTACTCATCCATGGAGAAAAGAAATGTGAGTAATATAAAACATGAGATAATCCAAAAATAATCCCTATGGCTCAATTTTGCCATGTCTCTGGCTCATACCACTTGCTACCGTGATAGTATTCAGAACTTTCTGTTTGTTCTCCACACACTTGTGGGCTCTTTGAGGCAGAAACTGGATCTTCACGAAGGGAATCAGGCTGGAGCTGGGTTTAGAAGAAAAAATACGGATTCACCTTGCACAATTTCTGGCACTTGGTAGACTCCTTACACGTATCTGTGAAACAAGTATACCAACACACATACACATGCTTAACCTCCATCAGCCGCCCACCCCCCACCTCAGAATGTCGGCACTGTGCCCCTTTCCTCCACCTGCCTGTCTACCATTGGGCACATAATGAATACTCAATAGATACTTGATTTAGAAGTCGACCCTAGGCCTCAGCAATCTAACACTCATTCCAGGGGACACCATCCTCACTGTGGGATATGGGAATGGCACCTCTAAGCACCATACAAACTACCATGTAACAGCGCCCCCTGCAGACTGCAACCCAGAGGTCCTGTATCCAAACATTTCCTCGCACTGACAGGAATGTGAAGTTTAGAAGCGTTAAGGGAATGGCCACCAACTGCACAAGAAGCTCATAGCAGAAAGAGAGCTCTGTTTCTGACTCCCGGGCCACTACAACTAGTGGGCTTATAGGTTTAAAATGAAACTGAATTTAAAATAATTTATTTCAAGCATCTTTTCACTCTCCTTGAAGTGAGTCCAGCCAGCCTGGAGCACCAACACAGTAAGGCTTGGAGTTATTACTTAAGTGAATTTCTGCTGTGAACCATGGTCAACATACTTATAAATCAGCCCTATAAACAGTCACTTACATATGGCAAATACTCCAAGACCAATCGTAGAGATCATGATTTTCCTTTAGCCATACACCTCCTGAGAAAGGAAAAGGGTGGGGAAGTTGGCTAAGGAGAATGTCAAGAGGTTTAATTTACGTAGAATCCAGATTACTTTTTTGTTTATCTTTGTTCACCCCCATCACAGAACTGGCAGAGAGGAGAGTCCACACATGGAAGTGCAGTGAGGGGGCATGTCAGCTCTCCTTTGAAGTCCTGCAACTACGGACAGTAGACTTTGAGGAGAATTTCCCACTCAGGAACACTAGAGAAAGATAGTAGAGCCCCAAAACAAACAGAATGAGTGTATTTATAGAAAAGTACAAGTTGTATAATACAAGAGTGTTCTTCAAAGTAATCTGAAGGAAACTAAAATTAGCATAAACAATCAGACAGCCATTCCACCTTAAATACCCAACATAATATTTCCATTCCTCCGGGTCACTGAGTTCTGAGTGGCATCCCAGCCCAGCCCCATTAAGCCCAAGTGAAGACAGGATCCTGGCCCTGATGTCTTCTATTCCAACATTCCATCCTATGAGGAAAGGTTTCCTTAGTGAAAAGGATTCGACAGATCAAGGGTTCGCCCTTTCTGTGGCAGATTCTAAAATGAGTCATCTATATATTTTCTTCAGGTACTTGCAGAACGTGAGAGAGCCTGCATTTGATTTTCTGTAAATGGGTCATTTCTCCATTCCTAATTTAGAAAATTCACTCTTAGTATTTTCTTGCTCTGGGTATCTGGCAGGGAGTTGAGTGTGGGGAGTGTCAGAAGAAATATTACGCCATAAGTTTAAAAACATATTTAAATTATTCTCTTCTATTTTTGAAAGCCTTACATTATGTACCAGTGTAAGTGAGTTGGTTCCTGAATACTTTCATTTGGTTTCTTAATTGGACATTTTATAGATCTGGGGGTACACGTTCAATATGTCTAGGGAGAAAAATCTAACTAGCTGATGATATCAAAATAGGACTGGAACCAGGAAAGACTCTCATACACCTATAATCTTCCTGTTCTTCTTTGCTGTACTTTACATTTGGGGGCAGAGGGAGAAGAAGGGGTACAAACCCAGGGTCTGCACCAGCAAAATAAATTAGAAAACTGAGGGAGCTAGCAAAATAACCCAGTTCAAAAAAATTTGGTGACCTGAATTTTGCAGACTGGATGTCTAATAAGCACTCTTACCTGTTAATGGTTCTATGCTCCATGCCCCTGTCAGCTGGGGTTTTCAAAGTCACATTTTTTCAGAGATTTTAGGTTTGGGATCAGGGTGTTAACCATAAAGTCATCACATGTACAGTAGAAGAGGTGGAAAGATGCCTTTCCTTCCATCAACAGGGCCAAGAATCTAACAGACAATGTGCTACCCCAAAATAAAGAGGATATTTCTACTGTAAACCTAGACAAATGCCCATCACTTGAAGAAACTAAGTGCATCAGTCAGAATCCCAACAGGAAACAGAGTTGTCTGCAGATGATTCAAAGGAGGAGACTTTAAAGAAGGGGCTACTGACAGAGGATTAAACAGAGTTAAGGAAACAAACAAGGAAAAAGGAACGAGCAGAGAGGCAAGGAGAGACTCAAGTTAGCAGGAAGCCCTAAGGCTGACAGAGGGTAGGAAATAGTTTCCTGAGGTCAGGGAGAGGTTGGCCAAGGGAGAGGGGTCACAGCTGCCACCAGAGATGTGCACTCAAGGAAGTGAGGGAGTGGCCATACCCACCTTTTTTTCCTCTCCCTTCCCTCCCACCAGGTCATGCCAGTGCCTTCCATTAGCCAAACCCAACCAAGAGACAGGATCAGTCTCTTGGCAGACAGAGCAGATATAAAGAATAGAATAAGTTTAGGGATGAAGAATAACTAGCACTATCAGTAACATACATTAGATCACAGTATACTGAATTATGACTGGCACCTCAACCTATCTGAGTCACAAGGCAGTTATCCCCATATATTCTGTCATATGTCTCCATATACCCCTCAGCCAGTACTATGAATGCTTCCCTGTCCAGCCTCTCTCCAAATACCTTCCCACTCTCCTCCCCATTCCATCTCTGTCCTTCAGGAACTAGTATTACTCAAGGCTCTCCTGACCTTACTGTCCTCCCTTAATCTAAGTTATTCTGTCTATTCCCACAGACCTCCCTTAGCAGAATGTAACACCTGCTATTAGCAGTTGATACTTATGTATTTCTTCATCCAGTAAATGAGTAGTTATTGAGTCTTATTAGGTACTAGGCACTATACTTCTGCTGAGAATATAACAGTATATAAGAAGGACAGAGTCTCTGCACCCTAGAGTTTTCATCTAATAAGGTAAAGAACGATGAATGGAATAGTCACAAAAATACATATGCAATTGCAAACTTTGGTAAGCATTATGAATAAAAAGTGCAAAGTGCTCTGAGAATGTATGGCAGAAAGACCGAGTCTGTAGGTTATGGATGACTTTCCTAAGAAGTGATGCCTGAACTGAGATCAGAATACTGAGTTGGACAAAGAAAGGTTGAAGAGTAGATAGATAATGGGGCTTCCAGTGGAAATGGCATGTGCAAAGACCCCAAAGCAGGCAGATTTGTGTTGTTCTTTGCTGAACTGATGGAAGTTCCATTAAATGGGCCAGGGGGAGCCAGGGAGAGCCAAGCAGAGCCAGCTCAATAAAGCTGGAGGCTCACTCTAATATATCTGTGACCGTATTTGACCAAGTTTCTAGAAATTTAAAGTAGTTCTGTTGAGAATAAACATGAGTCTGCAGCCTTTTTTAATGCATATTTCACCACTGAAGCCTTAGAAAGATTGCATTAGTTCCTTTCCAACAGTCATTGATTTGCTGAATTTTGTTAAATAGCCCATTTCCCCAAGGCAGAGAAAATATTAAACTGACAAGTCTCTGAGTTATAATAGTCTGTGAGCTCTTCATATTACCTGTTTATTCAAAAAAATTATGAGACTAAAAAATTAAAGTTGGTTTAAAGAACAATTAATAACTGGTGTTATTGTTTCTTCTTTGTCTAGATTTTCTTTGTCTGCTTGCGGGCTCTTTTGGTTAGTTTAATTTGGGGTTTGTTTCTGCATTTACCATGAACATGTTTTGTAAGTAAGTGAGGGAGCAAAATGTGGTAGACTTTTAAAAGGTGACAAGTACAAACAAGGGGAGAGACGATAGTGGTAAATGATGCCATCTTGCTCCTGGCCTTGTTTTCCTTGAGCTTCAAAGAGCACAGTCAAGTTCTCAAACCAAAGCTGTTTATTACCTTGTGCTCCCTCTGCTGGTCCCAGACTCATAGGACCAAAGTATTTATAGAGGTAAGTCTCCAAATTCTACCCACATCTCTCTGCCACTTCTGGTCCCAGCACTTCCAGGAGATCTCCCTACCTCAATCTGCAACTCCTTTACCTGTTTCTCCAGTACTGAAATTTCCCTTTCTCTGAACCTCTCAAAGCATAAGCTGTCTTTGCCACTTCATGCATCACTTAACTGCAAATCCCTGCACTTTATGCTCTCCCTTTGTGTCAGTATATTCTCCTTGACCAATCTGTAAATTTCTCTAGGTTAGTAGCATGACTCTGATTTCTTTGGAACTCCAGGGGACTTAGCTTGAAACTATACAGGGTGCAGTGGATTAACCATCTGAAAGAATGATCTGGTGAGCTTGAAAACAATTAGCAGGTGAGAGTAAAAAATATGGCCACGTCTAACCTCTTTTCAAAAAGGGTATCACAGATAACAGACTGCACAATACTCTACATCACCAAGTGTTCAATTAGTATCTCTTAGCTATTTTTTCCCCTTCTCTTCCTTCTCAGATACTTCCTCCCCATTGCTAGTAAAGACACTTTTTGATTAAGAGTCTATATATAAACACAACACATATGCACACGCATGTGCACGGGTGCACGTGCGCGCGCGCACACACACACACACACACACACACACACACACCTCTAAACTCTTTCCTCTTTAAAAGGCAAAGATCCTTTTAGACACAACAACAACCATCCGATGTCTAGGTAGAGACCATAGGTACGTGCAGCCCACTTAAGGCCAACCAGTGAACTGGTCTCCCGTTCTCTGGGGTTGAGTCCCTTCAGACTTTCTGTCCTAACCCCAACACCTCATATTATGGTTTCTTTTTTGCTGATACAAGCTCTGGAGGTGTCCCCATGGAGATATAAAAAGGCTTCTGGTTTCTACTTAATAAGGAAACCTGAAAATATACAAGACCCTAAATGCATGGCCTCTGAGAGAATTTTCCCGTGGGCCACATCCAGGTGTAAGAAATAATTAGGAAGGGCACAACCATACCTGAATTAAATTTGATATTACATTTACATGCCTTCAAAACACTGTGGCCAATCTTCAACTTAGCTTTTTAAATTATATCTTTCCTTCGCTTTTCTTCTTTTTCTCCTATAGAAAAATAATACAAGTGCTTCACACTCTAGACTTTCCTAGGTTTGACCACATTACTTATTTATTTATTTATTTACATAGTTATGTTTTATCTGTAAATAACTTTGGGCACCAGGCATGGGAGACAGGATAAGTGGCCTGCCCAAGGTCACCTGGGCATAGCTAGCTAGTGGCACCACCAAGGCTAGAATATAAATAGTTCTCTTTACCCAAATGCCTATCTTTTCTTTTCTTTTTTTTTTTTTTAAGATTTTATTTTTAAGCAATCTCTATACCCAATATAGGGTTCAAACCCACAATCCTGAGATCAAGAGTCACACACCCCACCGACTGAACTAGCCAGGGGTCCCCAACTGCCTATCTTAACGCAGATCTCTAATGCCAGAATACGAATTACAAAGTGCAGAAATGCTGAGTCAGGAAGAAAATGTAGCCAAGCCTTTGGAGGGCCAACAACACTTTGCTAGGCTCCAAATCATCACTAAACCCCCATATTGAGAATTTCCAACTGGAGCACTTCTATCCATGTGGCTTAGATAATGGTCCTTTGTATTTATCTGATTTTCCACAAGAACTAAATAAGTAAAGGGATGCTTTAAAGGACTTGGAGATCCCCAAGTCCTAAGTGCTCTATTTATGATGTCAGACTCCACTGCAAGACAGACTGTTTTATATCAAGCAATTGTAAATACCAGTGGTATCTGTAATGTCTAACTAGAGCAACTTATGGGTTCTATTCTTAACTTTGATTTTGCCTTGTTTCTGAGACAGTAACTTAGATCCCTGCCCTTACCTTAATGCACTTTTTATAGTTTAATTTCCTTTTTGTGGTGCTATTTGGGGTTGGAATTTTTTTAAAACAATATGACTCCAGTGAAATCAGATTTCCCCTGAAGAAGTCAAACAGATCACAGAAGGACCCAATCTGAACACTCTGCCCCATAGCATGTGGTCATTCTATGGAGAATGGTATTCTTCCTTTGCTATTCTTTTGTTTCTACCTGAATGATGTGTCTCAGCATTATGATGGTGTAGTACTGGCTTGATGAACAAAGTCTCATAAAAGTACACAGAATTTATTAGTATCACCCACAAATGCTCTGTGGGTTGTATATTTCTTTCACCCCTTTTTAGTCCTTCCTGGTAATAGAAATTCTACTCTCTTCCATGGTTAGGGCTACCAAGATACAAACACAGACATGAATCTCAAAGGCAATCTGTTCATTGCAAAGGAGGCCAGCCTGCAATACTCTGCAAGAAGGCTTAGTACCTCCTTCCCAACAGCTTCTCTGCTGCAGCCTTAGTGTGTAACATACCCAGGAAGAGCATCATTTTTAAGGACCTCCAGGAAACAAAAGCCCTTCACTGAAATTAGGCGGTGCTTATATGGGCATTGGGAGGGGTTATATAGCTCATCCTCTGGTCACTCATTTTCTCCAGAAGAGAATAAGACTTTAAAGAAATGATGGGTGTAAAATGACTGGGGGTGGAGAGAACCCCAGGAGAAGGTGATGAGAAAGAAGAAGAAAAAGATCTAAAAGAAGGGGAACCAATATAGGTCTTGCTTCTTCCTATTTACTTGAACTTGGGAAAATTGTTTAATCTCCAAGGGCCTCATGTCTGCTTTATCTGTAAAGTGGAAAATACACTAGAACCCACGTCATAGCATTTTTGTATGTGTCCATGAATAACATGTAGGGAGCACTTAGTGGAGACCTTGGGGTTTGGTGGGATGTCCACAGCAGCTTTGGCAGTGATAACAATGCTATTGCAGGGACAGCCCCAGGACCCCAATCATGGGGTGGGGGAAAACGGTGGAAAAGATCAAACAAAGAAGAAGAATATGCCAGAGATAAGCTCTGCTTACATAACATTGCCCAGAGTGGTCTCTGGGGATACTCCTATCTCAGTGATGAATTAATGAGTTAATGAGATCAGACATGCTGTATATAGTGTGCTAATTTTTTCTTTAAAGTTTTCATAAGTGGACCTAGGCTTGTGGACCCAGTTTTCTTTTCTTTTTTAATTTATTTCAATCTTTATTTATTTTTGAGAGACAGACAGATAGACAGAGTGCAAGTGGGGAGGAACAGAGAGAGAGAGAGAGAGAGAGAGAGAGACAGAATTCAAAGCAGGCTCCAGGCTATGAGCTGTCAGCACAGAGCCCTACACGGGGCTCAAACTCACAAACCGCAAGTTCATGACCTGAGCCAAAGTCAGAAGCTTAACTGACTGAGCCACCCAGGTGCCCCAAGAAAGTTTTCTATTATCAGTGGTATGTGTCTTTCATGGCACACAGTTCGTTGTTTGGAAGAAAAGAAACTGCTGTGAGACAATAATAAGGTGGCTTTATTAACAAGAGAGAAGTTTACATTCTCTTTTCCTTGAGTAAACTGCCAGCATTTATTGAACCCTTAAGAAATCCCTTTACTACAGTCAAAAATTCTTGGCTCTTGAGTTGGAGATCAGGGGAGGGTGAGGAGAGAGGTGAGAATGCCTTTGAATTAAGATTATTTACAGAGCAAAGCTGTTCAATTGCTCTAATTATTTTTTAGCAAAGATCCTCACATTTCTTTTCAGAGGCTCATGATGGTTGCAGATATTACTAAGAACTTTCTGCATATGGGCAAGTTTCAGAAGAATGCAAAAAACTCAAAAGGTACAATGCCATCTCTCCTGTCCATCATATTTTTTTAAAAAATCCCCTAGGGTAAAAGACACAATAAATTTTATCTATTCTACGAAAAATGGACATTCTATTTTAACTTTTGCTTCTGTCTTTAGTAGGGTTGGATTTCACCACTGTACTTTAAAACCTGGCAACAGGTTTCTGATATGCAAAATAACAATTTCAGTATATTAATTAGTTTTCAAGACCTCCAAGCCATAAAAATCTCGTTGTTCAAGGTCACAGTTTGACTTATTTACAATTGACAAATAACTTGGCAAACTCTGCACTGAGCCCCTCCATACAATAGAAAATATACTGTCATTCAAGTTAACAAAAGAATCTTTCTTTGCCATCTCACTACAATGGCCCTGCAAATGAACATCGCCTGAATAAAACCCTAACCACATTTTCACTCTCATTAACCACAGTAGGGTATCACACAATTTGCCTGGCTCCTGCTTAGACCACTGTGCACCATTTTAGTAGCAGCAGTTTGATGGGTTTTATGGCAGGTGATATATGGAGTGGGAGTTTCGGGAGTCGTAAACAGAAGGCACTGTGTATCACAATGTGGTTTAGGGATATAATGACTGTGTTGTAAAGCAAGGGATGACAATACTGCACTAGGCTTGGGGTACTGAACCAATAGACCAAACAGCTCAACATAATTCAAGTAAGAAGTGAAAAAAATCCTAAGAAGGAGTGTGTGTGTGTGTGTGTGTGTGCACGCGCGCGTGTGCATAGGTCTTCTTCTAGCTTTCATTAATTACTTCAGACGAATTTGAATAAGAACTACTAAAACTGAAATAAATCTGTGTCCTTCTGAAAAAATAGAACGTTTCTCTTTCCTTCCAGCACAATCTTTTTCTGCCTCCTCTGTCCAACCCTTAACTACTCTCACTGTCAGAAAAATTAAGTAAACAGCTAGCCCTGGTACAAGGGAGGAAGCAGCCGACATTTAGAGAGATTGATGTAGAGGAGAAAAAGAACACCAAAATAAACTTGGTTTCTTTTCTGGGAGAATCCATTCCCAAGGCAGGCAGTCAAATTCGGTCCGACCTGATAGGCACCCCTGCTGCCCAGAAAGCAGGAAGCCTCTTAGGGGTTTAGAAGTCTCAGGATTCCTCTGTTAACATCCCTGGGTGTCAAAGACCCCAACTGTCTCTAAGTCGCTTCGAAGCCACTTTGCCCTAGAAGGGTGGGTCTGGTATTCTCCAGACAAAAACGGCAACATGTAGCCTCTTTTCAGGGAAAATGATGTTGAACTGCCAAATGAGGACTTGTGGTTACCAACTTATGGTGCAGCCTCGGCCAACTCACAAAACCTCTCTGAGTCTTCACTTCCTTTTGGCACACTCTCCTATCTTACGGACCTACTGCAGGGAACATGCCAGGCAGTGGTTTGAAATTCTAAAGCCTTATGCCAATATAAATCATCATCTTTATCACCATCACTGTCATCACCACCATTATCACGGCAGTATAATGCGCTGAGATATTAATGTGTGTTTTGTTCTCACTAAATTTCCCCCTCTTTAGTTCCCAAAAAGTAGCCAGGCTCTTTGTGTTCCCTTACGTTAGCAGTGGATCGTAAAGGCTAAACATAGAAACTGCCTTCAGAGAGGTCCCTACCGGTTTTTCCCCCTTCTAGAAATCTGAACTCCTTGAGACGTAGGTAAAGAAGCAAATACTTTTAGTTGAGAGGTTTCCCAAGAATGGGATGAGATTGGAGGGGAGTGAGACTCCAGGGTTCCGCAATGCCCTGAGGAGGTAAAAGGGCCTCTGGTGGAGAGTTGGCAGAATGCACCTAACAAGGCTGACCCTAGACAGAGAGATTCCCAGCCTTGCGGAAAAATATGGTGCCACGGAAGCACGGCACTCACCAGACTTCAAGGAACCAGTGCAGGTTAGAGTCTGAATAATACCCAGGTCGAATGATACCAGTCACCTGGAGATATGTCCTTATCCTCCTCTCTCCACCAAAATGAGTGAGATTGGATTTCTCATCTGAGCTTTGATTTCAATAAAATAGTGTGATATGCCTGCATTTGTGGCCTACAGTTCAGATCTAATTTACTATCACCCTGGATACTTGTATCAGAATAGAAAGTAGACTTCGACCATTGTTTACGTAAACACAGCTCTAATCTGGTAAATATTCCTATCCATTTGTAAACTGCTCCTTTAAAGATTTGACACAACTGAGGATACTCAAAAAAGATATATACCATCACCCCACCAAAAAAGTCCCACAAAGAAAATACAAGAATAAAAGCAGCCTCACAAGAAAGCATTTCCGGTTTCTCAAAGGGTCCGCTAGAAGGGGGACACCTGCTGTGGGGACGCCGGGGTTCTGAGGCACTCTTTAAAATCTCTGTGGCATTGCCTAGCCTCAACCACTCTTTGTACTTGCAGGTCTAGTACACAGACACATCCCACTGCACTTCAGCCCCCACTCAGGCCTCATGAGCATCCTGATACCAAGCTCCAGCCAGGCACGTAGCCATGGTCCATGTGGAACTGCTGAGGCTGTCATTTCATTTCCTCCTTCCTTCTTAACAAGGAAATGACTGACCCACGTGTACCACATATCTATTTATCAACAGATCATAAGCCCAGTCTTCTGAGATCTTGTGACAGGTCCCATTAGCTGTGAGCTACCCAATAATGTGTATAATCAGTTGTTAATGGCACTATGCTATTCCGTGATAACTGGGCCATTAGTGAGTGTCAGAGCAGTCCCCCACCTGACTGATATCTGGCTTCGGAGAAGCTGCGCATTTCCATTCGTGATGGTACCCACATAGGTGAGAGGTAGAGTGAGCGCCTTCCTAAATTACCCACTCTGGACACCTTGTGACCCTAAACAATCTTCACCCAGGACCTCTAGTAAACAGGCTTATGGGCACTTCAGTTATAAGGGGAAACAATTTACCACTTGAAATGATAAAACTAAGTCAAATAGCAAATAGTAAGGTTCTTCTGATGCTCAAGGTACTTTGAGTCACTGCAAAATAACAGACACTTTGGGAACATTTCTAGAATTCCAAGTTCTAAAAGCAGATCATCTCAATGCCATTCTACATACAAATCCCTTATAAGGGCCCAGCCAAAGCTGTTCTTCAACAAGTTCATAGAGCTTAGAGTTACACACACACACACACACACACACACACACACACACACACACTTCTTTTCAAATAAAAATGTCTCCATCATCAAAGCTGGGGCTCAATTCTCCATGCTTCTTCCAAGACCTCATCATTTAGATGTTTTGCTTCCATTTAAAGGACCAGGAGCAGAACTACAAAATCCATGCCCATCACCCAAACAGGACAACCTCCAAACTCAGTCCAAATTCAGTCACTTCAGAAGTATTCCCAGCATAGACCTTCATAGGTCAGAATTTGATTTATTTGGAAAAGGAACATTTCATTGAACCTAGAAATCTGTCAACTGAATCCAGCCAATGTTCAAGTGATTTACATCCGCTCAACATCCCAGCACTGCCTATCAAAGGCCCTAGAGTTTTTACTGCTGCCTCCATAAAAAAGAAATTTAGCACTAAGGACTTGCCAAAGGGTCATCACATGTTGTTGGAAGGAAATAAAGAATGAGATATTTGTAAAGTGCAAGGAGAAAGGATGAGGCTCAGCTTACACTCTCCTCCAGTGCTGGCTGCCAAGAAACTGGGGCCTGGGTCTATTCTTTCCAGAAAAGTAATTTCCTCACAACAACTGAGGAAAGAGAGGTACTCTCAGGGCTTGAAGGGGAGGAAGATTCTTGACCCAGCTTAGCACCCTAGGAGAATGACAACAGCCCTGGTCCAAATTCACCCCAGAATGAGGAGCCTTAGGTTTATTTGGGAGGTCAAAACATAGCAGAAGTGGATTGAAGAGACCAAAATTCTGATCATGAATGATCTACAACATCAAAGCAGTGCTCAGAATCCTTTCTCAAGGAGAGGTGGATCTAAGATACATTCACAGGCATCAACTGTACCAATTCCACCAGAAACCAGATGTCCCAGACCAAGTGCCCAACGGTAAAAGAGTAGATAAAATGAGAATGTGGGGAATTATTCCTCCCCTGGCAGTGATTCTTTCACTCATAGGGTAGGGGGGAGAATGCATTAAGTGCCTACTACATGCTACATGCTGAGCTAAAGATGCAGAGATGAACCAACCATAATGAAGCCTTTGTATTCCTGAACCTTGTAGGAGAGTAAGACCCTCATGGTTTAAAAGGTGAGCTCTAGGGATGGAACAATCAAGGAAGATCTGAGTTATCTCCTGAGAAGATGACTCAGCTGTCAGGGTCTCCTGATCAACCTGTACATCCTGATTCTGCCTGACACTCTGCTTTTACATCAATTCATTTATTTATGCATCCATTTACTCAACCAATATTTATCAAGTACAGACTATATTCTACACATCAAGCTATGCTTTAGAGATATAAAACCAACATGATTCTTGCCTTCATGGAGCTTGTTAATAATTAAATGCAACTGAAGGTGGAATTCCAAATGTGTTAAGTACCACAAAGGAGAAATTCATGGTGTTCTCTGAGAGCCTCAGATGAGGATGGAGGGTTGGACTGATCAGAGAGATCAAGGATAGTTCCCCTGATGCTTTACCTCTGATTAGGAGGATAAGGAGACATCGGGTAGATAAAAGAACGAAGAGTGCTCTAGGCAAAGGCAAATGCAGTCCCAGTTGCTGGGTGCAGTGTGGCAAGCAGGAGGACTGAAGGAAGACCAGGGTTACAGGAGAATACCATGAAGACGCCCCTGGAAGAAGACACAACTGCAGAAGAATACATAGGAGTTCAACCACACTCATAAGTACTGCACCTTTGTCCTCAGAACCATGAAAAGCTTTTGCAGGCTGCAATACGACTATACTGGTTTTTAGGAAAAGTCCCTCTGGCTGCAGGATGGGAAAAAGAAAGGAAGGGAGCCAGCATGGAGACAAGGAGATCAGACGGGAGTCTTTTACAGTCCAACAGAAAGATGATTTGGCTTGTTAAGGGTGGTGCTGGAGATGGAAATGAGGGGGAAAGTGAATGTGTTAGGACGTAGAAGCAAAGAGATTTGGACTGGACATGTGGGCTGAGGGGTTGTCAAGATGACATCTAGGTTTCCGGTTTATGTGACTGGAGGGACATTTGGCCAAACCACAGCTGGTACTGAGGTCTTGATCCGTGTTCACCACCACATCTCTACTTGTCTGACCTTTTCCAACCTGTGCATGCTTGGTTCCTCACCTTCCAACCTCCACAATGAGCTAGCTGGTCTCAGCTTCGACCTTCTGGACCAGGTCTCCTGATAGTGCCTTTCAGGGATTCACCTGGCTTTCTATACCCTGACACCTCCACACCTCATATTCCGATCATCTGAGCTCCCATCACCGCCACGTCCCCGCTTCCGCCTCAACTTCAGCCAACCAGAGTTCTCAGTTCAAGCTGCTGCACATCCTGCCATCCTCACTTGAACAGGGATGAGATGCTCCCAGGCTGTTGCCAGAGCTTTATCCCTGACAGATAATACTGAGCTTTCAGGGTTGCACATACAAACAAACAAAAAAGAGTTGTCTCTCATTTATACAGTAATGGAAAAAACAGTAATGATGCTATTCACTGAACTACTATTTACTGAACACATTATATATGTACATAGTTTAAATTAGTTAAGCTTCACAAAAATGCCACGAGGAAGATATGATTATTAGCCCCATTTTACATATGAAGAAACTGAGGCACAGAAAAGCTACATAATAAGCTTGAGGTCACAGAGCTAACCAGCAGTAGAAGTGGGACGCAATCCAGGCAGTCTGACTCTGGAACTATTGCTCTTAACCACTACCCTCTAGTGCCTTGGACAGAGATTCAAATCTGTCTCGCTTAAAAGCTCATGCTACAGCCACAGGTACATGTGCTCTCCCAAACTCACAACGCTGCTTACAGGTCATGAACCCCTCTTGGTCCAGCCATGTTACCATCATTAAAAAATGGATGGAGTCATCAAATAATCCCAGGAAATTCTATAGGGTAGAATCAAAAGTCGAGTGTTACTTGTTTCTAATGAATTTCTACTGTCCTCGTATATCAGCCTTTGCTATGGTATCTCGAATTTTCTCTGAGAAACTGGATTCCAGTAGCGATGAAGAAAAGAAGCAAGACTGTTCATCCCTCACACTAAATAACCCCACACTGATGCACATTCAAGTCGCCTTATCTACTTAATACGCCCCCCTCCACACACATACACAACCTTTTACTTTTCAGATCTCAAGGCTGCTCCTAGTTCTGTATCTAACAGCTTTCTTCTCTTCATGGAATTAATCTATTGTACTCTCTTGGAAAATATGTATTTTTTTTTCCGAGAAAGAAATATACTACTCTGAATAAGAGGACAGCTGCCCTCTCTGTCTACTGTACTTTGTACATTGTATAATAAGTCATGTCAAATTGGGGGTGGATATCATCCACTCCAGCAGAATAAAATGCATGAGCTTGGAGATATCTATTCATTTCACATATATGATTGTTGCTAATATTAATAAAAACAGCAACTATTTATTACACATTTTACAATATGCTAGGCCTTCTGATAGGCACTTTTCAGCCACTACCTGACTTAATCCTTGTATCAAACCTATTTGCTAGACTTATTTATTTATTCATTCATTCATTCATTCACTGAGAGAGAGAGAGAGAGAGAGAGAGAGCGCGCGCACCAGCAGGATTAAGAGAGGAAGAGAAAATCTTAAGCAGGCTCCACACCCAGCCCTGAGCTCAAGGTGGGGCTAGATCCCACAAATACGTGATCATGCCCTGAGACAAAATCAAGAGTCAGATGCTCAGTTAGCTGAGCCACCCAGGTGCCCTGCTAGACATAATTATTTCAAGAAAAGGAAATTGAAGCTTCAAAAGATGGTGTAACTCTCCAATGACACACATCAGAAGCTACAAAGCTGAGACCTGAACTCAGGCTTCTTTGGCTCCAAGAGCATTCACTTACCCATCATGTCAAACAGCTAGAAGACCATCCAAGAAGCCAGCAGCAACAGGAATGTGTTAGAAGGTCAGAATCTCGAGCCCCAGTCCACAGTGACTGAATTTTCACAAGCTTCTCACATGACTAGTATAAATACTGTGTTAAAGAAACACTGATCCATACAATTGCCCAGACTGCAAGCTTCCAAGCCCCTCCAGTGGCTACAACACACTAAAGAATTGGAGAAGTGAGCATGAGAACACCATGGGACTTGCACTGGGACTGAGTCCAGGGTACGCATGCAGGAGGAGGCAGAAGAGCATACCCCTCAGAGGACCCTCACACATCACTGTGACCATTCCCAAACCTATACAATCGCTTCTTATCAAAACCTTTAGATACAAGTCTGTCTTCAGGCAGACTCACTACATCCATGCAGTCTGTCCTTAGCACTGGGTACCTTCCCTTCTCCTCTCCTTTTCCACAGCACCCCACCCCCAATATATCCAAGCTTGAGCTCTGAGACTAGGCTTGCCAGACAAGATGCAGGATGCCCGGTTCTATTTGAATTTCAGATAAACAAGAAAAAATAAGAGTATGCATATAACCCGTGTGATATCTGGGACACACTATACAAAAAAAAAATGTTTTTTATTGTTTATCCAAAATTCAAATTTAACTGAGCATCTGTACGTTTATTTGCTAAAACTATGAGGTAAATGGTTTATGAGGAACAAAACAGTCATAAGATCTCAAAGTATCACTCTAAATTTCAAAGGGAAAAACATAAAGCTAGCATGGAAAGTGCTTACACTCACTACCGTAAGCAAATGATCCAACTTAAGGTCACTGATAATGGGATGTCCTGGTCCATGTCCCTCCTGGTAAGAAGCAATGTCAAGCACATAATACCTCCTGTAGAGCCTTCTGGCCATCAAGGTCTCCTGGGAATCCCTCAAGGTCTTTAGAGCTTATTTCCAGTTATAGGAAATACAGGAGACAGGGGCACAAATCAAATGACACCAAGAGAAAATGATCAAGTAAATCCAGATGATGGGATACTTAGACAGCTGTCTTGGTCTCTTTACAAAACCTATACTGTTAAAAAAAGTGGGAGTACTGTTAAACTCTTCTAAATAAAATAATCTAAAGAAACATTACAAACAAATGTAATACATAAACCTTGACTGGATCCTGCTACCAAAATGTAACCAGCTACAAATGACATCTTGTAAACTTAAGGAATTATTCTTAGATACAGTAATGGTAATATGGTTATTTAGAAGAATGTGCCCATTTCTAGGGATTGCCTTCAGAACTCTTTGGGGTGAAATATTATGATGTCTGCAACTGACTTCCAAACAGCTCAGTATACACGTATGTATGTATGTATGCGTTCAAATGTGTGTGTATGTTTACATATATACAGATAGAGAAAATAACAATTGTTGAAACTTGATGTTCACTGTACAGTTCTTCCAACCATTCTGCAGATTTCAAAATGTTAATAATAAAAAGACAGGGGGACATCTTCCTCAAATCTCACCCAAAGCAACCTGACAAGTCGTCCTGCTTCAAAGGGTACTCCCATTTCTAGAATAATCCTATTGACTCTGCAAGATCAGAGAGATCTTGGTACCACAGAGGATGGGCATAGTAGAAGGAAAGCCTTTTACATGATAGCAGGGAAGTATTTCTACCATGAATCTTACAAGCGTAATCTGAATACTGTCCAGCCTTCACCTTTATAGACTCTAAATTAAAATGTCCCATGTGTGTTCCTCCTTCTACTGGCACACTTTCCTCCACCTGCCAGATGGCCTCACCTTAGTGTATATATATATGCACTGGGGACAAAAGAGCCTAAGAGAACTCTCATAGAATTAAGTCAGCTGTGTATTCCTTAGCACCGAAAGTATAGTGTAATGAGTAGCTACGAATGAATGGCAATGTGATATAATGACTCCTCTCGCATTTATAAAACAGAGATGACATGATAGATCAAATTAGTCACAAGTACCCTTTCCTTCCCCTGTCATTTGACTGGCCCTGCCTCCCAGGAGGCAGAGACTGCTTCTCCACCCCACTGTCAGGCTTGGCCATGATTTACTTTGGCCTGTGGCATGTGTGTGGATCTGATGCACACAACATCCAAGCAGAAGCTTTAGAAGTGATTACAAAGTTCAACCCACTCTTGCATTTTTCTTCCACTGTCCCACTGTGAGAACAACATGTCTACGGTAAGGACTGCTCCTTCAGCCACGGTCCCAGATGAGAAAACACATAAACAGATCCACAGCTGACCTTCAGCTTGGTGCAGAGCTGACACACAGCCCTCATAAAATGTGAATGATAAAAAAAAAACAAACACTTTATGTGTTAGGCCACTGGGTTTTTGGGGAGGGTTTTTACTGCAACAATAGCCAACTGGCACAAAAGAAAGTAATAGTACCTACCTTGAAGGGTGGCTGTGGTTCTACAGATCAAATGATGTAATACTGAGAGGCAGGTAGCATAGCATCTGATACACAGTGACTGCTCAGAAATGGTAAACTGTGAAGTGACAAATCTGTTCCTCTAGGTTCCTCCGCACCTGTGCCAAGCACAATGACCTGCCACATTGCTGATGCTCAGCTTGACTCCCTACCACACCGATGTCAACTCACTGTACACCACCACCTACAACCAACACTTTGCATAGTCTCTTCTCTCTGCCACTGCCCGTGTGCATTACTGTGGTCTGCCTCTGGGTCTTGTGTGTTTTGTGTCTCTGTGCCTGTCTATGCTACCTGGGTGGAGGCAGTGACTCACTCATGACCTCCATCATCCCTTGGTGCCCATCTTCTCAGCTGTTCTACCTGGCGCTCCATTACTGCCTCATGCCAGATTTTCAGGTTATATAAATCTCCATCAGAAAAAGAAATGGCATGCTCTTCCTGCTGTGCTATTTTGTGAGGGAACATAGAACTTCCTTGCAGAGATGCTTGGGTTCCTAGTAAGCTCACTTTTTAAAAATTTTTATTGTGGCCAATTCATGGGTACCCCCAGTGACTAGGTCAGTTAGACTTTAATAGAGCTTTTAACTGTCCCAGAACTATGGGCCTTTACAAATATAGCTATGTTGGGCCACTTCTACCTGACTTTTTCACTCTGTTGTGCCCCAGTGTCTTTTTCTGTGAGCTGACATCTGTTGGAACCAACCTCACTCAAGCCTCCCAGTGACGCCTGTCCCAGTAATGGAAAGCATTTAAGTACATTTGCACAGGCCCACGTAAGTCCACAGATGGCCAGAGCCTGCCCGGATGATGTGTGTAAGAAAGTGTTTGGTTTCAGGGTCACCAACAACCACACTCAAGTCTTAGCTCATGCCAGCCATGACCTCTACCAACCAAGCACAGTTTCCACATTCTACCCTATAAATGAATTTTCACAACAAATCACTTAGAAATATTTGTGACCTCAAGTGGACTAAGACCATGCTGCTGAAAGAAATTCTCCAGACCAGGGACCCCAGAATGAGGCATGTGATTCCCACACCACAAAACTCCAGTCTTCTTCACTTCTCTGGATGGCCCTCTTGACATCTCTGGGCTTCTGTCTCCATCATCTGATCAGCAGGTTAGATCAGTGTTAGCAAACTATAGCCATTGGCCAAATCTGGCCTGCCACTTGTCCGTTTTTGGAAGTAGAGTTTCATGGAACACAGCCACACTCACTTGTTTGTGTCCCGTCCATGGCTACTTTCCTGCTATATCAGCAGAGTTGAGTATCTGTGACAAAGACTGACTACCCTACAAAGCCTAAGATACTTGCCACCAGGCCCTTCGAAGAAAAGGTGGATTTACCCTTGGGTGAGATGATCAGTAAGGTCTCCTTACACTACAATACTCTGTGATTCTCTAATTCTTGTGTCATATCCAGCTCCATTAAAACTTACAATATTTAGGGGAAAGTGTTTGGGGGTAAAATAACGTGCTACCCAAGATTGTGAAACGGCTGACACTGCAGCTATTCCACCAAAAATTATGGCTTATCTGGCTGAACCAAGGAGGTGGGCTAGAGGAGGAGAGAGTATTTTTCAGAGGTGAGGCAAGCCTGAGATGGTTATTTTAGCTTTTCAAGGAGACCTTGTGTTTGAGACTCTGAATGAGTGTGTGTGTGTCTGCGTGTGTGTGTGTGTGTGTGTGTGTGTGTAAGCTCCAGGTATCCAGTTCCTTTCACATTAATAGAAGGCACATGGTTCCTTCAAGAGGGAAAATATCTTTCAGAAACAGCATAATTTGCTCTAGTGGATAACAAATAGTTTGAAGTTTTCTCAGCGAGCAACCATTGTATCTGGTTTCAAATTCCTTTTTCAAGCCAAAGAAAATGATGATGATCTCTAAGGCATCGCTGTTTTTTTGACACAGACCTGAACTCAGCATTCTAAACAGGACTATGCAGAATTGGATTACATTTCATCTCCCTCACCCATCCATCTTTCCCTATCCTGCTCACTTGCTGGGGCTGCAAAAGTATTGAGTGCATCAGGAGAGACTTGGTTTTCCAAACCATGCAAGTCATTATGAATGGCCTTGTGTCCAGGTAAAGGTTAAGGAGGTCTTTTGTTGTTCTAGTTTAACTTGTCCCTGCCACTGCAGCCTAATCATTCCACATAATAACGGGCCTGATACACAGGCCCGAGTCAAAGTCGCAAGTCAATAAATCCATTCCTTCCTCCCTTTCAGGCAAAGTGTTGAATAGTACTGAGTGTGCAGTGTCACCAGATCCCATAGTCCATCACATCAAGGTCGTCTGGTATACAGCACATAAAAAAAAAAAACCTTTCTTTTCAGTGCCCAGCACATCCAAGAGAAGCATCACTGTCCCACACACAAGGGTGGATGAGGGAGGGGGTAAAAGACAAAGATCAATCACCCACGTTCACAGAATCCTGGAGCCACTGAAATGGAGAGCCATGGGGCCTAGATACCAGCTACCTGTGCTGTCCTCCTCATTTCAGAAATAGGAAACTGATGCCAGAAGAGGGAAAAGGATTTGTCCAAGATTATGTGGCCAGTATGTTTTAGGGCTAGGACTAGATGCAGGCCTCCTGACTCCTAGTTCAGTGTTCACCATCTGCTTGAAAAGGGGAAAGCAAGGGGCTACAGAGAAGGACAAGAAATTGTCCCCTTTCTAAAAAAACAAAACAAAACACAATCCAATCTCCCCCCACCCTCTCCAGAGTCCACACTCTGCCTCAGATAATGTCCCATCTGTGGCTACATTGTGTGAAGTCACATTCTGACTTTGTTTCTAGAGAAAAAATATCCAAGCATCTAAAAGCCTCAGTTTCCTCATCTGTAAAATGTAGATCATAACAGTGTCTAGCTCAAAGGGTATGGTGGGGCTGAAACATGGAAGATGGTCCCTGGGTGTGGCAACAGCTCAGTCAATGCCAGTGCTCACCGTCATCCTTATCACCAGGGCAATGACAGCAGCTCTGTGTTAACCCTCTCTTCCTGCACGGTGCAGGCAGGCTGTTGCCTGCTCCCAATGAGACAAAGTACGGCTCACCAAATTATCTTTCACCTCTGGTGTGAAAATAAAACCTGCTGATAGAGCCTCCTTGAAAGTATGCAATCCTGAGTTACAGTTTGTTTACTTTGCTAAGGGACTTCCCGCTCTTCCAGGTTCATAAATTCCTTGTGGTGGACGAGGGAAGGATTGTAAATTAACTTGAATAATAGGACTACATTTGTGTATCTTCCAAAGGTTTAAATTGCTTCGAAAGCAGGGAGGGGGAAGTCACACTTCTCATCTGCTGTCTCTATTTTTCTCTTAATTATCAGTTGGATTAGATACTTTGGAGGTGAGCAACTAAAGGCACCAAAGAGAGACCCAAGCCAAATGTCAAGAATTTCTACCCAGTGACCTGGAGACCGTCTTTCCACCACACTTGTGAGACAGATACAATAATGTGGACCTACTACCCCAGATCATGTCAAATACCTATTTTTCATTTGGCAAGGCCTAAGATTCTCTGGCATAATCACCAGCTATTATTGTAAAGACTATGCCAAAGGGGCCATACATCAGGTATAGAGAACTGGCTTCTCCTGAAGAATTAAGAATGTGTTTTAAATCTGCCTAGCGTGGTACCAGGCACATAAGAGGTATTCTTTATAAACTCATTTCTTCATAAAACATTTTCTTGTCCATTCTTTATAATTCTGATAGCCCAACCCTAGAGAATAATGCTTTCAACCACTAGGAATCAGACATGAAGTAAAAAGGAGTCCAGAGGTCTGGCTTTTGTGCATCGACCTTGAGCCAGTCTGAATTAAAGAAGATATTTATTCTCATGGCATTCTGGGGTACTGCAAGGATGAATGAAACGCTCTCCATAAATACTGTCTAATGTCAAGTAACAAAACCCTTTTTGTTTGTTTAGGCTAGAAATTACTGCATAAGAGGTATCACTGCTACCATTTTTTAAAACAATGATAGCCTGGCTCAATAACTTAGTAAAGGCTCTTGAGTCCTGGTCCTTCCGTGTGTCCATTCTCTTTTATTCTCTTTCCTTTTAGTGTTTAAAGTTGATCTGAACTCAAAAACATATAGCAAAATAAAAATGACTAGCATTTATGGATGACTGTAATTACGTTTTAAAGAATAAATTCCTATTACTGTAAGAATTTCAAAGAAAATCCAAATTGTCATCGAATGGTCTTACCAAATAATCCCACACATTTTTACAGAAACCTGAGAATCTGAGACACATATGAGAGATGCACAATGTCTCATGTAGGTCAACAGAAGACACAGGAAGAGGAAACAGAAATATGTACATCTTCAAATGCTGGTCTGAGCAGTATTTAGATAATATACCGTACTTTTCAACCAATGGGATCAGCCCATGCACTGGTATCTGACATTTCCTCCATATCAATTGGTCAGAAAAATGTATATCAGCAATAATGACACTCAAACCACCTGGAGTGACTTACCCTGGAATCTGAGAGCTCAAGAGGACCCCTCCCCTCAAGAAAGCATATTCGCAAACCATCTTAGAAAGAATAACCAAGGAAAAAGCTACCCATTCACTTAGCAATACCCAGACAAGGAATGATCTGTGTTCTGATGCCTAAATAAATCTTAGAAACAAGAAACTTCACTTTTTCCTAGTCTGGCTGGCCATGTTCCTCTGGATAAGCATTTATCTCCATGGCTTGCTCCGTTCTGTTGCATGTGTTCTCTTGGCACAGCACTGAAATAGGTCCCACAGGGAGGGGGAATGGGGTCATTGTGCAGCTAGCACAGTCCATTCCTAACAAAGTGGAGTTCTGAATAAGAAAGAACTTATCTTTCCCCAAAGGAGGGTTTGTTTGGTTTTATTTAAATGGTTATTTATTTATTTTTGAGAGAGAGAGAGAGAGACAGAGAGAAAATGATCAAGAGGGGCAGAGAGAATCCCAAGCAGGCTCCATGCTGTAAGCACAGAGTCCGATGAGGGGTCTGAACTCATGAATCATGAGATCATGACCTGAGCCGAAATCAAGAGTCAGATGCCAAACCAACTGAGCCACTCAGGTGCCCTGTGTTTTGTTTTGTTTTAAAGCACAGGCAAAGAAATCAAAGCAATAACTACTAACGAAGTGGTTACTTTATTCACGCGCTGAGGAAACAGCAGAGATTAAAGGCTAAGAGATCAGCCTCGAGAGCTAGACCACCAGGTCTGAATACCAGCCCTACTGTTTACTAGCTTGGCTACTTTGACAGAGTTAAACTCTTATGGCTCAGTTTCCTCATCTGCAAAATGAGTCCCACAACAATGTCTACATCATAAAGCTGTCACGAGGATTCAGAGTTCCTACAAGTGAAGAGCTCATAACAACACAAGGCTCAGCGTAAACACTCAGCAACCGTATGCTGTTACTGATCCTCACACCACCCCTGCAATGAAGGTGTAGATGGAAGATTGAGATTAAGAGCTTCAATAACCTCCCAGGCCCAGGGTTATCTAGACCTGTGCAGCTGCTGACCCTGTGCTAAAACATCCCTTCAGGCTTCCATCCCTCTGACCACTACCTGCTATTGCTTGCCCTTCTTCTCAAAACTCAATTCACATGCCCACTGCAGAGAAACTTCCCTGATTCTTTCACCTACCCCACCATGGGATGAAGTGCCCCTGTCCTGGGCAATCCCAGAGAAGTGCCCGTGTTTCTGCACTGAAACGCCCCTTCAGCATCTGTCCCCTCCACCGGTACAAAGGCCTCTTGGCACTGACAGCTCCTGGCATAATGCCGGGCACCTGGTAGGCACTTAATAAATCTTCACTGAATGAAGAAAAATGAGGTAAAAAAAAAATGACAAAACTGAATTTCAGCTCTGACCTATAAGCCCCTCATGTGAAGTTCTTTCCTGTTTGGTTTCTGCTCTGAAGAAAGTTTGCTGCAGCCATATGTGGAAAATGTGAGCAAAGGATCTTAGAGCGCAAGTGCTGAAAGAGCTCAGCAGGGAGTGGCCCACAGTGGCCAGAGCCGTCAAGAAACGTTTCATAGACAACTCAAGCTAGTTCCTGAAAGGTGTGGGATTAGCACAGGCACAAGTGTGAGGAAAGGCTTCCACCCAGAGAGAAGTGGAGAAACATGAGGTGACATGAGAAAAGTCTCTGTAGGGCTGTGGATCCTAGACCAAGGAAAAGAGAAACACCTATATCCCATTCCCCACTTGTACTACCCCACCAAGATCCCAAGGAGCATCACCCTAATTACACAGAATCACCAGGGATAGTTTCAACCATCTGTTTCATTAGAAAGGGAGACTGATCCATGAGATAAAATCAGACAGCGCTGGATTTGAACTCTACCTTCAATTGCTGAATATCTCAATGGCATTAGACAATCCTATCAGCCTCAGACATGGACATCTACATAACAGGCATATACTCCTACAAGGTTATTGAGAGGATTAAATAACATGAAATAACATGACATTGCTGACCCACAATAGGTGTTCAATAAATGATAGCTGTCATCCTCAGCCTTGTGCCACAACCACACCCAGGCTCTCCTTGAATTCTCAGAGAATGCACATCATAGTCACATCCACTTTATGAGTCCATAACCCCCTTCCACATGTCTGTAAACTCTGTTCCAGCAAGACTGTTGATAGTTAAATGTCCTGTTTTCCCCCAAGTTCTTGTCATTACCACACCAGTAGTTCTTCTAAAGGAAGGGTAGGTTTTCATTAAACCATGACTGGTCCCTGGGGAAAAGCGCCAGGGAAGTTCTCACTGCCCCACCCCACCCTTCATATCACCATCACCTCCCAACCCAATGGTCAGGAACTGGAAGCAAAATCAATACTGCATCCCTCTGTGTCACTGTTTCACAAGGTGGCTCTGTGCACATGTATTTTGAACCACTCACCAGCAAACAAAATGGAGTGGTGTAGTTAATTGAAAAACAGCTCTGCCCTGCCTGCCATAATTGACATTAAGTACTGTTTGGGGTAGGAAATCAGCCATTTCCAATTGATATTAAACGGGAAATCATTTAACATCAATGGATATAAACCAGGCGCAATTGGCTGAATTAGGGAGAAACACTTTGGCTCATGTTAAAAAATGTTTCTGTGAAGTGGGATTTTTCAGAGTAAGTGAATATTAAGTCAGCTTAATACCTGTATTAGGAAAAAGAAGAAACCACTTCTCAGTCTACCCTCAGGCTTGGAAGAACGCTGCCAAATGCTCTTTTGGAAGAAGCCACGTTCTAAGGTGGTCTTGTCTCTGAAAAACAAAGAAGAAAGAAGGTATAATCTAGGAGAGCAGATGAAAGGAGGAGGCTCCTGCGAGTTTAGCCAACATTGTCCATTGTTGGGGAGTAGCTGGCGCCCTGTGAAGGGGCACATATGGGGAGTCCCTCGGCCTCCCTCTCAGTGGGGACATGTGGACCATGCCCCTGATACAAGGAAAACAAATATGGGCACAGATATGTGAAGGGAAAGAGATGCCTCATGTCTTATTTCTCATCCAAATTTTGGCGGTCCATGACTTCTCCCAGCCCATGATATCTTGGCCCTGACTGTCCTTATCAAAGTAGTGCAAACCTTACAATTATGGCTGACATCTTATCAACTGGGGCTTTAGAAATCTCTCCATAATGCTCCAAAGACAGTAAATACCAAATCCAATGTGTGACCCTCTACTCCATACAAGAAGAGGGAAAAGAGAGGAAAGACAAGAGAAGAAGGATAGAAATGAAGGAAACGACTGGAAAGAGATAAAGGCCTTGTAGGCAAAGGGAAAGAAGGGTGGACTGTCTGTGGGGGAGAAGGGGAAGAAAGACTGGAAGACTGCAGTGAACGCTGCACAGGGTGAGCACAGTCCAGTGGTCCATGTTGTAGATGAGGAAACTGAATACCAAAGAGGCTCTGTGGAATGCCCCAGCCCACATAGCTCCTTAGTGCCAGAGCCTAGTCTATAGCTCTCCCGATTCACTGTCCATTTTTCATAACTCATACCATCTCAACACAAGAGAAGTAACAAAAGAAGAAAGAAGAGAGAAGTAGGAAAGATGGCAAGAAAGGGATGGAAGGAAGATAAGTCTTAGAAGTACAAGCCTAGTAAGTCAATGCAGCATTTCTATTTTAGGACTAAATTTAAAATATCATACTTCTCTCTCTGAGTGGACACCCCATTTATAGCGGGCAAAGCCCAGGACACAATAAGTCCAGCTCTGAGAGCTTCCTATATGGAATGGTGGCAATTACAGACACAGGCCTCTGAAGGCCTTCGTCCTCTTACCTGTGAGATGCAAGACCTTCACACACACCCTCATACCTGCAGTGTTTGTGTGGCTAAAACCACCAGCCATGTTTCATCCCACACAGAACTCTCAACATGAACTCTAAGGCAATCTCTCAGACCTCATCCTTTTGAGTGAGTTTTGTACAGAAACACACTGTGTTCTCTCTCAGATAAAGAAGTTAAATGAGTGTTAATAGAAGTTATGTATTTCACAGGCATACATTCTAACAGGAGGCAGCCCAGGTGGCGTGCAGTGAACAAGGGACGTAAAACTCTCAGAATGGAGGATGGGAAAGCCTTCCTCCTGGCCTGTCCCTTTTTTTAGGACCCAAAGCGAGCTCTTTTCTGGAGCAACAGAATATGGAGCCACAGAGAGAGGCTGGCCTGCAGCAAAGCCTCACATTGCTCTCTCCTCAAAGGAGAAGAAAGAATCAATGGGCACTCCTCTGGCCTCCAGAGGCAATCATCAATGTCTGTGCAGGGGTAAGGCTGTGAAGAGGGTTGAGGAAGCTGTTTGGGGTTTTATTACCCCAGCTTTCTCTCCTCAGGCCAAAAGTCTTCCCAGATTATTTCACAAGTAGGTGCAAAAAGGCTTTGACTCCTGGTTCCATCACCAGCCCTCTGCTCACATGGGACAATCATGTGAGTATAACAACTGGCTAGAATATACTTGGGTCCACTATGAACCTCTGGCTTAGAAGGGGAGAAACTAGCAAACAAGGACTATGGCTATTTCACCTGTTTTGTCAAACACCTTGTGTATGGAAGGTCAAGGCTAATTTGTTCATTCATCTATTCACTGACAATCAGCAAATACAGCACTGAGCATATATTCTTTTCCAGACACTGTTCTGGGCCAGACCACCCAGAGATGAATAAAACACATTCCCTGCCCTCAAAGGGTTTGCCAACATAGAAAACTCATTGAGTCTTACTCTGTGCCCTGTAAGGCACCTAGAAACAAATGCTCATATTGAGAAAGCTGCCTCACTCTGTGCTCCAGCCTTATCTCAATTTCTAAGACACTGATGATCTCTCTGGCCAAAGGGCCTTTACATATGCCATTCTCGCTTTCTGGAATGGTTTTCTCTACGGCCTGCCACCTTGATCTAGCTAGCTAACTCCTATTCTGCATTCAAATTTGACTCCAACATTGCTTCCTTAGGGAAATCTTTTCTTCACATCCAGCCTCGGCCAGCTTTCCTTGTCCTATGTCCCCGTACCTTCTCAGTGTGTGATTACACACTCACTTGCATGTCACTTAGTATCTATCTCTGTCCCCCCACCTAGTTTGGAGGGGTAAGAGTAATGGTTGTTTTGGGTTAACATTAAGTTTCCATGACAGCACAGAGCCGGGGACAGCCTGGGCACACTGCAAATGCTGGCTGAATGAATCAGGAGGGAGATAGCAATGAAATACTTCTGTCAATGAAACTTCACCTTAGTTCTTCAAGCAAGATTTCTAGGTGAAAACCAGTTACGTAATTGCACTGAAAACTCCATCATCACTCAAATGCCCACATGGATCCCAGAGAATCAGTGTGGAGACTTAAGAGAGTGGACTCTAGAGTCAGGCGTGGCTACGTCCAAACCCCATCTCTGCCAAATGCAAAACTATGGACATAGGCTTAACCTCTAAGGTAAGCTGGAAAGAGCTCCCAAAGAGATATCCATGTGAAATCCCTGGAACCTCAAAATGTCACATTATTGGTAAAACTGGTCTTTGTAAACGTGATGAAGTTAATCATCTTGAGATGAGGAGGAAATCCTGGGTTTTCCAGGTGGACCCTAAATGCAGTCACATGTATCTTTATGAGACAGACACACAAAGGAGACACAGAGTCAGAGGAGGAAGAGGCAACGTGATCACAGAGGTAGAGATTGGAATGACCTACCGCAAGTCAAGGAATGTCAGGGGCCACCAGAAGCTGTAAGAGGGAAAGAGCAAACTCTCCTCTGGAGCCTCCAAAGGGAGCATGGCCCTGTCAACACCCTGATTTCTGACTTTTGGCTTCTACAACTGGGAGAGAATAAGTTTTTATTGTTTTGAGTCACTTAGTTTATGGTAATTTGTTACAGCAGCCACAGGAATCTAAACTTGCCTAAACCTCAGGTTCCTCAAAGGTAAAAGACAATCCCACACACCTGGTAAGGTAGTAGATCTAAGCAAATCAAAAAGGACCCAGGGAACGACCCAACCCCAATGGTCATGTCTATTTGCAATGAAAACACTTAAGTCAAAAGGGAAATTTCTGACAGTCATTTGGTACTTGGGTCTGCACCTTACTTTTCAACAGTCTAAAAATAAGACATGTCCCGGACAAACGATGACTCTTTTCCACTGGTGAACTCAGACATCCCAGGGTTCTTCACACACTGCCATAATATTGCCAGGAAAGCCAAAAACAGAGACGTACCTCAGCAGTTTGAAGGGAAAGATCAGGATCTTCCTTAGTATCCTCAGAACCAAGCCCAGAACCTTCCATATAAATAGATGCTTAGTGAATGCATGGTGAGTGGAATGAGCCCCTAGGTCATTATAGTTTAGACAAGTTCACTCACTTGGTAGAATACAGAAGAACAAGGGTTTCAGAATGAAGAAATGACAAACACTATTTATCTGTATGTATGTACTGAGTCTCATCCTTGAACCATCAAACTAAACAGGATGATGATAACTGCCTAGACTGTTCTTGCCCAGCCTGACAAGGATGCCTGCCAGTATCAAGGTGACTCCAACACGATCAAGTAAGGGTTATTCTCTTTATATACACCTGCCTTTTCAAAGGCTTTTAAATTTAGCCAGAGCTATTCCTAAATGATTCCTGGATAACTTTGCATCACACACACTCAAAATTTTAGCAGGTTTTGTTTATATTTTTACATTTAACTTAGAATGAGGGCATAATGGGAGCTGATCTGCTAAAATCAAAGAGGTTAATTTCATTCTGAGAGTGATGCTTATTCAAGAGATCAATGTAGGTTAAGCTGAAAGTTAGTTCCATGACTCATGTCCATTTTCACAATTTCTCCTAGCATGATCTCCATCTCTAGGCAATAAATGAGCTATTTTGAGAGCTGTCTGTTATGCGGAGGTAGGTTAATTTCTTTTGATAGTATTTTTAGTTGGTTTAAATGTGTTGAAGCAATCACCTCAGTAATTTCAACTACTGGTGTAATATTAATGATAAATCTATTTTAAATGTGTGAGAGATATTTTATAACCAAATAAATATGGATCACTAAGACCACAGCCAACATAACAAGGCCAAAACTTTTCAAGAATGTATGTTTGCAAGAAGAGAGGTTATTTGCTTGCTTTTTAATTTTAGGGTGAATAATAGCTGCTGGCTGATTTGAAGCTGGATCAGCATGCCTAAGTCCAGACAGGGAGATGGGGAGGCTTTAATTTAAGATTCTGGAAAATCTCAAGCTATATTTTAGGGGTTGCTGTCTTAAAGACCCAGGATCTCAGGACTCTTAAATTTTTTTTTATTTGAGTAAAAGATATATGGGATATGTAGAGGAACCCACAAAACACCCTCAAACACATTAGTTGGATATAATGCTCAGTACTTTACTCCAGGGAGCTCTAACTCTCCAGGGAAGAGTTCGACTCTTTTCAAGGTCATACACCCATTTACTTGTTTATACACATTTACTAAGAGTCAGCTATGTGCCAGGCACTATTCTAAGCACAGAGAACACTTCAGTGAACCAAACCCTTACACATCTGAAGCATACATTCTGAGAAGATGGATTATAAACAACATTAATCAACGAATAAATAAGAAATTATCAGAAAAGCGTAAGTGTGCTATGCTGAGAAGAATGTAGGGTGATGTAATAGTGCTTGGAGGAAAGTTACTTGTTGAGTGGTCTGGGCAGGCCTTTCCTTTTTTTAAAACATTTTTTTATTTTTGAGAGAGGGAGCGTGAGTGGAGAGGCGCAGGGAGATAGGGGAAAAGAGGATCTGAAGCAGGCTCTGCATTGACAGCAGAGAGCCTGATGTGGGGCTTGAGCTCACCAAATGTGAGCTCATGACCTGAGCCGAAGTCAGACACTCAGCTGACTGAGCCACCCAAAGGCAGACCTTTCTGAGGGGCTGACAATGAACTTGATCTCTTCCCATGCCCACTTCTCTCTAAATATAAGATAATGTAGTCGACACAGATTAAAAAAAAGAGACACAGAGAGAGACAGAGCCAGAGTAAGAAGGAATGTGTGGCAACATCAGAAAACAGAAGCCTGAGATCCAGCATCTGAATGAGACTTTCCAAAAACTTCATTTGAAAAATCACAGTGATAGGTAAAAGGGCCACATTCATAATACTCCCACTTAATAAGCAGAAGAAAGTATACCTCTACCCTCAAGTCTGTCAAGAACTGGGTATAGCCAAAGATTCACCTTTTTCTCATATGTTCCTGTCTTTCATGCTAGGCCATATTTTATTCAATCCAAAAGGTCATCAATTGTGAGGTGCAAACCAACACTAGAGATGCTAAAATGTGAGGCCACGAATCTCTTACAATCCATGAAACAGATTTCCTGTCTTTATATTTATTTCCCACTTCAGATCTCAGCATATGCCACAGCTCTATTCCATTGACTTAGTTGCCTCCTACCACTTCCTGCCACCTCTTTAGAAAGTGCTTTAAGCAACCTGGAACATTCTTACACCACCAACTGGGCAGTATTATAGGGGGAATGGGAATTTTCCCTTCCACAGTCACCAAACTTTCATAGTTTTGAACTTCTCTCTTAAACCATGTGTCCCACCCAATTCCACCATGTTCTTGACTCTCTCCCCTTGCCTTCTGCTAACATCCTCACATCAATCTTCAGACATGACAGTGCCAGTTTCCCAAATCCTCTCAAGTCCCAGCTGTACCTACTATACTGACTGAGATAATCAGTCTGCTCAGCTGATCTGGCCAAGGATCCTTCTTCTCTGGCTGCCTCCCTTTATGGGCAGCTCACTCATCAGGCTTGCTCTAAACACAAGAACATAAGCAAAGTTGTTCTTCACTTGGAATCATCAGCCTACACCTCTCCTCCAATGAATGAGAATCCTTTCTATTAATAAACTATCAAGTTCTTGGTCCTGGCTCCAAGGAGAACCCTTAAATAAAAATTAGGAAAACAATCTTAATGTTGAGCAAGAGAAGGTATGATTTTTATTTAAAGAGTGGGGGATTTATTCTGACTCAGGACTAAAGCAAGTGTGAATAGTGGCATACCAGACCAGATTCTAACGCATAAACACCTCAGAGTCTTGCCCAATCCAAGGCAGAAAAAGGTGCTGAAACATAAAAGAACTATCATCAATTTGTCACTGAATATATTTATGTACTCCACTCCCACCCTCTGACAGAAGAACCAAAGTATAATGAGAGATTTTTGTGAACATTTTTAAACGAAGATGGGTGAACTGAGTCATCAAATAACTGAAGACCAGAAGGCAGAGAACACACCATAGTCTTTCCCATTCAATCTGAATGCCAAGTGGAGCCTGACAGGGAGAGTCAGGACTTTGGCTGTCACATTGTCTCAGAGTCTGAGGACACTGAGCTCTGGTTATACCAGACATTTTGACTGGATGGTGAAAAGACTGGATTCACTGAGAATATTTTCTGCACAACTTGGGAATCGTCCCTTCGGTGATACTGAAGAAGAGTAGATGGACATTCCCCACAACTGATCATCTGATGAAACCAAAAAACTCTAAAGATAGCCCCGTGAATTAGCAGTTCTGTTCTGAGGGACAACTTTGAATGACGGACTGTTGGATATTTAATGAGAATAAATAAATAAAAGTGAATAATAAAAAGTGAGTAAATAAAGAGGGAATCCCGACACCTAGAATCTGTAATCTATCCATTTTCTTTATTTCTATAAAAGGCACAATGTGCATTTAAAATAAAAATTCTGATGATTTCTTTTTTATTTCAACATACAGAAAGAAATAGAGGAGACTCTCATTAAATGAGAATAACAATAATCGGAAATGTGCCTGTGATTAACTCTGCTCAGCGCTGGAGTCAATATTCCTTCTCCTCTGCAGTATTTTTTAATTACACTCCTGATTTTCTATTTGGAGACATCACAGACCTATTCTGGTAAACTGTCACACAACCACAAGTCAAATATGTGTTAAATATGAGAAAATGCTGCCATTTTTATCTGATTTGTGGCTCATTCAAACACTGTTATCTACTTTTAATTAAATAATATAAAATATACATGGTCAGCAGTTTGACTTTTCATTTCCTTACCATGTCAGTAATTCAACTTGACTGTTCCCACCTACCCTAGAATTACACTTTCAGGATATAACCCTTGCATGGTATTCATCCAACATCTGGAAAAGTTAAGCCCCTGCTAAAAATAGCTACTATCCAACCATACCTTGAAAAAATACACATACCAAAATATACCAAAAAATATGATCCATCAAAAATACAGTGTGCTTTTTTAATAAGGAGGCAGCAGCAGCCTTCATTGTCTGAATTTCTTCAGTTTCATCCCTTTCGCCAGTGTCATATCCCTTGTTGATTTATAGTCTACTGAGTTCCTTAAAGATCCACAAGACTCCCATGGAATTGCCTAAGGCACTGGAAGAAAGAACTTTACTCACAGGCTGTTATGGACTTAGACAGTTAACTACTTCATTAAGGCTGCTCTTCCACTGGACATTTTGCATATCGCTGTGCCAAAGAAGCCACTTGCTTCTTCCTCAGCCTCCCACCCCCACCTTCTTCGCATTCTTCCAAAGAACCAAGAGACTAAAGACAGAGTGAAGAAATGAAAACCAAAACATATCCAACCCCTATTTTTGTTACTATGACTGTTACTGTCTTCATCAAAACTAGCAAATTAATTCCACTGACCTATCTGACAGGACACTGGTCGGTATGCAATTTTTTTTTCCAATTTAGAGCTAAGTTGGATGAGAAATCTACAGAGGAATTCTTGGATACTGGGAAGGCAGAGAGTCCTTGTTGAAGAAATACACACTCAGCCTGACTCCTGGTGATATGGGCACTGTCCTTTGGAATTTATTTTCTAGGATATTCTTGAAATCATCTCAAAGATAGAAGGTTTCAGGATAAGGCAGCTCCATTCATAACCCAAATGAAAATAAAAGAGATCAGTGAAATGATAACTAGCAGGTGACCCTAAAAGGAAAATCCTCTTATAAATAAACTGGATTTACTTACATTTAAATGTCTGATTGCAAAATATATACTTTTTTCAGCCAAACCGTAGAACTTCCACTTAATAATAATAATACTTAGCACTTATACAAGCACTTTACACCTGCAAAGTGCTTTACAAACATTAACTAATTAATCGTTAACAACACCCCAGCGAGGTAGGTAAGTATTATTCAAGTATTCTCTTGAATGTTCAAACCACGATTACAGCAACTCCAGAGTGGGTTGTAGTATGCGTGCTTCGTGCGTGCGTGCGTGCGTGCGTGTGTGTCCTGCTCCACTCTTACTAAATATAGGACTTTGGAGTATCTTATAAATGGAAAGACGGCTCATCTGGGGAATGTTTGAAGCCTTTCCAAAACCGTGGCTTTGGAGTTTCCCTAATAGAACCAAAACAAACTCTGAGGTGGTTTCTCCATCTTTGAAGTAATTGGGTAAGGAGTGGTTTAGAGACAGGAAGCCAACCGCCCCCTCCCTTCCCACATTCTTCGCTTCTTGGTGTTTTGGTTCTCACTCTCATTTGATAACAAAGACTAAAATCTCACTCTTGGAAGGATTTTACTTGATAGCCAGGAGAGAAGAAGCACACAAAACATGATGCAGCATGGAAGAGCTTGGCATCCCCAGGGATAGACAGGATGTGGGCTTAAAGAGCAACAGTTTTGGAACCTTATGGTAGGTGCCTGGAGAGGGAGTCAAACCGCTAAAGAAATCAGAGAAATAACTATGAAAAGCAAAGGTTATTCCTTGTTGGAGCAGGAGCATTTGATTTTTCCCTACAAAAGGGTCAAGGTAGACATTCAAAATGCCTGTGACAAACATTACCACTCCTTTGGCTGCAGGCATTGTAACCTCAGCAAGTGAAGGCCACTGCTGAAGCTCCGATCACTTTCCTGGGTCAGGTAACATGCTGCCAAAAATGACCTTGGGTTTTTTCATTGATTTCTTCATTTGTTCATTAATAATAGCTAGTGTATACTGAGCATTTCCTCTGTGAAGGGCACTATGTTGAATTCTTCAGTTTTATTTGGTCACTTAATCTTCACCACAATCCCCTCAGGAATGTTCTATTAGCCTCATTTAAAGATCAGTAAAATAAGGTTAAGTAATTTGGTTAAGTCTCACAGCCAGTAAGAGTTGGGATTAAAACCCAGACTCTTAGATTCCCTCATCCCACTCTCTAACCTATACTCTATATTCTTTCATTTATTTGATTACTATCTGAGTATATGCCTTGCCTAGAATTAAGTTCTGGGTATAAGCACTGAGCAAACAGACATGATTTGTGCAATGGAAGAGAGACTGGCATTGGGGGAAAAATTCTCACAAATAAATACGTCATTTCAAATTGTAATCAGTATTGTGAAGAAAAAATCGTAGTAGTGTGAGAGATACAGGAAACATAATTTACATCAGAGAATCAGAGAAGTCCTCTCCAAGTAAATGACATTTAAACTTGAACCTGAAAGATGACAGGAGTCAGCCAGGCAAAGGAGTAGGAGAGCATTCCAGGCAGGGGAACGACAGGTGGGAAGGCCCCAAGGTGGGAAGGAGTTTAAGACTAAACTGACAGCAGACCAGTGAGGGGAGTAGATAGTGATCCAGGGGGACAGGCACACACGACGAGGTCACAGAAGAGAGCCAGGGCCAGATCATCAAGGGGGACTTTATGAGCCATATGTATCAGTTAACATTAAGTTCAGCTGTATATAACTGAAAAGCAGAAATAACAGTGGGATGAAGAAAACAGAAGCTTATTTCTCTCACACATCAAAGAAATCATTCCAGGGTGAATATCACAGCTTCAGGAAGAGGATCCCTCTTTTATATTTCTACACAGCCATCGAGTATGTCAGCTTCTTCCTGAGAGGTCCCATCATGGTCCAAGAAGGTCTGTGGAGATGCAGCTGTCATATTTGCACCAGGCAACAGGAAGGAGGTATGGAGGGCAGGCCAAAGGGGCATCCTAAATCAGTCTCCTTAAGGGATTCTTCCCAGGACTTCCAGGTGACAGTGCCACTTCTATCTTTGGCCAGATTGTTACAGAACCACATCTATTTGTAAAGGGAGGGGAAGAGGAGACGTAATCTTATACCAGGCAGATTCTATTTCTCAAGAAATGGAGGAGAATGGATATCAGGAAGACCACAGGTAGTCTCTGCCATACCATGATGGGGAGTTTGGATTTTATTGCCAGGATGATGCAAAGCCTATAAAGGTTTTTAAGAAGGAAAGTAACAGTACCTAGTTGGCGTGCTTAAAAACTTTGGGTGCTTCCTGAGAATAGACTGTAGAGTGGTTAAAAGTGGAAACAAGGTATCATGGTGGTCCAGAAAAGAGATGTTGTGGCTTCGATAAAGGCAGAATCATTAGAAATGGGGAAACATGGTGGAAAGAAGATATATGTCAGAAATGAAAAGAGTGGACATATTTACATATTTGATATAGGACTGGGGCTGTGGGAGTTTTCCAGGATAATGCCTAAACTGGTGGCAGCTATGAGTATACGGCTGAAGATGCCACTTACAATAGTGGGTAATACTAGAGAAAATAAAGACTTGGGTGTGGGAAAGAGATTTAAGTTCTGGACATCTTAAACTTAAACATTCCCTTCAGAAGGGAAACAGGGAGTGTGGTATCATGAATACCAAGACAGTATTTCAGAAGAGAGAAGTCAACTTTGACAAATGCTAGTAAAAAGAGATCACAAAAAATGAACATGAAGTAGTCAACATCAGATGGAGCAAAATGGAGGTCACTGGTGACCTTAACAAGAACAGTCAGGAGTGGTAGAGAAAAAAGACACACGTGTGTGTACAGAAGAATGGTTGCAAGGTGAGGACATGGAAGAGGAAGCATTTGTACAAACTACTTTCATGTGGTTTGGCTGTGAGGTACAGTTAGAGTAGTAACTGGAGGGAAGAGTACTAATGCCTGTCTGAAAGTCAATGGAAAAAATCTTATAAGGAGTAAAGGCTGAAGATGCAACAGAAAGGAGGGCTTGCCAATGAAGGTTACTGGCTAAGAATAAAAAAAGAGTACGATCTGGGGTGCCTGGATGGCTCAGTTGGTTAAGCATCCAACTCTGGATTTCAGCTCAGGTCATGATCTCACAGTCTGTGAGTTTGAACCCTGCATCAGGCTCTATGCTGTCAGTGTGGAGCCATCTTCAGATTCTCTGATTCCCTCTCTCTGTGCCCCTCCTGTACATTCATTCTCTCTCTTGGGGTCAGAAATAAATAAATAAATAAACATTTTTAAAAAGGAATATGATCTAGAACATACAGGAAGGGACCAGTCTTTGAGGAGAGTATGAATTTTTCAGTGCCATGGGAGTTGGTAGGGACAAGAATGGAATCAAGTATATTTATTGTTATGGTGGAGATAAAATGAGAAAACATCTCTCCAATGCTTTCAATTGTCTCTGTGGAAATGCAAATTACAACTACAATGAGAAACCCTTCCCATTTATCAGATTGGCAAAGATAAAAAGTGAGTAGCATGCTGTGGCGGGGATCTGGAAGATACTGGCATTCTTATATACTACTGGATGGAATGTAACTGGAGTAATCACTGTGGAGAGAAATCCAACAATATCTATCAGAAATGAAAATGACATACCCTTTGACCCATCCATAATATTTCTAGGAACCTATCTTACGTATTATACCAACACATATGCAAAATGATGTGGATATAAATGTATTCATTGTAGCATAATTTGTAATAGCATATTGGAAATAACCTATCCATCAACAGTAGTACAATATGATAAAAGAATGAGAACACTCTCTATATACTAATAGAGATTCATCTCTAGCATATTATTAAGTTAAAAAAAAAGCAACATGCTACCATATATGTAAAAGAGAAAAAGGAAAGAATATACATGTATATTAGCTTTTATATGCATAAACTATCTCTGAAGTATACAGACTAAGAACAGTGGTAGCCCATGTGAAGGAAAATGGAGAGTACAGAAAATGGGGATACAATGATGACTTTTGTACGTTTTGAATTTTGGACAATTTGAATGTAGACCCCAAAATAAAGAAAATAGTTTAAATAAAGTTAGAAAAAAAGCATTTATCTATGTATTATGAGGTCTGGTAGACCAGTGATGAGGGCAGGGGCGAAGATGACAAAAGAGAGGAGAAGAGAGAAGATGCATTGGTCCGTCAAGGGTGGGAAAGCAAGCCCACTGGAGGCATGCAGAAAAGAGGTTGGGCAATGTTGAGGGCCCAGTTGAAGGTTGCAAAGGTCCGTGTACTGTGGAGATACCCTGCTTGGTCATGTGATAATTTTCTCTTTTCCTCCCTCCCCTCCTTCCTTCCTTACTCTGCCCCAATCCCTTCTCAATCTCTCAATCTCTTTCTATATCTTGCCATAAATGTTCTGCTGTCTAATTACAGGCACAAAGATAATATGTTGTTGAGCTCATCTAGAGTGTGTGGTTTCCTGCCAGGTGAGAAGGAAGAAAAGGGGGTGAGAGTATTTGAAGATTGTGATTATAATAAGCTAGATATATGGCATGTGAAAGTGATAGAGGGAAAGAGGAGTCAACGGATTAGGGTCACAATGATGCCTAAAAGTGTTACAGTGAGAGATACTGAGCAGGTGAGCTGTAAGAAGAAAGTTACTTTCAGTTTATTGAATAATGAAAGAATATTTTTTTTCCTGTTGGAGGAGGTGGTTATTGGAAAAAGTTCATATTAAGAGTAAGGCAAGGGGGCACCTGGGTGGCTCAGTCAGTTAAGCCTCCGATGTCAGCTCAGGTCATGACCTTGGAGTTCGTGGGTTCAAGCCCCATGTCGGGCTCCATGCTCATAGCTCAGAGCCTGGAGCCTGCTTCGGAACCTGTGTTTTCCTCTCTCTCTGCCTCTCTGCCTCTCTGCCTGCCTGCCTCTCTCTCTCTCTCTCTGTCTCTCTCTCTCTCAATAAATAAATAAATAAATAAAAGAGTAAGGCAAGGAATTTGCGACTATGTAGATGGAACTAGAGGGTGTTATGCTAAGCAAAATAAGTCAGAGAAAGACAAATATCATATGACTTCATTCATATGTGGAATTTAACTAACAAAACAGAAGAACATAAGGAAAGGGAAGCAAAAATAATACAAAAACAAGGAGGGCACAAAACATAAAAAACTCTTAAATACAGAGAACAAACGGAGGGTTGCTGGAGGGGCTGTGGGGGGCGGGGAGGGGTGGATGAACTAAATGGATAAGGGGCATTAAGGAAGACACATTGGGATGAGCCTGAATGTTATTCACAGGCAATGAATCACTGAAATCTACTCCTGAACTCATTATTGCACTATATGCTAACTAACTTGGATGTAAATTAAAAATTAATTAATTAATTAATTTAAAAGAGTAAAGCAAGGAGAGGGAGGGGAAAATATAGAGCATGTGGAAGTCACAAGGGCATTAGGACAGTGGCCCAGAAAGGGATGTAGGATGCAAAAGAATGGCTTCTCTGGACCATGCCTAGGGCACTTAAGTGTATTAATGTCTTCCAAAGTCAATGCTCTGGAGGCTCTGTGCTTGGGACAAGAGCAGCTAATAGTAAACTTAAAGAGGGGAGGGTTATAGGAAGAGTGCTTCAGCCATATTTACATTTGAAAGGGAGTTCTTAAACACATAAAAAAGGGCAACACCAAGAGCATGGGATTTCACTATCAAGAAAAATATCATTGTCATTGGCCTTTGAGAAAGAAAGCTCCAGAAAGAGACTCCCACAAGACTAGCTATGGAATTAACACCGTCTAACTCACAAATCTAAAATCATCTTGATCTTGAAATTCTTGAACTCATATGCTTCCAATGGCATGAAGTTATCCATAGAATAAAACTAAACTCTAAAGAACATGGCAAGAAATCTTTCTACCCACGGCCTGCCCTATCCAGGATCAGCAACTCTGATTTTCTACTTACATTCAGATGGATATACTCAGGATGCCCAGAATATCCATTATTATGGATGCTTCCATGCTTTCATTCATATGATTTGCTCACCTGGAAAAATCTTCCTCTCGTTTATCTAAAGTCAACATTTCCAAAGTCCATGTCAAGCCCTACCTTCCCTTCCAGAATTTTATCTGCCTAGCAAGATACAAAGCTCAAAGACTCAAAAGGCAGCCCAACTTCCACGAATGGTTCCCAGTTCTGTTGGCCAGAAGCCTGGGGAGAAAACTCATCCATTCATTTGCATGGAAAGAGAAGCAAACACTGGACTCAGGTCTCCCCAGAGGGTTGTAGGCAAGAGAAATGCCTCCTCTTTTTTTCAGGGGAGCAATTTCAGGCCCTGGAAGATCAGGTTTAAGTCATTTCCTGACCAAACACCAGCATAGTTCCTATGCAACTCCAGCCAGGTTCAGCTCCTCTGGAAGACTCAAATGTAGTTTCTGAATTAATAATTTCTTCCAGCTTTGATATCTTCATTTGAGAGTTCCAGGAGAACAGAGTGTTTTTAAAAGGAAATGGGAGAAAAGATGCTCAAGGGGAGCATTATGGTAGGGAGAGAAGAGCTGTAACTTTTAAAAACGCATCTGGATGAATGAGACTAACTTCCTATGACTAATGTCCCCCAAACATTAAGCTAATGATTAAACTAAAAAATGCAAATCCCCAAGATGTCATATGCTGCTGGGCGGACTGATGGAAAGGAGCCTTGCAAACAGTCCCAACATTGTGTGGGGAGTTGGAGAGATGTGCATGAAAACAACGGAGAGCCATATGGTCCTAGCCAATGGTCAACAACCAAAAATTCAAAAGCAGAGAAAGAAAACTCCAGAGCTACAGAGAAATGTGATTCACCTACTCTGTCTCTTATTCTGGCATGTCTCTGGAAGTTCTAAAGTGGTGGGGGATGGAGAACAGAGCAATATGCCTCAGGAAGCAAATCTGTAGGCATTCCCCAAGGGAATGCTCAGCAAGCTATGTGATAAGTGGCAATCTCTACTTGCACAAAGTTTCTCCATCCACAGAGAAATGAGTGGGTGCTAGGTTTATGCAACTTCTCCACAGTTACTCAGGTCTTCCCACGATCTTCTACATGTCCCCAAGAAATGGGACAGTCCCCCAGCCTGAAGTCGGTAGGATATCCTAGAAAGTACAGCACAGACTGAATAGAAAATGACTCAGAAAGGTCTGTGGTTTGGGAGGTACAGGAGATTTAGCTACTTTCTGACCTTGGAAGGTCTAAAACCTGTAATTACTTGATTTTAGGATCTGTTTGTTTCAAACTTCCTCTCAGCAAAAAGCTGATTGTGTCCCTGTCTCTTCAACATATTTGTAACTTCATAACAGAGGTGTTTGATCGGGCATTTAAGGCCTTCTGGAAGGTCCAAGGAGCCCCCAATACTGTATGTCATATTTTGCAAATACGTGCATTTTAGGAGAAAAGTGGCATTGCTGTTGTTCAATTTTAAGAAGATCTACTACCTAAAGTTGGTTTAAAACTACTAGTATATTTTTTTGTAGCCAAGAAACGACAGTCTTACTTACGGAGAATATGAGATTATGTTTTTCAGAGGTTTGAAGGGCACGATACTGGGACCACATTAGAATCTGGGGTTGCGGTTCAGAAATACTCACTTTAGAGACTCTCCTTATTAGAGTAAAAGAGGTACAATACATATTCTTCTGCTCCAGGTATACAACTTGATCCAAATAAATGCTGTAAGTAAGGGCTCTTTAATGCAGTCTTACTTCTAAGTGAGATTAATGAACAAAATGCCCAGACTTACCCAGAAGTCATCCAAATTACTTTGCAAACAATATTAAATGACCAGCCTTATAGGACACATCTCAAACCAGTATCACGTCATTCAATGAACACACGTCCATATAGTCTGCTGTGTTTTATCAATATAGTAATTCAGTTTCAGAGTTTGAGGAGCCCATAATGAAACTTCTCACCATGCAGAAGAAGAAATGAAGACCTTAGGTCACAGAGCAAGTCCTGCACCAGAAAGCATCATCTTCTGAATTAAGTCCTGAGAAATAACTGTCAAGAGTCTGAAGCTATGGAGAAACCAGTCCAACCTTCCTAGAGGACAAGCTGGCATTTTCTCAGGGATGGCAATGGCTCTGTGCCCTTCCCTCCACTGCCAGGATGCCACTGCCACAGGGCTGTGCTTATGCAAGCTACACTAAGGGTGGCAATTTCTATCAACTTGGTTTGATGGTTTTTCAAACTTTCAACACTTTCTCTGCAATGACTGCTTTGATGAAACATGCTATCTATGAGCTGCCAGCCAATCACCTCCCCAAAAGGAAGAGCAGTGGGTCTTTGCATTTGAAAGTGGGAGAAGCATAGTTTGCATAGTTGTTCTTGCTTTCCTTCACCATCTAGGGCTTTGGTAGGAACACGGAGTTCTAGAACCTTACACAAAGGAAGGCTGTATTTCCGGGGTAGCAGCCACCGGGGTCTCAGGGAAGACCAGGAATTGATCTTATAATCAGGTTAGCGTTTCAGGTTGCCATTTTTAAAGCGTACAGGCCAGCTCTTTGTAGAATGTCCCTCGATTCTGGTTGCCTCATGTTACCTCATGATTAGACACAGGTTATACATTTGGGGTAGGAATTCCTCGGAGTATCATATCAGGAGGCACATGCTATTTTTCCAGCTTTCTCTCTCTGACCTGAGCTGTGCACCAGGACTGGGGAATGCAGTCCTCAGAGACACCCGTCAGACAGCAGCATGCCAGGCTTCTAGCTCAAAATGAAGAAATCTGAACCTCTTGAGTCAAACCTCCACCCCCAGCTCCTCACTCAGGCAGTATGATTATCAGCTTAGTGAAGCTCCGTGGGGGCGGCCCACAGCAGGAGCCCTGCAGGCTGGCAGCCGAGAGCTGACAGGGAGGAGGACGCCACCACAGCTCCTGGCATAACCCCCGCCCAGGCCTCAAATCCCGGGGGGTTGGCTGGGGTGGACATGGAGGAAAGGCCCACCTCGTGACTCACAGCTGGAAAGCTGAGGTGCCTTACAGAGTGACCTTCACCAGCACTGGACGGCCAACACCCTGGGTAACTTGTTGCCAACCACAGGTCACCCAATCAGTCCAGGGCTTGCTTCCAAACATTCTTTCCCAATCCATTATTCATCTAGGCAGAGTCGGCCAAGGGGAAGGGGAGACGCAGCTGGATACATAAGATCAAGCTAGCCCTAGGCAAAACTGGAGAGTCCAAATAGCTTGTTTTCGGAGGCTCCTGATCTTTCTATACATTTTCCCTTTTTCAGAAGTAATTTTCTCTCTAGGGCCTAAGGCTCCCAAGTGCATCTGAGGACAGAAGGCATCTCACTCACGGTAAAATGCTGGGAGCTTCCTGCATATTCAGAGCACTATCCACAGCTTTTAATAAGGAGGCCTCATTTTCTGCTGGTACAATTGTTATCCAAAAATAATGACTGAAGAAGCATGGAATGTCCATAGCAATGGGGCAGGGGAGCTATGTGGGATCTTCAAAGTATCCTTCTAGCCACCCTGAAGGAGACTACCAACTGCCTACATGAAGCTGAGGCTGGTCAGCAAGGCTTTAGTACTAAGCCGTGCGCTCAGAGTTGCTGCTCCTTCTAGCAATCCCAAGTCCCAGGGAGCTCTCATCAGAAGCAAGGAGAAATATCTGCAAAGAGTGTGTTTGAAAGGGCACTGGATTAAGCAGAATCCACTCCACCACTCAAACTGTTCAATATGCTGGTTACTTGATCTCGCCAGGACTCAGTTTCTTCATTTAAAAAATGGGAAGGTCTAGCTGGTGGATCACGAAGCTCTCTCAGCTTTGAATGGCTGAAAGAGTATATTCCAGCCTGTCATGACTCATTAAAAGTTATGGAAAGGGGAAGTGGCATCAGGTTTTAAGAGTGAGTAACATTTCAGGGGCGTCTGGGTGGCTCAGTTGGTTAAGCATCTGACTTTGGCTCAGGTCATATCTCACAGTTCACAGGTTCGAGCCCCGTGCTGGGCTCTGTGCTGACAGCCAGCTCAGAGCCTGGAGTCTGTTTCAGATTCTGTATCTCCCTCTCTGACCCTCCCTTGCTCATGCTCACTTGCTCGCTCGCTCTCTCTCTCTCTCTCTCTCAGAAATAAATAAAACATTAAAAAAATGTTTAAGTGAGTAACATTTCAGGTTTGTTTAGTGCTATTTTAAGTACTTAGCCTGTATTAACTCCTTGGATCCTTAGAAAAACATCTGAAGTCATTACTTGTACCACTCCCATTTTACAGATGAAGAGACTGAGCTGCAAAGCAAGAAGCTGAATGCAACAGTGTAACTGGTGCTATACAATCTCTCAAACTAGAACATGGTGCCACTAAGGGGTACTGTAGGCTAGGCTGGGCTGCAGGCAAGAAGAAGGTGAGTCAAGAATGCTGGCCGGCACTGGTGGTGGGGCTACCCCAAGCTTCCGGGTTCGTGTACCACACTGGAGCCCATACAAGAGATCTGAGCAGAAAGTAGCCCAGCCTGGCCTGAGTATATGGAATCAGCTCCATTGCTGTGCCACCTTAAGTCTCCAAGAGCCTTTGGATGTCTCTAAGCAGTCATCACAGACCGCAGCTTGTACATCCTGTGCCACCACAGCCGGCCTTCTCTAAGCCGGGGCTCTAAAGGCTCATTGCTGCATGGCCATGATTATAGGACTGTGTGCCCAAAGGTTGGTCTGTTCTCCTCCCTGAAACTACCCAGGCTTGTGCACACAGACACACAGGTATCCAAAAAGAACTCCAAGGAACTGTTACTTCCCTTTCTGGACCGTTAATGGCAAATAAGCAAAGGTGTGTGTATAAATGTGAAACGTGAGTTCATGGGACCATTCAGGAAAGAGAGACAAAGACAGAGAGATATGCAGGGACAGAGAGAGAGGGAGGCAGAGACAGAGAGAGAGAGGCAGAGGCAGAGAGACAATGATAGAAAGAGACAGAGAGAAAGGCAGAGAGAGATAGAAACAGAGAGACAGTAAGACAGGAAGAAATAGAGAGAGAGAGACAGAGAAAGAAGAACAGAAACAGAAGACAGAGGGGGTGGGGGCAAGGGCCAGGGAGACAGAGAACTGACTCTCAAAGAGCCTTGAAGCTTGTCCAAAGCTTCTCATTTAAAACACTCCAGACCCTATGGCAGTGTTTGGGGGCCTCTCTTGGTGTCTTCAAATCAGTGTTTTAGCTCCACCTAACTTTTGCAGGTTTTTTGTTTTGTTTTGTTTTGTTTTTTTTGAGTTACAGTCTGGCATAAAAGTGCCAGTTTGTTATGTGGGTGGGTAATGGTATGCTTTTAATTAAGGAGGCAGAGACTAAATTAAACCACATCAAGTGGCTAGTGTTTCTTTAATTTCAGATCGCAGGTCCCTTACCCCGAAGACAAGGAGTTGGGCTAGATCATGATTCCCCTTTAATGGTTATGGCTGAAAAGCCCCATCTCATGACCAGCTTCATAACTGATTAAACACAACTGTGGACTCCCATGATCAGGAAGTGCAATTTTGCTGGTGTTGCTTCAAGTCTAAAATACCTCCAGGGTAATTACAGGCTCAGAGGCAACTCCAAAGGCTTTGAAGTAGAGAAAGAAAAGATTAGGGCGTCCAGAGGATCTGTGCCTGTTCATTTGTCCTTCATGGCAAAATCCTGAAAGCCTATGGGGAGAGATGCCTCCGTCTGTGGAATTCTGGGGGTCCGGACATCCTGATCTGGCTGCACACTGGGAAGGAAAGCCGTGGCTCAGGTCACGGCAAGCTCCAGAGGTCACTGCGGCATCCCCTAGGAAAGGCCGCCTTTTCCTATTAGCTCTGGATCCAGGGTTCATGCAGCTCCGAATCTCTTTGCCTTGGGTTTGGCTTCCCTGACTGGCCACGACTTGAGCGGTCCACTCGAGGTAGGGAGAAGTGCACGCTGCCTGGCCAGCTAAATTATTTACTTTGATAGCAATTATCAAACACTACAAACCACACTCTAAAGGCCTCTTTGCAGTTCACACACAGAGGATACAAACCTTATGCAGAAATGGAGAGAGTGGAGGGCTCTTTTTTTATTTTTTAATTAATAATAGGTTAGAAGTAAAAACCATTATTAGTGACAGCACATAATGGGAAAGCCAGACCTGCGTTGTTAAGAGGACTATTTAAGGAAATGTTAATGAATTGAATTTGAAGTTCTTCGTAGTCAACCTGGAGACAACTAATGGCCTCAAAGTGGAAAAGTGAAGAGTTATTAAATGTTGTATATTTATTGCACTAATAATCAAATTGCCAGAGGCTGGGAGAGATGCAAATACAGGTCCAAGTCCTGTTTAACCATTAGCTGTGGAAATGCAAGAGATTCACTGGGGGGAAGTTACCGCATGCAAACATTTGCCAATGCCACCATGATGAATAGTTCATGGGTTAGGACCATAACTATTCCAATCCCAGGAAAGCCCATTTCAGCAGAGGATAGGATCGTAACTTAATTTTTTACTGGCACTTGGAGAGAGACAAGGACAATATTTCTGGCAACTGCCATTTTACATAGTCTGGGGTTTTGTATTTAAATAAACAAACAAGCAAGCAAGCAAATAACACTTTTTTCCATTTGTCCAAGTTTTCCAGTTCTCCCAGGAGGAGGTACAATCCCTCGGGTCCTGACATGTACGAAAGAGATGTCTTCCTGAGGCAGAGGTCCCTCTGAGGTAAATCTGCAAAGATCCTCTGGCATCTTTGTGACAACTTCCCTCAATGAATGGTTCTCTTTGACTGGAGCAAACTAAACCTCACAGAGTAAACAGTGTGGATTTGAGACAGAGTCTGAATTCCGAAGGAATTTTGGATTTTTCTACTTCTTACCAGAATGAGCCTGCGAAAGTCATTCCTCTCTCTGGACCTCCGTTTCCTCATCTACAAAATGGGTACAACAGTACCTACCCTGCAGGACTGGGCTGCAGATCAGTGATAAAGTGTGTCAAGTGCCTAATACAGTGGCTGCAATATAAGACACTTTTGTTTTAGGGCATCTTCTAGAATCAGACCTTCCATGAGGATTAGTGCACATCTGTGATTTGCAAAGAAGGTCTTCACAGGGCAAGTATGAAAGAGGATGGAGAAACAAGGCAAGAAAGGAGAGATGGCCAGAAGAGAACCAGATTTCGGGTGAAGTCTCATGGAAGGTAGCTTCAGCCTGATCCCCAGAGGAACTGGAGAGTGTAAGTTATGCCTCAGAGTCACCAGAAGCCAAGAAATTGGCTGTTCACATGCCTGGGCCTGTTTGTCATCAGTCAAGGCCTCCCTGGGGGGATCTAAATTCCCAGACACTTTTCAGTCCTCCAAACCATGAGCAAAGGAGATGCAGTTGCTGACTGTTGGAAACTAAGAGGCTGGTGGCACACAAAAATGGTAAAAAAGGATCTGAGGGCATTTGAGCTGAGTTCCAACATTACACACAAGAGTGTACACCACTGTACCATCAGTTTTGTTACCCACCTTGAAGTTATCCCACAAGCTCTCTCCAGCTATCTTTCAGGTGAATGTGGAGTAATGGTGGACAAGAGTCTATCACATTTTCCCCTGGACTCAAGCCAACAGTACTTGCTGATACAGTAAGTACTCACTGTGTGCTCTTTAACACATGAAGTCCTGTGAGAAAAGATATACCGACGTGAAGTGTAGGCTCCATCCCAGGCCTCTGCGAAGAACAGTCAGTCAAATAAAAACTCCAATAGCTGCACAAGGGACGAGCTCATTCTTGGGGTCAAATGAAGAAAAGTGGGAAGCAAAGCACTTCCTGATTCTGCTGTCATTTGGTGAAGAAAAATGGTGCCAGTGGACAATGTACTAAGTGTGGGATTCGCTGAAAGGAGAACTGGGGCTCCAGACAGAAAGATCCAGGCCCAGGCTAGGGAAGCAGAGCCCTGCACAAGTGAACAGGCACTACATAAAGCATCACCCTCTCCCAGACTCCTCCTGTAATACCACCTTTGCCATCGAGAACCTTCAATGATGATGAAGATGTGGTGAAGGATGTTCCTTAGAGCCCGAAATTTAGAACTACCGACTCTTTCTTTCTTCACGCCCAGTGCAGGGCCCAACGCCGAGCTCGAACTCACAACTCTGAGATCAAGAACTGAGCTGAGATCAAGAGTCAGATGTTTAACCTACTGAGCCACCCAGGTGCCTTTAGAACCACCAACTCTTATTAGATCAGAGGTTTCCAGCTCCAAGGAACCTCAGAGATCATTTAATCTAAACTTCTTGTTTTATGATGATGAAATTAAGGCCTGAGAGGTTAAGCAAGCAGTGGCAGCATTGAGACAAGAGCCCATGACTCCTCATTCCTAATGATCTTTATATTGTTCCAAGTTAAATCTATAAATACAAGCTTTGCAAGTGTCTAAGAATAGAATCCTTCTGTCCCCAGGGGTCAGCAAACTATGGCCTACGGAACAAATCATGCTTGTTGCTGTTTTGGTAAGTAAAGTTTTACTGGACCATAGCCATGCCTGTTCATTTGTGTACCGTCTAGGACTATACTCACACTACAATGGCAGAATTGAGTGGTTGTGACAAAGACTACATGGCCCACAAGACCCAAAATATTTACTATCTGGACATTTGCAGAAGTTTTCTGGCCTTTGCCATAGACCACTGGGAAGCGGGCATTGACAAATGAGCCAGCCTGTGGAGATGGGCTTGATAACTGTAGCAGGTGGCTATCTAAATGCCTTGCTGAGTAAACCTATGTAACCCAGGAGTAGACGATGGTGGAATTAGCTGAAAGTTCTGCTGTGGAAGCTCATGTCATGGAAAGGGTCAGCACTGTTTTCTCAAAGTCAGCCTACTCTGGGCCAGAGAGACCTCACACACCACACACACTACTGCATTCGAAGACCTTTTTGGTCCACTTAGATGTATGAATCAGTGGAGAGCCCCTCAAAGTTGCCTTCCGGTTCTGTCATTCAAATGCCAGCAAGAGGACCTTCCACTTTACTCCCTGACAACACACTGCTTTTTGCCTAGTCGTCTGCGAAATGCCACATCAACAAAGGTGTACACATGTTCTCTGCTTCAGCACCACCAGAATTACCTCTGCCTTCATTCAGGAAATAATTATATGTATTTAGCAATGACAGTCCATATATCTTGTCTGAACAAGAAAAAATTACGGATACTTGTTCTCTATCTGGTCAGGCTAATTCTTGAACAAAGGGAAGTGTATGTCACCAAACCACAGGCTCCAGAGGGTTTAGGTGTACGTTACTCACATTCAGCCTGCAGAGAAACAGTTTAAGGGCCTGTATAAGAAATGCTTCCTAAGTGTTATTACTTGTCTAGCATATAAATATGATTCAAAACACAGACAAATGATTTAATTCACATGGTAACTTTATGTGGACACTCTGGGCTCAGCTCAGAAGCTGTTTGCAGATATTGTTCCTGGGGAAGGTTTCATTTGAGCAAACCTAAGGTGCTTTTCCACATAAAAATATTAGCCCTAAGGAGTCTCATAAGTTGTATCATCACCAGAATTAATAATTAATAATAACATAATTATAACATATAGCATAGATAGTATAATTTTATATAATAGTATATTATAAAGAACAACACATTACATTGTATCTGATTTTAAAACTTAGCGGAAGTGGATGGATGGTCTGAGGAGCACTTCCTGAATCCAAGTGAGACCCAACTTTCAAATGAAACTCAGCATTCCTGCCTCCAGTGCCTCAGAAAACGAGGTGACATCACACGTGACAGCCTCCAGTGAGTATCAGGTGCTACATGCTCTCACACACTCAGCATCCCTCTGACAAGAAAGAGCACTGTGGCGAGTAGGCAACTAACACTCTAAAGTGGAGAGGGTAGGAAAGCGTCCTGCAGTATCCGCCAGAAGGGCTCCTCTGAGGCCCGTGTCTACAGCAGAGAGCAGGGGAACCAGCTCCTCTCAGAAATACTGATAAACTGTGATGTGTACAGCTGCTCCTCTGAGGAGACAAGATTGAGCCCTGAAAGTTGCCAATGCTTTTGGAAAAGCTCCCCCAGGAGGGGTGGCTTCTCAGAGGCATGGAATACCTGGCTGAGAAGGAAAGGTGGTGGTTGCATGGGTGAATCTGGCTGGTGTCCCCGAGTCTCTGAAATATCTATGCCCACACTGCCGGAGTACATGCAAATGCGTGCACTACACCGGAGTCAGTCAGATGAAGTGAGCCTAGAAGATGATGGAAATGACCTTTTAATAAGCCTGGAACTGTTTACACATGCAGCAGAGGCTCCATCCTGTCCCAAGAGCTGTCCTGGGAAGCTGAGCATTTACTCTACTAATGCCACCAGAACACGAAGGATCTGGAACTCTTCACTGGGACTCCTTGTCAGTCTCCCTGGCAAATACCCTGGAAAGCCCCCAAAAGTAGCAATTTTATCTTTTGAGGGTAAATTTGGCTTTTAGAATAAGTCATAAAGTTGCTCAGAACAAGGTGAGTAATCAAACTGGGGAACACCATCTAGGATTTAAATGAGGTACAGCTATGAAGAAATGAGTCTACTTGCCTTGGCTGGTTCAAATCCTGTTTCTGAAAGTGGTGGTAAAAGGCACAGTATCTTGAAGAATGGCAGCCTGCACTAACACTGAAAGAACACTCACTGAGATGTCACTTAGCCTGAGGAAATATTAGCTCCATGATTTTCAGTCCCACCAGGTATGCAAGAAGTCAAGGACACATAAGTGGACTTTCAATGTAGCCAGCAATAACTGTCTACAAATTCACAAGGCAAGAGAGGTCTGAAAAACCCATGCCCTTTGTCATAGCTGGGCTAACGAGAGCCCATGGGCCGAATCCAACCCACCAGCCCAGCACCTGTTTTTGTAAATAAAGTTTTATTGGAGCACAGCCATGCCCATGTGTTTATGTATTGCGTACCCTGCCTTCACTCTACAATGGCAGCATTGAGTAGTTGCTACAGAGAACCCACGGCCAGCACAGCCTAAAATATTTACTATCAGACCCTTTATAGGAAGTTTGCTGATCCCAGTCCTTTGTGACTGAGTCTGTTTTAGAGGCTAATTAAAGTAGGGAATGCATGGTAAATTGTCTTTCCTCCCCAGTTTTCCTCAATGACACTTGACCTTTTTATTTGTATGGAAGGTAATAACAGAATTTGGCATATACTTTTATTAGTCTCCTAGGGCTGCCATAACAAATTACCACAATCTGGGTGGCTATTAACAACAGAAATTCATTTTCACGATTCTGGGGGATAAAAATTCAAAATCAAGTTATTGGCTGGGCTATGCTTTCTCTAAAGTCTCTAGGAGAAGAGGCTTTCTTGCCTCTCTCTAGCTTCTGGTGATCACCAGAAATACTTGGTGTCCCTTTGCTAGTACATGCATCATTCCAATTTCTGCCTCCAGCTCCACATGGCCTTCCCCCTGTGTGTCTTCATCCTATGTCCAAATTTCCCTTTTCTTATAAGGACACCAGTCATATTGAAGTTAGGGCCCACTCTATTCTGTATGACCTCATCTTAACTTGATTACATCTGCTAGGACCCTATTTCCAATTAAGGTTACATTTACAGGTTCTGGGACATGAATTCTGAGAGGACACTATTCAACCCAGAATGATTTGGTACTTGGTACTCAGCAAATTTGTTTGTTTGTTTGTTCGTTCGTTCGTTCGTTCGTTCATTTATTCATTCATTCATTTCACCCTTTCCAATACATTCTGACCAAATACCAAGTCAGCTGACCCTCTTCCTTCTACAATAGCTCTGAGAAGCTTGTCCTTCTATCCTTCTGTATGTCCATGTCTGCTTTCTACTACTTAGAAACACGTCACCTCTTCTCAACTCTCTAATATCCCCTTTCTTCCTTCCTCTTGAAAATCTACATGAGGGAAGACTCATTCCTGGGAAGACCTCTCTTTTTGTTTCCCAAATCTTCACAGCACCAAGACTTCCCAAATCTGGGCTCATGGCTTCAGTGGCTTCCTCTAGTTTGTCTTGTGGGCAAGACACAAAACCTAGTCTACTTTTGGTATGAACACAGTCACTCTTAACAAAGAGTAGCAAAGCTATAACCATTCTCCACTGTTCTCTTTTCCCTGTGATTCTGCAGTCATAATTACTTATTTTACCATTTTAAATAACACTTGCCTTTGTCTAATGCTATCAAGGAATCCTAAAAGTTAAAGGAAATCCTTACCTACCAATGGAGAGCATTCATGATGTTTAATAAAATACAGGACTTCTAGTTGAGTTTAAATTTCACATAACAGGGAATAAATTTTAGTATCAGTATGGCCCATGCAAGATTCAGGACACATCTTTACTAAAAAACAAAACAAACAAAACATTTCTTGTTTATCTGAAATTCAAAATTATCTGGGCATCATGTATTTTTACTTGCTAAATCCAGCAACCCTAAATAATAGTCCGTTGGCTATGGGTAAGTACAAAAGACTCCACTAACTGTGCTACACAATATTTACTTCTCTTAGCCTGTTGTCAGCACCTCTGAGGGATCAGCTTTTAAGGCCAGTTGTTAGCAAATAACACTCAAGAATTTGTTTCTTGTTTTCCTCCTGTATCTGAGGAGAATTCTCAGAATTCTGGCAGCATTGCCTACTGGCACCAGTAGTATTAACATCAAATGACCATCACTCAATAGCAGTGTGGCTCTGAGCAAGTTGCTTAACCTCTCCCTCTAGGCCTCAGTCTGCTCATCTGTAAAAGAGGGGTAATCAGAGATGCTATAAAGACAAAACAGTCCACGTGGGAGCACTGTACTTGGCATACAGCAATCATCTAATACGCTCTCATTGCCTATCATCCTTTTTACCTGCTGGGACTTACTGAATGACTGGTGAGAAGGGTGCAATTGGCCCAGACCTCTGCAGATGAAATTATACCTGGCTTCACCAAGACACCCCAACAGGCTTGAAAGAATGTGCATCCCACACAGCTTGCTTTAAGCTTGTGTCATAGAGTTATTCATACTTTTTTTTTTTTACTCATAATATGAGTAAATATTACTTGATGAATTCTGGGATTATAATGTGAATAGCATATATCCATTGCATCATTGTTGTGTAACCTTATTTTGTGCCTTTCTTATTTTAAAAAATACTGAGGCCCTAAGAAACTACAGACAAGTAAGGGCATGTACTAACTTCTGGGGATAGAACTAAGGACTCACTGCTGCAGGTGATGGACAGTGGCCCTCTCCAGCCCAGAGCATCTAGCCAGTGGGGACACACTGAGGTATACTCATCTGAGCCAGAGGTAAGGCCTCAGGAAGCCTGGAGGGTGTCAAAGCCCTGGGCCAGCACTCCATCCATAAACAGCTCATCCATCTTCTCCAGAGAGCCCTACAAATATCATTTTATATTTGTGCCGTGGTGTGAAAAATGATGGAAGGCATTATTCTAGCCAGGTAAAGCTCACAGCTTTGCCACCTTGACTCCCCCCAAATCCACCCTTGAGGAAGTAGAAGAGCTCAGAAATGGATCAATGACAACTTGAGTCCTTAGAGACACACAATTTTGGTACTCATATTAAGGGTAGAGGCTTTAATGGATGGGAGGAGTAGAGGCAAAGTAAATAAGACTAGACAGGGGCAAACTATTCTGTGTTTCTCTCTTGCCTTCCTCACTGTGCTCCCTGTTTAAGGTTCCAACTAGCTCTGTATCTGGTCAGAACATCTCACCTCCCCTGGTCCCAGATTGAATGTTGAGGGCAGAACACACAGAACAAGGGCTTGAGCTATCTCTGCTCTGTCCTTAGAGGAGGGAACTTGTTTCTCTGACTTACCCATTTTTCTCCATTATGGTAAGAGAGGTAAGATCCAGATAGCCCAGCTCAAGAGATGTATGGGCAATGAGGGAGGTGGGTATTTACCATCTCTGAGACTCTAGTCTAAACAACAGGTGATGAGCTGGCATGTCAATATAATGCCATCAGGTATAGTGAGGAAAGCATGGGGGGAACAGGGTTTGAACAACTCTTGGAATGAAGCTCAACACAAAATCTAGTTTTGTGACTTTGGGCAAGGAAGTCACTCAAATTCCTTGAGCCTTATTTTCTCTCTCATGTGAAATGGGGATAATAAGACCTTCCTCACTGGAATATTGTAGGGATTTAAGGAGTCAAAGTAAAAGAAAAAAAGAAGCATAGCAACATACTGCCCGACACACAGAGAAACTTGATAAATGTTACTTTCCTACCATGCTCTTCCCCATTTCCCCATTTTTCTCAGAGAATCTAAAGAAATATGCTTCCACAGACCTGCTATCCAGAGGTGGCCCTGCCTCTGACTACATCTTCCAGTTAGGATTTGTATGAGGCTGCCTTGCTTATCTGCTACCCACAGCAGCCTCACTCTCATGCATTTCTAGTGACCACATCCTCGCCATCTGATGGAGGTGCTCAGTTCCATTATCAGCACATACAATCTGCTTTAACAAGTCTAGTTTCCAAAGAGCAGCTTTTACCGTCATTTAAAAATATTTTCAACATATTTAAACAAAATAGCACCTTTCTAAACGATGATCTCATGATCTTCCTTCTCTCCTAATACTTCCTATTCCTGAGCTGTAGGCATCCTGAAATTAGACTGACATTACTATAGGCCAAGCTAACCTCCCAAGACCACAGACCCAATCAGGCCTCTCCCTTTCTCAAACACTCTCAGCAGCTCCCCAAGTACCTTGGCCTGCCAAAGTCCTCCACGATTCTGCCCAAGCAAATATGTCAGCTGTGGTCACTCCTGCACCAGCATTCCAACTCCGCTAAAATGGAACTGACTGTTGCACAAGACCCTTCTGCGGTTTCCTTCTGCCGTGCCTCATTTCCACATGTACTACAACTCCTCAAAAAGAAAAAAAAAAACCTTCCCCAGTCACCCAGGTCGACATTGTTCCATTCTCTCAACTCCCAGAACAATTAGCATATTCTGCATTGACTGCCAGATATTTCAATAATAATAATAAAAACAACCATCTAACCTCTTATATAGGCCTCACATATCCAAAGTCGCCTCTAATATTTACATTTGCATGATCTCCTCAACTACATTATAATCCCTTCAAAGACATAGGGTTTTTTGCTTATTTCTCTGTATTCCCTCAGCGCATCTGACTCAAGGCTCTGAACATAGAGCCATGTACAATAAAAATCTGGAATGAATGAATGAATGAGTGAAAATCAAGAAAGAAGTGCTATAGGGAGTCCAATGTTGTGAGAAGCAAGGTTGATGACCTCAAAGTTCCTTTCACCATCTTTAAATGGTAATAGTCTGATGTCTGTTGTTTTCTTTAATGCCAAGTACTTATTTCACACCTATTTAATGATCATGCACTATATGCAAACTAAATACTTCAGTGGTGTGACTAATGAAGCGTGACATAAATGGCCCTGCCCTTGAGAAGTCTTCAACTAGTAAAGGGACTTGAGGCATGGTCATAAATGCATATCGACAGGGCAGCCTCAAATAACAAAATGGGGTAAGCAGTATAAACAAATACCCCCAAAGTTTAAAATAGGTGCAAACCTTCTAATTATAAGAGCAACACCCAGATCAATTAGAGCCCATGTTTACAGGAGCTCATGGGATTTACGGATCAGTGGGTCCAGGTCAGTGGACCCTCTCAAAGTTAGGTACAGGATCAAAGCACTGCATTGCAACTATACCTTGCCATGAGGTGACACGTTCAGAGATGGCCAGATCCTCAAATATAGGGAAAGCCTCTAGTATAACTCAGTGGCTATGAGCTTTGGAATCCTCATCTGTAAAATGAAAATAATAATTAGCTCCTCCATAGGGTTGAAATGAGATTGAAATGAAGCATTTGCCACAGGTCTTCTACTATATTAGAGACACCACATATGCCTAATAAATAGCAGCTACCGCATTTATTATTACAGTATTTCCTCTCCTCAACTCTAAGGCATCATGGGTTGGAAGGCATGTCTTTCATTTAAAAACAGTGTCTTTATAAAGAAAAAGAAGGGGAAAAAAGACGTTAAGACTACTATAAGCATGATGCTGACCACAGCTATCTTAAAATGCTAAAAAGGTATTTCCTAGAATCGAGGAAATATGGTAGGTAGTAGACAGTATGTCTCAAGAGTCCATTGATTTTGCTTAATTTCTTTGGAATTTAAAGCTACACTAACCCCTTATAAGCCACCGACCTCAGGATATCTGTGTCTATCAAAGCAGGATCCTATAGTTCAGAGCCTGGAGGCTGGATTAGGACCTCTGCTCGCGTGCACACACACAGAGATTCCAGATATGGAAACCCAGGAACAAATCACCCTTCACAGTAAACTTGCTCATTGTCTGAGCAGAATCGTGTTCTTTTAAAAATAAAACTGTGAGTGGGAGTGCTTGCGTTCTGGAATAGAGTCTTTTTTTCTTCCCTTCATCCTATGCTCCTTGGCTACATGCTATTATGTGATATTCAGGACTGTCAAACCTTCTGGAGCCATAAGCATTTTTCAGACAACCAATCTCAATATGCATTATCAAAATTAGATCTTTTCTCCGCAGATGACAATTATGTATTATATGGTTACATGCTTATGAGTCTGTGACACCGTATTGTTAGACTTGGGGTATTGACTTTTAACAATATGTTACCTTATTATATTTGGTGTCGCATTATGCCTGGATTGCGGCATTTGTCCCGTGGCCCCACTCAGGCTGCAATTAGTTTCTCAGTAAGTGTCAAACAGCGTCGGGGGGGAAGAGTGGTGAAAGGTAACTTGGAAATGATTTTTCCTTTGCAACTGTCACTTAACTATCCCATTCCTCAGCAAAAGAACTTCAACTATTCCAGAAAAATACAAGTTGTATGCTCATCGGTAAGACTGCCTCTAAAGAAAACGGCAACGCTGGTTGGGAGTTCAAACATTCCGAAGGTCTTGGATACCAGCCCACGGTCACAAAAGAGCTGATGGCAGGGCAGGGAGAAAGAGGAAGAAAAGGACGTAAGAAATCCCTGTATTTGTTTCTATAAACACAACCTCAATGCAGTTTAAACTCATAAACATGCTAAAAGGAGCTAGAGGTAGCCTGTTACTTTGTCATATATTTTTATAGGCCTTTCTGAATGGTTTCAGATTTGACACAGTAACTGCCTGTTACTAGAAATACACTGTAAGTCAATTCCATGCTGCCATAATTCACTGCCCAGGGTTGTTCAAAAAGATTTAGTGATGTCCATGATGGACAGCAAGCCCCCTGATGTTTTCATTTTCACTTGGTGTTTTGTAGTGCTTCCAGCTTGCCCACCTCTAGAGACCTAGAAGGAGAGGACCTTCCTAAGGTGTCACCATTCCCACCAAGTCTGTAAAAGACCTATCCTTCCACGAAAGCAAATGAGAAAGCGAATTCTCTACAAGTCTCTTTGCGTCTGCCTGCCTCCCTCTTTATTTCTAGAGGTTGACAATCATTTTTCCCCTAAGAGTGACCTGCTTTGGAAGAATAAATTAATACAAGGTCACAATACCACCCAGCAGGAATTAGGTGCCTGGAAAGTAGCAATACCTCATCTCCTTGGCTGGCATTTTCTTTTGGCTCAAGACTTTGGCTGCATCTCCACCATGTCACGCACCCAGATGGAAAGTGAAAAATCCATTCAGCCATCTGGCTGTTTCGGTCTACACAATGCCATGCATCTGGGGCCATCTGGGAGATGGACTAAATTTTTTCACTTTCTGCTTGGTTGTTCGGTGTGGTGTAGATGCAGCCTTTTACTAGTCTAAAGTACCAGATAACCCCCTGCTCCCTGTGAAAAGCTAAAAAAGGAGTCCCAGATAACAAGGCCTATAGCACCATTCTGGAAAATAAATTAAAACTTCGCGAATAGCAGTATAACACAAACTGCAGGAAATAATAAAGAATAAGACTATTGTTTATTAGACAAAGCAAACACAAGAACTGAATCAAGTGATTATTTGTCAATTTAGTTTGTCCCAGACAGCGGGCATATTCTCAAGGGCATATTATTACAATTCTTTCCTGGGGTTGGACATTGGTCTAAAAGGCATCTCAAATGGACTCCTGTGCTTGAAAATGTAGTTGAGCTAAAACATATGATTCCTATACCCTAATTAGTATCTCCTGTAAGAGACTCTCTCTGTTTCTGAGTCGGTTCTAAAGCAAATAGAAAAACATATGAAACGCTTCCCAAGCAATCATATTCAACGTAACGGAACTTCTGCACTGATTCCAGAAACTCAATATATTAGCAACACTAGGAGCTTAATAGTGTGGGGTGGAGGGCTGAGAGCATAGACTATATAAATTGTGGGAAAACGTAAATAGTGATTGTCAAATTAGGGTTTCCCTGGTATTGTAATTAAACATCGTGGAATTCAAGGGTACTTTCTCTTCCCCCAGCTCATTTCTGAAGCTTATTTCTGGCAAGGTCTGGCAGCTTTCCCTTAACTTCAGTCTCTGCAGACAGCAATGCTCGACTCTGTTTCTAGAGTTTTCTTCCCATATACTGCCGGGAAAAATATTAAAATGGTTAAATAATAGGAATACATACGGAAAAATCATGATTAAAATGTCCAGCCTAAGGAGGCAAAGTAGGGACTAGGTCGTCAGACCCTCATGACAGGCACCCAAGGACTTGAGCCCAACCTGTGCCCTGAAGCTGGCTTTAGATTTCTCAGAAAAAGGACAGAGGGCCTTTAGGGCCCAGAGAAGAAGAGTAAAGTAAATTTATGAAAGGTAGGCTGAGAGGATAAAAATAAAGTCCTTGCTGCTTCTATCCCAGCATTATGAACAAGGACCCCCCCTGCACACATTTAAACGGCACGTTCACATTTTATGAATCAGACCCTTAGTTTTAATTGCTTCTTGGACTATAGGCCAATTAAGGATGGGTCGGGAGGGCAGGGATCATTCCCACAGCCTCTGAGGTTCCGAGAGGTGGAGCTTGCTTATAGCCTGAGGCATCCATTCACACTTGTATTAAGAAAAAGAAAAAAAAAAAAAACAACAGTCAGAGTACACCATTAAACACCTCTGGTAAGCAAGCTTACTTTATATGGGCTGAAAGCAAAAAGTGGAGACCACACGTCCCCCTTTGGCCCCATCTCCTCCTTTCAGATAAAATCAATTATGTTTCTTCTTGTCTGAGCCATGGAAAACTTAATACCAATATATACAGACTCAGTACTGTATCTTGAGAAATTGCCAATAAGTTTCCAAGTCCTCTGAGATCTCCCCTCTTTTTATCTATAATTGATCCCCTGGACCTCTATGCAATACTGAGGTTAAAGATTAAGAGTTTTTTTAAAAATATATTATATGTAATACCAGCTGCATAATGTACACATCTTAATGGACTCCTAGTTCCTGTGAAGCAACTCCAACATTGTAAATTACTGAAATAAGTAGTAAGGCTTAATAGGAAGAAAAATAGAATCTGTTATTAAACTACATATTATCTTTTGCATACTTTGACTTATGTATGCAACTTATTTCCCCTGCTTTGTTTTTGCATTTTAAAATTAAAACTTATTGAATTTATACAAATAATGTAAGTTTTACCAATCATTTCCAAAGTGTTTCAAACCAACTTTAGGTCTGTTCACCAGGTTTAGTGAGGCAGTCACCTGCACCTCACATTTCAGTGCCAAACACGTCTAAATGTTAATTTTGAGGAGCCCATGGCGGGTGGTGAGAGGGTCAAACTAAACAGCACATTCACCTTGCTATATAGCAAATAGCGTTTCTCGCTTACAGGTCACTGGTTCAAATCTCACTCCAGTCGGCAGGATCCCAAAGCCTGACCATTTAGTTGCTTAGGGATCTGGTGAATTAAGTTGCTATGAGCAGTCTGATCACCATCCCAGCTGGACATCTCATCAGAACAGATTGTTCGTAACTCACTCCTGTTGCACCCGGCTTCCTTCCCTTCCCCCACATCGTCCTAGCTATGGAGCCCTTACCAAGAGACCCCAAATGACTGGGCCAGGAGTCAGAAACCCTGCCCTTCTACTTCTAGAAATGTAGGCTCTCATGCCATACCTACACACACACACACACACACACACACACACTCCAATATCTGTATTCTACATCCATAATCCACACAAGCACACAGTCATGAGGGAGTCCAGTTACCGCCCATGGTCTCAGGAGGTAAATCATCTTCTTTGCTCATGCTATTAAGCCAGTACCTTTTTCTGATACCAAATTTGCTTGTAATCTTTTTTTCTTCTGCCAATATAGACACCACTCTGTGGATAACCAACTAATTGAATAATCAAAAAAATAATATCCCAACTTGTGATAAGCATTACAATGAGGCTTTCACATTTTCCTAATAAAGAAAGAAAGCATCCAGGTAAAAGTAAATGACTTATTAGATTTTGTTTCTGTGTCACTGAAATAAAATAGTAAACCAGCCTGGCAGTTAATACAGGGACCCGGCATGTGCTCATTAACTCTTTGCCAGGTACAAAGGTGCCCCAACAGCTCTGTTTTAATTCCATGATCCGGCCCAAAATCCAGCGCTAAACAATAATTAGTATTGACTTGTTAAACAGTAGTTGGAGGCTTCCTTTAAGCACCTCAAATATTCCTTAAGTTCCACAAATGGAGAATCAAAGGAAGGAGGAGGCAGGGTTGGGAGAAGAGAGAGGGAAGCAAGAAGGCCTTTTTAATGTTTTTAGCTGTAAAAAGAAAGAATTGCTCTCCCGCCTGGTAACTTTGCACATGTTTATGCATTGTTTCCAGTCTGGCACCAGCACTTTAATCCACCCCATGCCTGCTCTTCAGCACCATTGTGCACGGAAGCCCTCCCTTCCCTAATAGCTTGTCCCCACCCCACATTCCCTTTTACCTTGTCAGACTGACCAAACGTTGGACAATTTTCTTCCCTCTTCTAATGTAGTTTAAACTCTCTCCTGCTAATGGCTCTTTTTATGCTAGGCATCAAAGTTCATTTAAAATCAGAAATGAACAAAGACCTCTGGCATTGTGGATTTTCCATGGTTTCATTTATTGTCCAATTGTGTATCTGGATAAGCAAGAGAGGACACTGACCACATTTGCGGGGAGAAGTGCTGAATGCGCCCGTGTGGGCAAAGGAAATGACAAGCTACAAACCGTGATATGCTTGCTAGAAAGATGCATGCACACTGCAGTACAGGCTTGCAGATTCACCTTGTACACTGCTCCACCTGTGCACCTGGCTATGCAATCTCTTCTTGATACACCACGAAAGAAAGAAAAGCTTTAGGTATGAAAGGTGTCATAAATTTACTGGCTCATGGCATTTCTACTAGCTTCATTCCCTCTGACCCTGAGTGGAATCAGAGGTTTAGGATCCATATACTATTCCCTTGCTTGGATAGCTAATCTTCTGTGACAAAGAAATGTAGGAATCCTCATATAGATTGCATGGGTCAGATTTATAATCCCAAGCCAAATCAAATGCAGGTTCACTGAAGTATCCACCCATCCATCCATCCACCCATCCACCCATCCACCCATCCACCCATCCACCCATCCATCCATCCATCCATCCATCCATCCATCCATCCATCACTTTGGAGCACCTTCTAAAATGCTTTAGAGAAGAATAAAGATATGGCCCATACTTTCAAATGACCTTACAACCTGATCTTGGACTAGAAAGGCAAATAGCACTTCAAGAGTATAAGTAACCAAGACCAAGGAGTAGAAACAGAGGTGACTACAAAGAAGACATATTAAAAAGGGTGGAGATGGTTAGATCATGCTTCTGGGAGACATGAGCCTGTGCCAGGCCTTGAGGAATAGGTATTATTTTAAAAAGAAGAGGGGGAGAAAGGAGAACATTCTAGACATAGGAAATAGCACAAAGACTCAAGAAGCCAGAATCAGCTCTCTGTCTTTTTAGAAATGCAACATAATAGAGCATCCTAGAAGACTTTAAATTTTATAAAACATGACCATGTTGCTTATCTTATTTGCTTTTCCCACTGATCCTTGGGCATACCCAGGACAGGAAGATTTGGCATGAAATGGCACTAAGTGATGGGAAACCTGTCATTACGATAATTTCTAAGAAAGTTGATAAGGGCCATTCTGGGGAGTTAAAGGCATTGTATAGATGAAAGAGAAGCTTAAGATGAAGGATAAACATGGATTTGACCGGAATGGTTATAAAGGAGAGGGAGGAGGAGAATGTAACACTGTGAGCAAACTTCTCCAATGGCTGACAAGGAAAGTGACACTATATTAACAGTGAGGAAGTAAGAAAGAGCAGCTCAACAGAGCTATAAATACAATGATTTTTGTTCTATATTTACTTAAATTTGGGAGGACTGTGAAAAACCCAAAGGGAAATGGCCAGCAGACAATTACATATAGGCATCTGGTGCTCAAGGTCATAGGCAGACTAGAAACATAGATTTAGGAGTCATTAGCATAAATGTGGGGTCATGGGAATCCCCCACAAGAGAGGAGATGACCAAGTGTTAAACTCAGGGCATTCCATTTAAGGAGCAGAAGAGGGACGAGTGCTCATTTAAGACCCATTATGTATGGAAGGCCCCTGTCAAAATGTAAGAATAACGTGTGGAGGTTCATGGATCATAGATGGGAAATGAAATTGAAAAATACTGGATCTTAGAGCTTCCTCAGTCCCACCCCTTCATTTTCCCAAGTAGGAAACTGACAGTGGGAGATAGTGGCGGCACCATAATTTATTAATCCATTACATCTAATAATCTCCATATTCTTGTGGAATTATTATTAACTAACTAGAAAACATAGAGCATAGTCTGGTGGGCAGGAAGTTTGGAGTTATGCTCCTATTGGAAGCAGCCCAATGCGGATAGGAAGGGAAGATCCAGATCATGAAATACTGCCTGGGGAGGGCAAAGCTGAATGGGGATATCCTGAGAGAAGGAAAAAATTCCCAGGTATCCAGAAGGTAGGAATGTCAGAGAAATGGTTATGAAAAACAGAAGAGAAGCACAGAGAAGAAAATACCAACAATGCTTCCTTAGCATCACTGTGCCACTGTAAAAAAGCCTGAACATGAAGCCTAGTTGATCTGTTTAACACATGCAATCTGAGCTGATCTGTTTGGTCTTACTACCACTGGCTCTAACTTCCAGAGATGGTGTAGATAATTGTTTTGAACTATAGCATTTAACATCTACACAGAGATGTAAAAATAGAGTCTTTCTAACTCATGGACGTTTATGAAGCTGAAAGGTCATGTTGAGCAATGCAAAGAAACAGCACTTGGCATCAGGTATACCTAAGACTAGTTGATTAACCCTAGGCAGGTTCCTTCACTTTGTAAAACCTCAGAAACTTCACATATCAAATAGAAATAACCTACCAAGCTCACTGGGTTATTGATAAGATAAATAAGATAATGGATGAAGGTGCCCCATACAAGGTAGGCTGTCAATAAATATGAATTCCCCTCCCAGAGATACTTCTTAATAAGATATTCAACATAAACACACATACACACACCCACACACCACTCATATTTTTCCTATAAATCACTGAAGGATTCTAGATTTAAGATAAAGAGACAAAGAGCAGGCAACAGACGTCTGTGCCAGAACTTAAATGGAATGTGATTTGGTAGTAGCTATTTATGACAAAATAGGGGATTCCGCTGGATGCCATTAGTAATTATGAGGAATGTAAACCAGGGAGATGAGTCAACCTAAAATAAAAATGTACATACATTCATGCATACATACATACATACTACCTAGTCACCCTGAAGAAGAGGGCTCAAAGATTAAATTTCCAGACCAACCTCTTTTTATCTGGGTGCAATCTTTGTACCTGCAATTAGCTCCCTCAGCCTTCAATCTAAGAATCAGCTGGTTAATTGTGCATGTAAGTGGCTAATAGCTCTAACTGTGGGATGGTGTGGGCCTAGAGGGTCACACACTTTCTTCCTCCACACACATTTAGTTGTTACACATTACAGACACANACAAAAACAAAGGGAAAAAAAAAAAAAAAAAAAAAAACAGGAAATAAGGAAGAAAATGTGACTTATAATACTTCAAAAGAAGTAGCATGAAATAATTAAGCCACAGTGTATTCAAAGAGACAGTAATGCTAAGAAATAACATCCTTGGGGCTCAGCTGGAGTGTTTGAGAATTATCTGTGAATGTTTTGGGATCAAACCGAGACCATAAAAGAGGAGAGAATGATGTAGAGAATCTCATTCAAACAGCCACTGGATTACTCTGGGATCTGCAAAGAGTGACTCTCATATCTCAGAGACAATAAGGATGCCCCGGATTGGGTTGGGGGGACAGGGGCACCGAATGGAATAAAATGACAGAAACAAATTTTGGTCAAGGCTGGGCAATCTGCATATGGCTTACCTATCTTTACTCTCTACTTTTAAGTCAATCTGATGCTCCAAAGGCCATCCACAGTCAGTCTATTATGCAAGCACTCACCAATGTTGAGATTATCACCCCAGCTACTCTTCTATCATGCCACCCGAGTCTTGCCTGCACCATCCAGCGCTGTGGTCCCTGGCTTTCGGCCACTACTCAATAATATCGAGGGCATTTTCTCCATCAGTTCATCCCACTTTGAAAAGACTGACTACTTCTGGATCATATAAATGTCTGACCTTGGCCCTCTGGGGACCAAACAGTGCTCGCAATGATCATGATGGAAGAAAAGGGCCACTGATCCCAGTTTAAGACATGGGAGTTATTTTCAAATAAAATATTGTCCACGGCCACAAAGTGCCTGGGAAAGTGAATCTGGTTGGGCAGCTGGGAACCTAAAGTCCAGAAGACTCAGCAGGTTGTAATTAAAAGGTCAAGGACTTCCTTTGCAATTACACTCAATTTTTCTTACTTGGATCTGTTTTAAGAAAATGGGAGCACACAGAGCCTCACCTAATACTATTCTCACAGGGAAGCAACATAGAACAGCTGGCCTTGGGAGTCAGAATTACAAAGCAGAAAGTACTGCTTTGGAGCTACCTAAGGAGAGCAAGCCAAAGTGGGGTACCACAAGGGGAGGTCTCTAATGAAATTGGGGGCACTAAGAGCAAAGAAGCTTCAGCAATGATTAGTTGCCTGATCTTGGGCAACTCACTTCACCTTCCTGAAACTCAGTTTCCTCATCCATAAAATGCAAATGCTATTAACACCTGTTCCACATATTCAATTCATCTGAATATTTATTAACCATGTACTATGTGCCAGACCGAAGATGAGAATGATCAAAGGGGCGTATGTGAAAGTGCTTTGCATATTTTTATATTTGCCATATATGTTTCATAAACTTTTGTTTCATTTTAGTGTTTAATGGGCCCAGAACCATCTGCCAATGGACTAAGAAAATTCCAGAGATACTAGAGGAAAATTCTAGGACAAGACTCCAAGTGACAAGATTTGTAGAACTACTCAAGGCAAAGTCCAAGGCTGGCCAATTTGCTCTGATGCTATCCCACATCTCAATTCTACAGTTTCTTTCTGCCTTCTTTGTGATGCAGTCTTCACCCTTCAAAGGACCCCAGCGTCACCCCTACCCACCTTGCAGTGCACCACTCCGGCTTGCTCGCCTTAAGCAACCCCAAAGAAATTCTCTCTTCCCATCAAAATTCCTATGTTCTGGTCCCACTTTTTAGGTCCTGATTGTTCAGCTTGCTAAATTCTGATGACACTCATTCTCACTGTGGTGTGTTGATGACTGATGAATGTCTATTCCCTTTCCCTGTGCCATTTGCATTTGAAATAGGAATTCTTGGAGAGTCCTTGCTTTGGAGAAAAAAACAAGTTGAAAGGTGACCATGCCAGCCAGAAACCTTTCTCCTCTGCACAAATCACATCATACAAGTGGCTGCCAAATTTGTCTATGTGTAAGGCTGCTCTGGCTCCCTTGGGATGTCACTAAGGGGCAGGGTCAAGAGAGAGAAGAATGCAGAGTCTGACACCTCCAATACCTTGGAAGTGCACACAGATGTCAGTTGTCAGAGGGAGGCTCCCCAGCCCCTTTAGGCCCCCTCCAGCTCCCTGCCCTGTGCAGACAGGCCTTGCTGGGGCCCCAGGGCAGAAAGTCAGCCCAAGCTGAATTTTTTCCCTTTAGTTGCATGAATTCAACCCTCCTCCCCACAAGCCATCATTGTACCATCAGGGGTTTCTTGTTACAATTTAATTTTTCTCAGTTGCACACTGGGGTTCTAATCTGCATCACACCAGCAGTGGGAACATTTTTAAGAATCATTTCCCAAGACACTCTTAATATATTTCCAGTAAATTGTACCTCCACCTGTCCAGCTGGCTGGGTCATTTAACAGTGACACACCCAGAGTCCTGAGGGCCCCTAGAGGTTTACCTTGGTGCTTTCCTCACAAAAACAAAACAAAACAAAACAAAACAAAACAAAAACTGCTCTGGATGAGGGGATAAAGCTTTCTAATGTGGGAGAGATACAGGGAATAGATGAGAACCTCCCACCAGAGAGGTCCTGGACCTTTAAGTTTCTTTATGGGAAAGCCTATACACAGGGTTAGACAAAAGGGGTTTTGAAGATCTGCACTGAAATTATACCAGCTTTGGGGGAAGCTGCATTCAAAACGAAGGGGGAAAATAAAGCCGATGATTACTGAAAGCCTAAAACAGACGGTATAGTTTATCAAGTATTTTTAGCCAAATTCGGCGCTGCTTTCAGTGACCTAAAAGCACACTGCCAAATGTAAACAAAGTTCTCACAGGACAGGAGCCAGTGAGCAATCGCCCCTGAATCTGCAAAGTCAAAAGGAAAATATAATTAATCACAACTCACTCCTAGCTGGCTAGTTGAAATAACACCAATGAGAAAAAGTGAAAAGTTAATAGGAGGATTTGGGGGGAGGGGGGAGGGACCGGGGAGGGGCGGTTCCCTCCCTTCCTTTCAAGAGCTTGAGTTTGTGCCATTTGGATCCAAGCCTGTGAAATAAACAAGAGTTTTGTTTTTCTCGGTTTTAGTTTTCATTTTTCATAATCCAGTTTATTTGACCTTTATTTTTCTGATAATAGAGCGAAAGGGAGAGTGTGGCTGACAGACATTCTTCAAAAGTACGGAGGCAGAGGCTGAGACCAAGGGCCAGGCACCAGCGGCCCCCCTCCCATCACACTCTCCAAGCAGGTTTTGTTGCTGTTTTCTTCCGAATGCCTTTCCTTCAAAAATTGGAGGAGAAAATAAATTAAGCAATGGGTGATCTGCTCTCAGTTCCTAGTGGGAAAGCTGCCGGCTTGGACAAGCTTCATTTCGTTTCCTTAGAAAGACAGAATGCCATTTGGTTCCACGAATAACAGACAGGTCCTTTTGAGGGATGCAATGGGCTCCTCTCTCCTGCAAACTCATCATCCCTGTATTACCCAGAGCTTTGATGTCCCCACATGGCGGCCGAGTGACAGTGGGCACCCTTTCCAGAACAGCCCTGGAGGTCCCTATTTGCTCACAAAGCAAGGAGAAGGGCATGGGGAATTACATCCCTCAACACCCCACCTGAAGCTGTCACTCCCACCTCATCCGCTTCATGAAAGTTCTGAAACATTGGCATCTTTGCTGCAGCTTTTCATCAATGCCATTTAAGTGAATTTAGAACAATAATTTTATTAAAATGTTTTAGATGCCATATCTCCAATCCATAAAATTTATTGTACCTTTATGCAGAATTATACTGGAGTTGAAACATATAAATCAATTTATAAGGTCTAATGACACACAAACGCTTAAAAACTAAAGGCAATGTAGTAAATTCAAATTACCATTACAAATGTAAGCTTTGTAGTCAGTGTGTGACCCGCTAAGGATTATATTTAACTCCCCTGAGAGTGGTTTATCATAAAACTTTATACTTTTATTACAGTGAATTATTAAGTCCTCCATGACATGAGTCATTCCTCGCACTGACTATGGCTTTTTTAATGACACTATAATAGACATCTTGCTAATAGCAGGAAGATCGCTACCTCTGCGGTAAGGAGAAGGAGTGGGAGGAGGAAGGAAAGGAAAAGACAATACAGGGCACATGCATGGAAAAGCGTGTTTCCCAAGGGACTTGCATTAACAATCATACAAAGAAATGTTGGAAGCTTAAAAACTCAGACCCCTCTGCGTTCTGTCCTGGATAAAACAATACCTTCTTGCCTAAAAGAAATTCAATTTAAAAGTCACATGTGGAAAAAGGGAAGCAGTTTATATTTTCCCAAGCAATTTTAGTTTTCCATTAAAACTTTAAAATCCTCTCCCTGCTGCTCTGCCATAGATATGTTCCCTTTTGTTCTGATAAGCCTTCTGCTAATAACAGATCACTGTGATCACATAATGTACAGTGACCCACTGCTCATAAACATGACTTTGCTGCACTGCCCTCCTCCTCCCTATGTTGCGTCCACATCAGGGTCCCACAGCAGGACACTCTTCCCAGAGGCCGTTTGAGCCCACAGATCATCATGTGTGCAAAGTCTCCAACCAAGGCCAAGGAAGGGTTTTAGATGAAATGTTCTGCACTATGCCTGAGGGCTGCAGAAAGGCAGCCCCCGTTAGTTAGACATTATTGAGTATTATGTGTTCCTTCTAAAGACTTGCTGAGGCCAGGATGCTGGTGTCACACAACCATTCACACACAGTGTCATTTCCACATCCAGGACACCAGAATTTAGGAACCCTAAACTTCTGTCAGGAGAGAAGGGCCAATTGACATAAAAGATGTCTCTGTATTGCAAGTGATGAGTAGACTTGGATTAAAAAGAAGACTGATGCATGTGACCAAAGAGGAAAAGCAAAAATGGATGCCTGGCCAAGACTGCTGTGCATCTGGATGCAAGAGTGACTTCTTTGTAGGAATTTCCCACTTATTATGTTTGTTTTGTTTTTTGTTTTGTTTTGTTTTGTTTTGTTTTGAAACTACTCTCTAGTGATTGTGTGTTCTTATCCCTGGGGTCACTTGATTGTATCTGAGGAACCTCCACTTCTAACTCAGTGGTTTGCCAACTGCCCATAGGCATTTACTGCTGATACCTACTCCTCGTGCCCACCAAGGCAAACCTTAAGGAACAAACACATATTTCCTCTAATTAGTATGTTCTGGACCATTTAGATGGAGAGATTTTGTTTCCATGAGGTTACTACTCACTGGTTTGACTAACTAGGCTGGGCAGTCTAGTCAACTGACAACAAATTTTTCATAAACTGACTTGCTGATTGACTAATTATGGGAAATCTGTTCACTGCTGTATATCTTTATAGGCACAAGGAAATGGATAGTACAGAAAATATCTCTTTTACTCTCTTTCTGTTTCTCTCTGTCTCTGTCTCTCTAGCTCTGTCTCTCTCTCTCACACACATAAATACACACACACAAAAATATATGAATCTGTTTTGGGAAAGTTTCACTAGAGAGTTCAACAAAACCTAACAAAGTTCAACAGGAATGTCCAGAACTGTCCCAAATCTTTAAGCTATAAACATTTTCTATTCAAAATACTATATTTTTCCCCAAAGCTAGCCATTCTGTCTCCTCATATATTACCTCATGAGCACAATAAAATCATGGAATTCAATTTAGTAAGTATTTATGGAGTGTGTGTTGCATGCCAGGGATCCAAGGTTGAACTTCATAAGCACAGTGTTTTGTCTTCATGAAGGTGACAGTCTGGAGTGTAGACTAGGAGTCAGCAAACTATAGCCCACAGGCTAAATCTGGCCCACCACTTGTTTTGGTAAATAAAGTTTTATTGGAACACAGCCACACCCATACATGGCTACTGTGGCACTGCAATGACAGAGTAGATTAATTGCTGATGGAACTCTTTGGCCTGCAAAATTTAAATATTTATTGCCTGGCCCTTTACAGAAAATGTTTGCTGACCCCTGGTCTAGAGGAGAGGTTCCCAGCCCTGGGTGCAATTTAAAAATCATGTGGGAAGTTTTTTCAAAAGTACAATCACTGCCTAGACTATCCCAGACTAACTAGGTCGGAATCTCTGGAGTGTAGGGCCCTGGCATCTCTGCTGCTGCAAAAGCTCCCCAGGTAATTCTGATGCAAAGGCAGCATTGACAACCACTGGTTAAAAAAAAAAAAAAAAAAAGAAAGAAAGAAAAAGAAAAAAAAAAACTCCATAGAAGGCAAAACACTCACAAAGGCAACCATGAATGTAATACAGGTACTTTCTCAGAGAGCTGTTGAGTAATCAAGGATTCTCAGCTTCTCCAGGAAGAGAGACCAGTGTTCTCTGCTGCTCCCAGAAGTTCTGCCTCAGCGGCACAGAGCCTGTCCCAAACCAAGACTGACTCTAAGATACTCTAATCCAGGGAGAAGAGCTAAATCAGAATTTTCTCAAAGAGAAAATAATCAAGTATTTGTGTATCTACTTCTTCTCCACCTGGTAGCTGAGCATATCATGCCCTGAGTTTTAATATTATTTCAGGAGCCAGAACAAGTAAACCAGCCTCAGCCCCCTGTAGAAAAGACCTGTTTAATTCAACATCCAAAATTATTCATCGACAGCCACCTAATTTGAAAGGACCCTGAATGGCCTCAGTGACTATTAAAATATCTATAGATGGATATTTCTGTCAGCTCTAGGATGGGGACAGGGGACCACTCTAGAAACCTTAACTCAGGTATGATTTCCCACAGGCATTAAGCATGTTGTCCAGGTGGTTCCGCAAAGAGCTGAACATCTACATAAACATGCTAACACTCTGCTAACAACTCCTGCAAACCTGCCTCGTATGGAACAAATTCAAAGCTTCCACTGAACCCAAGAGCCCTCAGAGACCTGGAAAAAACTCAAATTCAAGCAATCTATATGGTCTAACTTACTGTTGATAAAACAACTAGGTATCAGTCACTAACTGCTGGCCCAGAACTGCCTAGGCACTGAGCAACATACATTTCAGAGCATTTACAATTGTGCATGCACACACACACACACACACACATACACACACAGATTTAAGAAATGCTTACATAAGAGATTGTGTGATGACATTCCAAAGGGTACAAGTCAGAGTGACAATCTTTTTCTTTCTAGAAGCTGAAGTTATAGAACATTCCTTGGAGGAAGTGGCCATGAAAACAGAGCCAAAGTTCCATACAGCCACAGGGAGGGGTTTCAGAATGAACTGATACCTATATAGGAAGGAATATCGGAATTTGTAGGTTTAAGGGAGGAGAAACTGTTTCATCGGCCCTCTAGGGTCCCTGGGTGGGCCTGAAAATTAAACTGAGAAAAACAGAATAAAAGAGAAAAGCATACCAATTCAATTGAAGTTTTACGTGACACAAGAGCCTTCATAACTAACTCAAGACCGGAAGAGGCAGTTAAGGCTGGGTATTTTTACACTAGGTTAGGTGAAAAGTAGAAAGTCATGGAAAAATGTGACAGGACAAAAGAGAATGAGTTAAAGGTAGTAAACTAAGGGAAATTTAGCAAGGCCTGTTTGTTTGGATCCCTTCTGGTCTCCCTACACATAAGGATGTAAGATGCAAGGATACCCATCTTCAAAATAGAAGGATGCTCCTTTCTTCTGGGTATAGGGAGGGTACCTCCCATATGGTGGTCTTTTGATCTGCTTCAGGGTAGCAGGGGAAGGTCAGAGCATCCATTCTGCACCTGCCATTTCTCTAATTACTACAGCTTAAAATACTCAATACTAAAAACCCCCATGTTTGGGGGCAGCATGTTATAAACCACATAACAAGCCATAGCCAAACAGTAGTTGGAACCTGGGGAAAGAAGACATTGATGGACTAAGGAAAATTCCACTATTAGGAGAAAAGGGAAGGTGGAGATTGTTAAATGGAATCTTAAACCATACCAAGGAATAATTTCACTTTCTTTGACATTCATCACCTTCTCTAGCAAGGTCCTTGAGAGCTCAGACGAGTCTTGGGTGATCTGGAGTCCACTCTAGAAAGGTTTTCCAATTTCATACTGGGCAAGACACTTTTATATCTGTTATCTGACAGTGTTCTCCCAACAACTCCATGAATTTAAAGTTATTATCTCTATCTTAAAGAATACGTAACTGTAACTGACTTTCTATGAGGTTAAATAATTTTCCCAAGGTCATAAGCATAGCAAGTAGTCAAGCTGGGATCATAATCTGGTTCTGAAGGTTCAAGGTCAATGTTCCTTTTTACTACATGACAGATTGGGGAGATAGAGTGAAGACCCATTTTCTCATCATGAAAAATGCCAGCGTGAACCAGGATTCTTCTCAGAGCTTCCCCAGCCCTCAAGTCCCAGCTCTAAATAACAATGCCATCTAATCATTAGAATTTCAAAGACAAAAGCCACAGTATCTCTTTATGATCACTGTGATAAATTAGGACTCCTATCCTTTATATACACACTTAAGGACTGGAAGATGTTAAGGGAAATGAATGAAAAACCTGTATATTATGCCCCAGGCAAATTTTGTTCGTTTTGCATAATCAATTCACATTTCAGTACCTTGGCCTTTTAGCAAGTGGGAAGAAAAGGCTTGTGGGAAGAAAAGAAGGAAAGGAGAGGCAAAAAAGAAAGTGGAAAACTGAACTGGGAAAACAGAGCCCACTTTTTTGTACACTAGCAGGTCATGTTTCAATGTAAAGGACTGTGTAGCAGGTCCAGGCAGGGCCATCATAATGGATTTCCTAGATAGGGTCTTGACAAGAAGCTAGAAGCAGGGACTTACTCTTCCCACTCATGAAACTCTGGCTCTGAAAACTCCTGCCTAAGCTAAGAAAAAGACCTCAACAGGAAAGCTCACTCATACACATCCCACAAGGGTTCCAAATCACAGGAGGAACCTTTGAGAGGAAGGAATCCAGGCCAGTTGAAAGACAGCCTGCCTTCCAAAGTTAGAAGGCAGATGCCTTGCCTGAGGTTTCCAGTTGAGAAATGAAATGCGAACTGGGAGTCACTCATATAGTCAGCCTAATTACAGACATTCGAACTCAACCATTCTTCAAGGGGCAATAAAAATGCTACTTCCTCCAGGAATCATCTCACCTTTCTCATTGTTACTCCTGCCACTTCTAACCTGAGCTCACACACAAGGGTGTCACAGACTTGTGCCAGAAGAGATGAAGGATGGCAGGGCTGGCATTTAGACTCTATTTGTATTTCCAGGATTCTACACCAGGGGTTATTAACCTATGGCCCACAGAGCTACCGCCTGTTTGTGTGGCCCACGAACTAAGAATGTTGTTTACACTTTTAAATGGTTGAAAAGAATCAAAAGAAGAATAATGTTTTGTGACCTATTAAAATGACACGAAATTCAAATTTCAGTGCCCATAAATCTTGTTAGAACACAGACACACTCATTTCTTTATATATCTTCTGTGGCTGCTTTCACAGTACACGTGAATGGAGTAGTTGTCACAGAGATGGCCTGGCCCCCAAAGCCTATAATATTTACTAGCTAGTCTTTTAACAGAAAAAGTTTGCTGATTCCTGATCTACACCATAGTGAGAACTCAGCCAATATTTGCGATGTGAGGGAATGAATGAAGTATGAGGCAAGGAGGGAGAGAGGGAGGAAGGAAAGGAGGAAGGAAGGATGGGAAAGAGAGGGGAAGGGAAGGAGGCAGGGAAAGAAGGAGGAAAAACACATTTAAGAATGGGAAGTGAGAATAAAGAAAGGAAGTAAAGTCAAATAATTCATTTAAGGCTTTTGAAAGGGAGCAGAGGTCAGTATTTGGGTTTTCATACACCACTGGGAATGAGAATTGCTATTTATGCTCCCAGATTTGGAGGCTCTCCCTGTGAGCAATGATACCACGGAGGTGGCATTTCAAGAAGGAATACCACGAGGGCAGTGCAGGATCCAGCAACAGCAGCTGGGCACCAAGATCCCAAACAGAAAGCTAAAGATTTCCCAAGCTCTGGATACCTGTCTGAATTTCAACCTTTTACCCATTCTTTTCACCCTTTACTTCCCTGCCCATGTCTGTGGAGCAAGAGTCTCTACTAGCTCTCCAATTACTTGGCCCTCCAAGCTTGCCACCATGTCTTTTGTTCCTGCCATCTTGACTGCTTCTCAGCCAGCTCTCCATCCGCATGTGTCATCTGTCATCGAAGTCTTCGAGTTTGACTTTAGGTCTTCAGGAATCTCAGATAATCAACCCACACTGACTACTCTTTTTCCTTTGGGTTTATTCAGCCTGTTCCCTGCAGCATCTCCCACTTGAGATATTGTATTTAAACACAATGACAGTTAAACCTGAAGGCTAAATTGCCTCTTGTTTGTTCCTGGTCTCACAAGGGATCTAGCCATGGTAGGCATCTGTTTATCTCCACAGCATTGGTCGCCGTCCTTCTTCTGTTTCTAATTTTTTTTTTTGCCTTCTTTCTGTTTACAGATTAATCCACCCAGAGATGCTATGTTATTGCTGTTTTCAGATTATCCACTTTTGACTTTGTTGATCTTCTCTATTGTATGTTTTCCATTCTGTTCATTTCTATAGCTATCTTTATTACTTCTTTCCTTCTATTTTTGGGGGGGTTATACTGCTCTGCTTTTTTGTCTTCTAAAACTGGATGCTTTGTTCATTAATTTTGAGCTTTTCTTATCTTCTCATACAAATATTTAAGGCTATCAGTATTTCTCTAGGTACTCAATTAGCTATACCCTACAGTTTTGGTATATAAACGATTGTTGTCACACAATTCTAAGTAATTTGTTATTTCTCCTTTGACACATGACTTATTTGGATGAATGTTTCTTAATTTCCAAACATATGGCTTCTTCTAGTTAATGTTACTGTTTTATAATATAATTGCATTATGGTCAGAGGATGTGGTCTGTTTGGCAATGACACATTGAGACTAGCCGAGACCTGTTGTATGGCTCAGTAAATGATGGCTGATCTCTCACACACACACAAACACACACGCACGCACGCGCGCACGCGCACACGCATGCGTTTTGTGTCCTTGAAAGAACATGTGCTCTGCAGTTGTTGGCTACAGCGGTCCACATACATCCATTAAAACAAATTTGTTAACTGTGTCATTAAGTCTTCCATAGCCTTACTAATACTTCCTCACCCTGCTTTATCAGTTACTAAGAAAGGTACGTAAAATCCCAAAAGCTATGGAATATTTGTCTATTTCACCTACTAGCTCTTCCTATTTTTGCTGCATAAATTTCAGAGATATGATACATTTATTTGTAAAGTCTTCCTAGAAATTTGAATTTTTATCATCATGTGGCGACTTTCTTTCTCTCTAGTAATATTTTTATCTGAAATTAACATAGTGATCTCAGATTTATTTTCATTAGAATTTGCATGAAGTCTCTTTCAATCTTTCTGTGTGCTTATGTTTTAAGTATACCTTTTATAAATAGCATTTAGCTTAATTTTTTAAATCAGTCTTAAACCTTTGATTTCTGATTGGACAGTTTGGCTTACTTATATTTATAATGATTACTGTTATATTTAGACTTATTTCTAAATTTTCTGGATCTCTTTCAAAATTTTCTTCTATTCCATTTTTTTAGATTAAGTCTCTTTTTCTCACTCAATTTCCCCCATTTGTTTGAAAGCTATATGCTATATACTCTACATTTTCTCTTTCTGTGGTTACCCTAGCAGTTTTAACATACAGATTTAAATGATCAAAATCAGAAGCTGACTATCCTTCCCAAGAATCACAAGAACCCAGAAAATTTTTGTTTGATTCCTGAACCCAATCCTTAATTATTTTGGTTATATTCTGTTTCTCATCACCCCCAAAATAGCAGACATTATTTTTATATAGTCTGTGTTTCCTTAGTGTGTCTACCTACATATAATGACCTTTGCTTATGGCTCCCTCCTTCATCCAGGCCTTCCACCTAGGATAAGTTTCCTTTTACCTAAAGTTTAACTTTCAGGATAGCCTTTAATGAGGCTGTTTGTTGTTTAGTTATATTTGTCAGAAATGTTCTTATTTAGGCTTTATTCTTCAAGATTTTCTCTATATGCAATTCTACATCAAGAGTTCTTTCAGCACATAGACTATATTATTCCACCATATTCTGTTGTTGCTGTTAAAAACTCTAAATACCATCTTTTGTAGGTAATGTGTCATTTCTCTCCGGCTGCTTTTAAGATCTTCCTTTTGTCTTTGCAGTTTTATGATTTTTCTATATAGGTGTGGATTTATTTTTATCCTCCTTGACATTTGTTAGGCTGTCTGGTGCTGAGAATGTGTACTATGTAATTCAAAATAGCTCTCAGTAATTATCCAATTAATATGTTGACTCTTTTCTATTCCTCCTATAATAACTATCTAGATTTCTGATTAGATACATGTTAGACCATCTAACTCCACCCTGTATCTCTCTTAACCCCTCTTTTTTATACTCATGCCTATCTTCCAGGTCTGCATCCTTAGTCTGCTATTGTTGTTATTGCTACCTCTTCTAGTTCAATAAATCTCTATTTAGCTCTGTCTACCTTGCACTTGAACCTAGCCAGTGAGCTTTAAGTTTCAATTATTAAAATTTTCTTCTCTGAAAATTCAATTTGACTAATTTATTTGAATCATTTTGGTCATGCTTTACAGTTTCTTGTCTTTATTTTCAGGCTTTCTTTTTATTTCTTTAAATATTTTGAACATTGTTAACTTAAACTATGAGTCTAATAATTATAGTAACTGTCTTTGCCTTCAGTTATTTCCACCAGTCTTTATTCATGGTACCTTGCTTCCCTGTATGTTTTATGGTTTTTGACTGGGCTGTTTAATTGCTTTGCAACTTCATCTTGAGGATATTTTAGGCATGAATTAAAGTTGGTTTTTTTCAGAGAAAAAATGAAAGCAATCCAGCTTCTCACTAGCTCAGAACCATTTTCAATTAAATTCCCCACTTGAACTTTTTTTTTTTTTAATACAGGTAGCATGAATTCTGACCTCAAACTCACATGAGAGCAAGGTATAGGTTATTAATTCTCAAGAAATATCCCTCCTCTTACCTTTGCTCAGAAACAAAGGTAAAATTTTTTCAATATTTATTTTAAGAGAGAGAGAGCCTGTGAGTATGGGAGAGAGCTGAGGGGGAGAGAGAGAGGCAGGGGGAGAAAAATAGAGAAAGAGAGAGAGAAACCTAAGCAGGCTCTATGCTGAGCATGGAGATCAACATGGGGCTCAATCTCATGACCCTGAGATCATGACCTGAGCCAAAATCAAGAGTCGGACACTCAACCGACTGAGCCACCAAGGTGCCTCAACAAAGGCGGATTTTTATCCTTGCTATGTTCTTCTGCATTTTTTTCTTATTCGTATTCATACTTATAATTCAACCCTTTGAAGTTCTACATTTATTTGGGGGACTCTGTCACAATTTCTGCACTGAGAAGGGTAGGTTTTACATCCACTTTCTAATGCCTCTTTTCAACATTAAGTCAAAATGCAATGTCAGGAGGGCTCAGCATAAACTCTCAGCACAAGTCAGTATTGGTGGTACTCATGTACCTGTCTTATTTCCCACTATCTCTTCGATTTGGCCTCCACATATTCCTTCCTCTTATGCCACTGCTGCAGAACATGAAAAGTAAGTTTCTATTTCATGTGGCTTTTTTTATTCCAATCAGAGGTGTCGGTCAGGGTGTTAAGTCTGCCATTCTGCCAAACATTCCTACTAGTTTCCAATTGACTTATATGCACTGAAGTAGAGCCTTAGTGCACTCACAACATGGCAGATTCTGAAATGGTAAAGACGCAAAGATTAGCATCCATTATACTGAGACATTTTAGAGGTTCAATTTCAGTTCCAGTCTGGAAACAGGCTCAGATTTATATTTGTGGATTTTTTCAACTTCTCCTAAATCTAGTCTCTATCCCTCATTATGTAGGTTCCCTTAATCTGGCCACTTTCTTTTTCCGTAAACCTGACATTATAGAAACAGAGTAAAAGCTTCATTCTGAAAGACTGGTTTAGATATTTATACATTAATGGAAAATGCCTTCTTTTGCTTATTCTTTTGATCCATATCTTTACTCATTGCTCATAATTCATTCTCAGCTATGATCTGACTACAAGAAACTTCCTTTATTTTATTTTTTTTTTCTTAAATAGCTTATTGTCAAGTTGTTTCCATTTAACACCCAGTGCTCATCCCACCTTGTTGGGAAGAAACTTCCTTTAAATACAAAGATACAAACAGGTTAAAAGAAAAGAGATGGAAAAAATATACTACACTAATACTGGTTAACTAAAGTGGGAGTAGCCACATTAATATTAAACAATATAGATTCCAGAGCAAAGAATGTTACCACAGTCATTTCATAATGATAAAGGGGTAAATTCAACAAACAGGCATAATAATGTTAAACACTTATGAGATTAATAACAAAACTTCAAAATATCTAAAGCAAAATTGATAGGTAAAAGGAAAAATTAAAAAATAGCAATTACTGTCAAAATTTCAACACTCTTATCAATAATTGATTTTAAAAATCAGATTAATTAAGCATAAAGAACAGAAAAATATAGTCAACCAGTTTGACCTAATTCATACAGCAGTCCATCCACCGCAAAATACACATTACCTTCGAAAGCATATGGAAAATCATTCAACAAACTAGGGATAAAAGGACACTACTGGAACAGAATAAAGGCCTTATATGAAAAATTCACAACTAACATCATACTCTATGACTAAAGACTGGAAAACTTTTGCTCTAAAATCAGAAATAGGAAAGGATATTTGGTTTCACAACTTCTATTAACATTGTAATGGAAGTCCAAGAAAGAACACTTAATCAAGAAAAAAATAAAATGTATCCAAATTGGAAAGGAAGAAGTGAAATTATTTCTATTCACTAACAACATAACTTTATATGTAGAAAACTCTAAGGATTTCACAAAAACAAAAACAGAACAAAGAAATACTTTTAGAACTAATAAATGAATTCATCAATGTTGCAGGATACAAAAACAATATTCAAGTATCAGTTGCTTTTCAATACACTAACAATGAACAATTCAAAAGGAAATTAGAAATCATTTACAATAGCATCAACATGAATTAAAAAATTAAGAATAGACTTAACTAATGAAGCAAAAGACTTGTACACTGAAAACTACAAAACAGTGCTGAAAGAAATCAAAGAAGATACAAATAAATGGAAAGATATCCCATGTTCATGGATTGGAAGACAGTACTGCTAAAAGTCAAAACTACCCAAAGCAATCTACAGACTGAATGCAATCCCTATCAAAATCCCAATAAAATCTTTTTGCAAAACAATAAAAATCTTTCCTAAAAATTATCTGAAATCTTGAGTCTTGAAAAAGAAGTCTTGAAAACAGTCTTGAAAAAGAAGAACAAAGCTGGAGGTATCATACTTCCTGATTTCAAAGTACTAGAAGGCTACCATAAAAATGGTGTGCTTTTGGCATAATGGTAGACAAGTAGAATATAACAAAAAGCCCAGAAATAACATTTGTATAATGGGTAAATGATTTTTTGACAAGAGTGCCAAGACCATTAAATAGAGGAAAGTAAATTGTCTTCAACAAATAGTGAAAACTGAATACTGACATGTGAAGGAATGAAGCTAGACCCTTACACCAGATACAAAAATTAATTCAAAGAGAATCAAAAACCTAAATGTATGAACTAAAACTATAAGATTCTCAGGAAAAAACACAGTGTGAAAGCTTCATCACATTAAATTTGGCAAGGACTTCCTGGCTATGACACCAAAAGTACTAACTAGAAAAGTAAACACAAATTGGACTATATTAAAATTATAACCTGTGCATCAAAGGACACAACCAACAAAGTGAAAAAGCAACCTGTGGAATGAGAGTTTGTATTTTCAAATCATATATCTGATAAGAGGATAATAATAAGGAAATATATGAAGAACTTCTACAGCTCAACAACAAAAAAAATACCTCAATTAAAAAATAAGCAAAGAACTTAAATAGACATTTCTCCAAAGATGATATATAAATGTGCAACAAGCATAAGAAACGGTGCTCAACATTATTAAACATGAGTAAAATGCAAATCAAAACCACAATGAGCTATCACTTCACACCCATTAAAATGGCTACTATAAATAATTTTGTTGCAAAGTCTTGGTGAGGATTTGGACAAATCTGAATGCTGTGTACTGTTGGTAAGAATATAAAGTGGTGCAGCCACTGTGAAAAATAGTATGGCAGCATCTCAGAAAGTTAAAAAAAGAATCACTACATAATCCTCGAATTCCACTTCTGGGTATACATCCAAAAGAACTGAAAGCAAGAGCTCAATGAAATATTTGCACAGCCATGTTCATCGCAGTAGTATTCAAAATAGCCAAGAGGTGGAAGCAACCCAAGTACCCATCGATAGAAAAGATTTAAAAAATGCAGTATCTACATACGATGGAATACTATTCAGCCTTAAAAAGGAAATTTTGACACAGGCTACAACATGTATAAACTCTGAGGACATTATGCTAAGTAAAATAAACCAAAAGACACAAATTTATGATCCACTATATAAGGTATCTCAAGCAGTCAAAGTGATGGAAACAGAGAACAGAATGGTGGTTGCTAGAGTGTGGAGTAAGAAGAAAATAAGGAATTGTTTCATAGGTATAGGGTTTCAGTTTGTTTTTTGGTGTTTGTGTGTGTGTGTGTGTGTGTATGTGTTTTAGTGCTTGTTTATTTTTGGGAGAGAGAGAGATAGAGTAGGGGAGGGGCAGACAGAGAATGGGATAAAGAATCTGAAGCAGGTGCTGTGTTGATAGCAGAGAGCCCGACATGGGGCTCAAACTCACAAAATGAGAGATCACAACCTAAGCCAAAGTCAGATGCACAACCTACTGAGCCACCCAGGTGTCCCAAGTTTCAGTTTTGCAAAATGAAAATGATCTGAGGAATTTCTACCCAACAGTGTGAATAAACTTAACACTACTGAAATGTACACTCAAAAATAGTTTAGATGGAAATCTTTGTTATGCATTTTTTAGTCATAATTTAAAAAAAAAAACACAAAATATTTACCAAGATAGATCATATTATGGAATCTAAAATGAATTTCAACGACTTTAAAAGGATTCAAATAATTTGTGAGGTCATGTGGGCATGAAAATTTCTTTATGGAAAATTATTCATTCCAAATTAAATTTCCTTAATTGACATATTTCTTGTAATTCTCATAAATTAAATTCCCTTCAGAATTTTTCCACTTTATAGAAATTTCAGAGTTTTTGACATAAAATTTTCTCTAATTTCCTCCTGATAACTCTTTTAATATCTATCTCATCTGTATGAAATATCTTGCTTATTCCTGATATTGGTAATTTGTGCCTCTCCCTTTTTTCTTAATCAGTCTGACTTGTGGCTAATCAGTTTACAATCTTTCAAAGAACCAACTTTTGATTTTTTTTTTAATTTATCTATTCTGTATTCTAGTTTATTAACTTTTTGATCTTATCTATACTGTTTCCTTCCTTTTCCTTTTTGGGGTCTAGTTTGCCGGATTTTTTCTAACTTGCTAAAATGAACACTCAGACTGTTGATTTTCAGCCTTTTTTTCTTTTCCTATGTGTATTTCTTGTATATGTCTCTAATCATACCTTTAGCCATATCATAAGAGTTTTGATATGTGATATTTTCCTTACTATTCAGTTCAAAATATTTTTTAAATTTTTATTGTGATTATTTCTTTAACACAAGAGTTATTAAAAAGTACACTGCTTAATTTTCAAGCATTTGCGGATTTTCAAGTTACCCATTTGTCACTGATTTCATGTTACCCACTGGTCAGAGAACAAGTTAAATATTTCAGTCCTTTGGGAATTTGTTCAGACTTGCTTTTTAAGCCCGTGTATAATCAGTTTTGGTATATGTTCTTCGTGAATTTAAAAACAAGTTGGTAGAGATGGATGGTGATAATGGCTACACAAAAATGTTAATATATTTAATGCCACTGAGCCATCATAAATGTAAAAATAGTTAAAATGATAAATTTTATGAATGCATATTTTATAATTTTTAAAAAATGTTGGTGGGGCACCTGTGTGGCTCCGTCTTAAGCATCCAACTCTTGATTTCAGCTCAAGTCATGATCTCTCAGTTCCTAGGACCAAGCCCCACATTGGGCTCCTTGTTGACAGCAACTGAGCCTGCTTGGGATTCTCTCTCTCTCCCTTTCTCTCTATACTCCCCCCCCAAAATAAATAAATAAAAATTGTAAAAAGTTGTTGGCTATAGTGTTCTCTATGTTGCAATTAGGTCAATTTGGTTAATAACGTTGATTAGAGGTTCTATATTAACTTTTTGTCTATATATCTACCAGTTACAAAGAATGGTATGTTAAATTTTCCTGCTGTGATCATGAATTTCTCTATTTCTCTTCTGGATCACTTTTGAACTGTTGTATATATTTGGAGGTTGTTTTATATATTTGGAGATTATCTACTAGGTGGCCATGAATTTGGACCTGTTATATCTTGTAATGAAACAGTTTTTTTGCCATTATATGTCCATTTTCATCTTCAGTAATCTTTATAGCTTTTGAGGTTTCTTTTGGTAAGTGTTTTCCTAACTTTCAATTTTTAACCTTTCTGTATCCATATATTCATGTTGTGTCTCTATAAGCAGCATATAATTGAGTTTGTTTTTTATTTAATCTGACAACTTCCATTCTTTAATTGGTGTATTTGGTCTGTGTATATTTAGTGCAATTACTGATATATGTGAGGTTAGATCTGTGATCTTCCTACTTACCTCTCCCTACAACTGTTCTATTTTTATATGTTCTTTTTCTATCATTTGTTAACTCTTTTGGATCCACTGAGTATATTAATTTATTATAGACTCCTTTTATTATTTTGTTATGTGTTCTTTCAGTGTGAGTATATGTATTTTATTTAGTAGCTACATAATGATAAAAATATATATTCTTCACTTATCAAATTCTAATGTAAATTCAGACTTTCACTTGTTCCTGGGCAATTCAAATGCTCCCAATTACTTCTATCTTCATTAATCCCCCAAATTTATATGCCCCTGTTATACTGCATTTTATTACATGCCATTGTAATAGTGCATTTTAATTCCATACATGTATTTATTCTTCCCTCATGACATTATTTTATGGTTACTATTTATTTATATATTTCCATATATTTATCCTTTTCATTTCTTCTACATTCCCAATCATTAATATGAAATCACTTTAATATAAAATACTTTATACTTTCCCTCAGTATAGATTTGTCAGTGACACAATCTCTCAGTTTTTGTTTCTCCAAAAATATTTCCACTCTGCCACCATTTTTTAGGATATTCTCATTGGTGTAGAATTCTAAGTTGCCACTTGTATTTTTAGTGCTTTTAACTTATCATTCATTAACTACTGGTTTCCATTTTCATTGTTGAAAAGCCTACTGTAAATCTCATTGCTCTTTTCTCTCTGGCTACTCTTAAGATTTTCCTACTGTCTTCTGTTTTCAGTTCAATACTGCAAACAATTTTACTATATTTATTCTACTTCAGGTTTAGAGCAGTTCTTTAATATGACGTGGTATCTTTCATTAGTTTTGGGAAGCTCTCAGCCACGGTCTCTTAGAACAATGCTTTTACCCAATCCTCTCCTTCCTGTCCTGGCAGGCTTCCTATTACACATATTACATCCTCTGTCATTATCCCTTTTTCTCCTCTTTTCTCCATTTCCTTCTTTTATACCCAACACTTTATTGTGAATATATTCTTTTAACTGATATTACAGTTTCTTTGCTCTCTCTTCCTCTGTGTCTATTCACTGCTAATCCATCCACTGATTTCTTAACGTCTTTGTATTTTAAGCTCTAGAATATGTACAGATGTAAGTACACCTGTATATATGTATGTGTTTGGTTGATACCCTAAATTCGCAATGTTTCCTTTTATTTCCTTGGATATATCAATGTATCGTGGTTTTTGGAAAATTCATATCTGATAACTTCATTATCTGGATCCTTTCTGGTCTGTTTCTATTATATATTGTGTCTCCTAATTTCTTATCACATTATCTTATATTTTTATATGCTTGATTATTTTTGCTTGAGTGCATAACACAGCATATAAAAACTTATTGTACTAATTTCAGGATCAAGACTATAACATTTCCTCCAGAGAGGACTTCTATTTCCTTTAAAAAAGATGGCTAGGAACATTAGCATTCCCAGTCATCTTATTTCAGTAGGAGACTGAGATGATTTGAAGCTGGGTTTTAGTCCCTGCAAATAATTATTTTTTTTGTTGNAAGCGAAAGTCGGACGCTTAACCGACTAAGCCACCCAGGCGCCCCTCTTTAAAGGTTTTTTTTGTTTGTTGTTTTTTTTTTTAAATAAGTCCCTGCAAATAATTATAAAACCAGCTCAATCTTACCCCCGTTGAAAGCCTAGTGTTTTCCCAGGGTTCTCATTCTGTTGCAGTCCCTGAACTTAAGTATCCCCCTAGTGTTGTGAGACCGTCAGGATCTGTGTGGGGCTTCTCCGCCACCAGGTAACCTCTTCGAGAATTCCAGTAGCTGCCGCTAGGAACACTGCTCCAAACACGGGCCTTACCTATCTAGGGTTCATTGTTCTCCCAGGTCTTGTCCCTATTAGTTCGTACTGTCTTATCAGCTCCACTATGCCTTTCAATAGATGTTTGTCACACTTTTTCCAGCTTTTCTAGTTGTTCTCAGTGGGATGGTTGTCCAAACTACTCAGCCCTCTACTACGGAATGCAAAACTCTCTATAGAAAATGTGTTTAATGGGTCACTAACGTTAATTACGTTTCCCTCACCCCACCTAAGCTACTTGTGTGAGCCTTATGTATTTCCAATCTCTCTGTCATCCATCCCGCACCTATAACAATAAAGTCACAGCCCAGGTCTAGGAGAAAAGATGGAAAAGTTTGAAAATTAATGATTATATTTACTTTGGTCAGGCTACTTCACATACTGTTAGATCTCATGTAATTTAACAGTTTTGCAATATATCATACTTTAGGCATGATGATACTGATGCTCCAAGAATGGAATTCATTTCCAAGGCTACAAATGACAGCACAGACAAATCTGAACCACGATCCCAGTGGCTTCATGACACCCTTTCACTAGATACCAAAGGCTCCTAAAGGGATAGTGACTGCCTAGGCAGAAGCAAATGTCTCATTCTTTCGGAATCAGGCACATAAAACCCATGCAGTCAGCCCATAGAAGCAACTATCTAGAACACAAGAGAACTTCTTGTATGAAATGAAATAAACAGCAGAGTGTATTATCCAGCCATTACCTCTGCCTCAACAGAATTATCTCTGCTGCACCTGGTTAAACAGTTTCAAGGGCTTCCTGACGAATCATTTCATTAATGGAACCGATTAAATATCGAACAATCTTCCTTTTCTTAGGAAGCCAGATCCTGGTGCAGAATGAATTACTCTTAGAGGTAAATCCTGGAAAACCCTGATCTTGTGAGATTAAGATCCTTTGAGTGGCCCAGCTCTTTGTTTAAATATGACTGTGTCTATTCCCAAACCTCTTTATAAACTGAGTCCTTTGATCACATACTACACACCAGACGCTGTGAGGGGAATACAATACAGACCAAAATAGACAAAGTCCCCGTTCTCATGGAGTTTACAGTTTAGTGGAGAGGAGAGGTTTCACAAATCCTCACATAAGCTGCATGCTGGTAAATGTTTTCAAACCAGATCCCTGGAGGAGAAGGGAAGAGTGAACTCTGATTTGTAGCATTTGCCAACTTCTTTGATGGAAAAATTCCCGCCATGATTGATTTCAGGCTACTGAGATAAACATGGAGTTGAGAAGAGATGCACACAGTCAGCTCTCATAAGATAATATGAGCCTACTCCAGCGTAGGGCCGACTACAATATATGGAAGTGAGGTATGTGCTCTAAAGCAAAGAAGCCCCATTCTACAAAATAGACAACACGGGAACCAAACTCAGCCTACAAGGTTATGATAGGTATCTTTGAGGAGGTGATGCTCGTGCTGAGATCTGAAGGATAAGTCACTGTTAACCAGGCAAAGAGTGAGCAAGGGAAGACAACACAAGGGAGCAGAGCCCCCATTTTACCATGAGTGGGGTGGAAAGGGAAAGCACCAGGTGAGGAGTTGGGGGCTCTGTCTCCATTCTAGCCCATTCTGGTCTGTTTCCTGCCTGCTCAGTCCCTCAGTCTCCTACCACTGGCCAAAGCTGGAGAATGTTTAACACCCTCCTCAGCAAAAACACACCAGAAAGCCCTTGGGGGAATATTGCCCCCATTGTGGAAGCCTAATCCTGGGGCTGGCACCCTCCATCCCCAACATCTGCCTCAAGTTGACTAAAAGGTACAAGAATCTGGATTTCAAGGGCCTGGCAACTTTGCACAGCTCTTCTCCCTGAAGTTTAAGATATACTTCTTTATTAAACTTTAAAAAAAAATGAGAAAAATGGTACAAATGGAGAGAGGGAGGGAGAAGAGAACAGAAAATGATTGCACACTGAAATAAATGTGCTACTTGAGAAAATTATAAGTGCCTAAAAACAGGAGTTTATAATGAAAGTGCCTTCTCAAGCATAACTATAGCATCACTATTCTGAAGTGAAAATACAATAAACTGTCCTATTAAATCTAAGGAGTTAGATTTAATAAGATGGGTGGTATATTAAATAAATGCCAACTGATTATTAAAGATCTTTTTATTGAGGATTTACAACTATGTCATCAAATAACTGAACAGTATTCAGGTATAATAAGACCCATAAGAGAAACTTAATTTAAAGTAGTGCAAAGAACCAAAAACACTATTACAAACAGACCATGAAAACTTGGAAAATAGATAAGAGGCAAAAAACATCCCATCAAATTATTGTCAATAGTGGGGGCTGAGGCGATGAGGGAAGACAAAATATCATTTACATATGAGTCAACTAAATAGCTATTGAAAAGCACTATAGCTTGACTGCATGGCACACTGCATAGGTAGATGTGCCTTCCCCTGGGAGCTGAACAGTCTTCCTTTTTCTTTCCTTTAGAAAGAAAATTAACTTTTTAAATGTGCATTTTCTGTATTAAAGAAATCTAGAGTTTCCTAAAAAACTGATTCTGCCGTCCAAAGTAAAAGTGAGCTTCCAGAGGAAAAGGGTTTTGGGTCTCTACCCTCAGACCCAGAATACTCCTGGGGCGCTTGAGGGAGGGACAGGGAGTGGATAAGAGAAAAGGGAAGGGGAGGGGGAGGGAGAGGAAAGAAGGGGAGAAGAAAGAGGGAGAGACATGGAGAGACCTTGGGAAGGGGAGGAAATGGAAGGAGAGACCTTTGCCTAAGAGTCAAAGAAACAGTCCTCTTCCTGGGCTTATGTTTCACACGCCATAGGGCATCAAACAAGTTCTTCCCAAAATTTCTGCTTCATCAGTTTCCTCACCAGTCAAAGTAAAGAGTTAAGCTATGAGACTTCTTTCTCTTCTATTCTCAAGACTAGTCCTTGGGCCCTCTGCTAAAGTGCCAGGGAAGAGAAGAACACCTCACAGGGTAATAAAACTTTGAGGGAGCACGAGAGAGAGACTGAGACCCAGAGATAAAGAGAGGGAGGAGAATGCTCCCTGAGTAATACAGTAGACCATCGTGGTTCATGTGATCCTTTCTGATTTTCTGCAGCACTCACAACTGTTACCCCCCTAGATTCCTCACTGGGTGGGCAAGGAAAGTATTCTTATTTCCACTGCACAGAGGAGGCAGCTGAGCTCAGGACTTGTACGGTGGCTTATGATGCATGAGTGGGCTGGTTGCAGGTGAGGGCCAGACCTCTCCCCAACTCAATGCCAGGCTAGTGGGTGGGTGGGGTGCATACTTTTATGCACGTGCAAGACATTCCAAGACAGGAAGCCCTGGATATGTGGCTTGGGCAAGACAGATGAATACACAGCTTCACAAGTGCAAGCGATGGCTCACAACAGGCAAAGAGGCCACTACAGAAAGTAAGCAAAAATGGGGCCAAAAAAATTGCACTATTAACAAATGGCTCCATTTACAGTAGAGATTCAGACACCTTGTCCTTAGTCACAAGTGACATCTCATTTGGCCCTAAAAAACTAGCCTTTATGTCTTTGGTACTTGAGGCTTTAGGTTAAGACACGTGGATGTTCCTCATAAATCTGATCTCCTTCAGGACCTGTCAGCGACCCCCAAGCTGCCACCTAGGAGCAACTGCCCTTTCCTCCCAAAAGGTGTCGGTGAGAATAAAGAAATTATCTTTAAAATATACAAAGCAATTCCTCAGCTCAGGTTGGAAAGAAGTCATCAAAGTTATGAACAAAAGTGGGAGCAGAAAACTACCGAAAGAAAATTGAGGATAAGGTGGAACTGTGTATTTCTCTCTCCCTCCATCTCTCTGGTATTTCACTGGCTGGGATCACGGTGGTTCTGTACTGTAGAGGGACATCCGTCAACACTAATCAATACATGTGGTGTTAGTCATGGATGATAAATTTGAAAGGGATTATAACTGTAAACAGTGATCAATAGAGACTTGCTGGAGGAGACAGAGAGGAAAAAACAACCTTAAAATGTTACACGGTTAATAAAGTAAGCGGGGGAGGGTCAGTCTTAAACAAAACTCCAAGAGATCTACAATGTTCTAGTTCCTTCTCTTATGGGAGGCGCGATGGAAGGGGGAGTGGATAAATAATCCTCCCCCAGAGTTTTTCAAAAAGGCAATTGCCACTAAAAGGGTGCATTATTAATTTACAGCATATTTGCTGATCCTTCTGGATGGAAGGCACATTCTCCATTAGCATTTGGTTGAAGATTTGTTCCTGGATCTGACCTGGCATCACTCAAAGCCCCCAGAGTATAGCTTGCCCTTTCCCCACATTGCCCTCCACCCACTTCCCTCTCTCCTGTCTTTTCTCTTCTCCCCTCCTCTGATTTCACCCCCGGCACATGACTGAGCAGTGCATTCAAGGCATGACATCCCTCTCTGCAAACAAATATATCCTGAATCCAAGCAAAAAGGAGAAAAAAATGCAGGGAGCCTCCACTGCTCACCCATAGATGAATGGAACTATCTGTCTTGTCACCAGCGGTCGGAGCGAGAGGTTACTCCAAGTCTATACCTTAGCTTCTCTGCTGACGTTTGCAAGCAACTTCCTTAAAAATAAAACAAAATAAAGAGTGAAAAAAAGAGTCCTGCCACGTCAAGCACTTAGCCAGTCCCTCTAGAACCTTCCCCGACTGTGTGTTCTCACCACCTTTGGAGTCACAGCTCCAGGCCTGACATATAAATTTTTTTCCCACTGACCTTTTAGTGTCCTTTCTGCCAGAGTGTGTAAACCATAAGCTGATATATGAAGGCAATTTTTAGTGGTGCCACTTGTATCTGAGTGATTGCACACACTTTACGTTTCTGGCCTGCCACCCCTTCCACCTTTCGAAGATCTCTCTATTTTCTTTTAAGGGAACTGCAACAAAGGTGAAAGCAAGTTTAACTGCTTCAAGACTCTGATGGCCAGAGGCACCTGTTTGGGGGATTCATAACTGACCAGGGCCCATCTTCCATGCTGGGAGTTTTCTCTGCTGCTCCAGGGATCACCAGGGCAGAAATAATGGGGAAGAGAGGTTAAAGTGGCATTTGTCCCCCTCAACCCCTCAGTCACAACCAAAGCAGACAGACATCAAAGCTCCAAGCCTTGTTGAAGACTCAGGGCACACATGATAATTGCCTCCATAAATTCTAAAGCCTGGGCCCCTGAGGGTGGAGTAAGTGGGTATAAAGCTAGAGAAGATACCTGGCTAGCAGAATCACAGAGTGTCCTATACTCCACTACCCGGCCATTGTCCAGGCATCCCCTCAAGAGCCAAGGCTGCTGTGTGTCCTCAGTCCTGCTAGGCTCTGAGACATGCCCTGGCCCTGGCAGGAAGATGATAAGAAGCACAAGAGGAGCAACATTTACTCTGCTCTGGATCATCCACCACCACAAACACCATGATAGGGCATGTTCTTGTCCTTGCGGTAGCTCACAAGGGATCAGGCATCAAAGTCTGAAGCAAGAGGACCCTGTAGGGTGATATGAAGTACACGCTGAGGGAAGAAGTATATAAAAGAGCTGGACTGAGTTGGATGAACCTACTCCAATCTATTAATATCCTCCATGAAGGAGCAGCACTGATGAGGAAACTCTGCAATGGCAATGTTGCTCCTGGAGGACCAACTTCAAGACCACTCCCACCCTCCACGCCACATTGCCCTTCCATTGCCAGCCTTGGAGGATCAGAATTCAATTTCATTAAGTGTCCCAGTGGGCCCCTTTCACAGGACCATGGCTCAAGAAGGGTTGAGAAGAATGCCCTGCCCACCTCAAGTAAGACCCAATGTCTCTCTCAACTGCCAGCCCCCAATTATCTCAAGAGATCATGAGTCTAGAGTTACCCAGTGAAGATGACCTTCAGATGACCTCGAAAATATCTGAAAGACCTAAAGATGATCTTGAAAATCCTTCACCGGGCCCTTAACCTTAAGGCCATGTCCTTGCCAGAGTGTCTTCACCATCTGTGGGAAGATCACAGTAATTTACTACTAATAATAACGTTCTAAGATTTTAAAAGTCTTTTAACACATTTAAGCAAATTCTAGCTTACTTTTCTCTCACTCAATGAACCTGAATTTGAGTGAGAAAGAAAGGAAAGAAATATAACTAGTGTCTGGGAATTGACAAATCTGAAGACCATCTGATCTGTGTCACTGTTTGCAAGAGAAATAGGCTACTGATTCACTCTGAAGCACTGTAGCCATTATACATTGTTCCAAGGCTGTGGCTCCTCCACAAAGTTTTTGAGGAGGTGCTCAAAATTTGGACATGTGTTTTGGAGTGTTTTGAACACATGACAATTATCTATCATACATGTGGCAGCTGAGAAAAGTGCAAGAAGTTAGGGATCAACTGTTGGCCAGAGGAGAAGATAAGGAGATGCAGGAAAATACAGGCCAATGGTCAGTAGGCATAAGCCCCAGGCCAGACCTTAGGAAGGAGAGAGCAGTTCCAGACATGAATCCATCCAGCCTCCTCTGCCAGGACCCTGGCCTGGGTACCCAATGCAGGAAGAGTGACCAAGTTCTACAATAGGGCTACCTGCTGGGGGACCAGAGAGATGGAAGGCCCAAAATATTCCACAGAAAAGGAATGCTGAGAGCGTCCTTCTACATCCAGGCCAAAACAGCATCCTGACTGCGGATTCTGGCTCCAAGGGTTGAGGGGAACATGGCCAGTGGCATCCATGCTTGCCAAGCACCAGGAACTCCAGAAGGATTCTACCCTGGGCAACCTCTTATAAAGTGTGACAAGGCTGTGAGAGGCACTCCAGTGGAGACCCCCAGGAATAACAATGGTGGCAGCCCCAGGTACGGACTTAGAAATTAATTTCAGTGTGAGTATTATGAACTTTCCCTACCTAACCTGACTTTGGAATGCCTCTGATGGGCAGCTTTGAGGTTGGCTAAGCAGAGTTCCAGAGAATAAGAATCCTTGTGTGTCAAATGCAGAGCAGAGGCAGCTAGAAATCAGTGCTCAAGAAAAAGGAGCCTAATGTTCACCTTAAGGAAGACAGTTGATGGATCTGAAACTCAGGGAGGAGTCACCAAGGGACAGACTCCAACTGAGGATATTCATGAAGCATCTTGACCAGTCATCGGGCCAAGAAGCTTATATATATTCCTCAGTTAAACTTAAACATTGTAGTATTTTAACTCCATTTTACAGATGAGTAAATTTAGACTCAGAGACTTTAAGTCACGTATCTAAGTGTTAAGTGTAAGTAAGTAAGTGTCAGAGCCCAGAACTATCAATCTCCAAAGCCATTGCTCTTTTCTGTACCATATGCCACTTCTCAGTGATCTGCCCTATTTAGCTGGATGGGACTCAGAGGCTGGAAAGAGAAAGTGGTGTTCTGTACCCTTGAATTCTGGACCCAAACAACGTTTGGACTATTATGAATGTTATGCCCTTTGCAGAGTGGCTGATGGCAAAGATCAAGATCAAGGAAAGTCAAGACACCGAAAGACATTTTTAGAAGATGGATTAACAAGGAAAATTGTGCCAAAATTAGTTAGAGGACACAGCCTGTGACTTATGTCATTCCCATCCTCCCATCTTCATCAAAGTGATGGCTTTGTGCTCTCACTCTTGACTATGTGGTGAATCTGAAAGTCCTTCCTGGCCCAACCCCTCATTTGGCAGAGGAAGACAGAGGGAGGATGAGGAGACTGCTCTCAGAAGGGCTATCCTCTGAAAAAATCAGGAAAAAGGCCATGTTCCCCAGTGACAGAAGGCAAGGTGCCCCCATCCCACTGCTTCCTGAGGTAAGTGGTGGCATCAAGGATCCCAGAGGCTTGTTCTGGGTACCTTCCACAGTTTGAATGACAAGAGAATAATGTCAAAACAGGGGAAGAAGCAAAACCTTGCCTTACCACTCAAAAGGGATGATTGAGCAAAGACCTCCTATTCCAAAAGTCAGTTCATTCATTCATTTCCTTGTACATTCTTGAAATATTCATTGAGCCCCTCCTCTACGAAGGGCAACATGCTAGAGCTAAAACAAACCCATATATAAAAACCCACAGCTAAAATCATCCTAAATGAGGAAGAACTGACAGCTTTTCCTCTATGGTCAAGAACAAGACAGGGATGTCCACTCTCACCACTTTTATTCAATAGAGTACTGGAAGTCTAGCCACAGCAATAAGAAAACAAAAAGAAATAAAAAGCATTCAATTCAGTAAAGAAGAAGTAAAACTTTCACGATTTGCAGATGGCATGATACTATATACAGAAAAACTGAAAGGCACCACCAAAAAACTGCTACAATTGATAAACAAATTCAATGAAGCCACAGGATACAAAATCAATGTACAGAAATTTGTTGCATCTCTATACACTAATAATGAAACAGCAGAAAGAGAAATCAAGGAATCAATCTCATTTACAAATGCACCAAAAAGAGTAAGATATCTAGGAAAAAAACTAACCAAAGAGGTGAAAGGCCTGTACTCTAATAACAGTAAGACAATGATGAAAGAAACTAAAGATGACACAAAGAACTGGAAAGATATCCATGCTCATGGATTGGAAGAAGAAATATTGTTAAAATGTCTATACTAACCAAAGTAATCTACACATTTAATGCAATCCTTATCAAAATACCAACAGGATTTTTCCAGAGGTAGAATAATCAATGCTAAAACTTGTATGGAACCACAAAAGATCTCGAATAGTGAAAGCAATCTTGAAAAAGCAAAGTAAAGCTGGAGGCATCACAATTCCACATTTCAAGTTATGTTACTAAGCTGTAGTGATCAAAACAGTATGATAGATCAAAAATAGATAGATCAAGGGTGTCTGGGTAACTCAGTTGGTTAAGTGTCTGGTTTCAGCCCAGGTCCTGATCTCACAGTTTGTGAGTTTGAGCCCCACTTTGGGTTTTCTGCTATTAGCACAGAGCCCACTTTGGATCCTCTCTTCCCCCCACCCCTACCTCTTCCCTGCTCACTCTCTTAAAAATAATAAATAAATAAATAAATAATTTTTAAAAATAGATCAAGAGAATAGAATAGAAAACCCAGAAACAAATCCGCAATTATAAGGCCAATTAATCTTTGACAAAGCAGGAAAGAATATTCAATGGGAAAAAAACTGTCGCTTCAACAAATGGTGATAGGGAAAGTGGACAATAACATGCAAAAGAATGAAACTGGTCCACTTTCTTACACCACACATGAAAACAAACTCAAAATGGATTAAAGACCTAAACATGAGACTTGAAATCATAAAAATCACAGGCAGTAACTTCCGTGACACTAGCTATGACAACTTCTTTCTAGATAGGTCCCTAGAGGTAAGGGAAACAAAAACAAAAATAAACTAGGGACTACATCAAAATTAAAAGCTTCTGCATAGTAAAGGAAATAACACAACTAAAAGGCAACCTATGGAATGGGAGAAAACATTTGGAAATGACTTATTTGATAAAGGGTTAGTACCCAAAATATATAAAGAATTTATAAAACTCATCACCTAAAAAATGAATAATCCAATTAAAAAATGGACAGAAGATATAAATAGACATTTTTCTGAAGAAGACATACAGATGGCCAACAGACACATGAATGAATAGATGCTCAACATCACTCATCAGGGAAGTGTAAATCAAAACCACAATGAGATATCACCTCACACCCATCAGAATGGCTCAAATCAAAAACACAAGAAACAACAGGTGCTGGCGAGGATGTGGACAAAGGGGAACCCTCTTGCACTGTAGGTGGGAGTACAAATTGGTGCAGCAACGTGGAAAACAGTATCAACCTTCTTCAAAAAGTTAAAAGTAGAACTACCCCCATGATCCAGCAATTGGAATACTAGGTATTTACCCAAAGAATACAAAAATACTAATTTAAAAGGATACATTCACCCCAATGTTTATATCAGTATTATCTACAATAGCTAAATTACGGAAACAGCTCAAATGTCCATCAAGTGATAAACAGATAAAGAAGATGTGGTATATACATACAACGGCATATTACTCAGCCAAAAAAAGGAATGAAATATTGCCATTTGCAACAACCAGGATAGAGCTAGAAAGCATTATGCAAGGTGAAATAGGTTAGCCAGAGAAAGACAAATACCATATGATTTCACTTATATGTGGAATTTAAGAAACAAATGAGCAAAGGGAAAGCAAGAGAGAGGCAAGCAAACCAAGAAACAGACTCTTAACTATAGAGAACAAACTGATGGTTATCAAAAAGGGAGGTGGGTGGGGAGGGATGGGTGAAATACGTGATGGGGATTATGGAGGGCACCTGTGATGAGCACAGGGTGATGTATGGAAGTGTTGGGTGACTATATTGTATACCTGAAATTAATATTACACTGTGTGTTAATTAATTGGAACTTAACAACTTTTTAAAAATTCAGAAAATTAAGACAATAAAACAAACCTGGTCCCCATCCCATGGAGCTGACAGCCCTACAGGGAAGTGAAACACTGAGCACAGACCCACACAAGGCAACGCGGGACTGCTCCTGTGGGAGTGCTACAGGAGAAACGCAAGATGCACTGAGAGCTCACAATAAGGGGCTGTGACTGAGTCAGGGGAGATGGGGACCCTCTTGATGAGTGCATGAGGAGTGGAGATTAAGGAGGTGGCATCTGGGTGAACAGGGGTAGGGACAGAGTTCCAAGTAGAGAAAACAGCATAGGCAAAGTCCCCATGGTAGGGAGGCGGGGGAAGGTGTAGCTGGAAGGCAGATAAAGGAGGAGATGTGAGACCGGGCTGGAGACACATGCTGGACCTGGAGTATGGCAAAGATTGGGGTCTTCACCCTAAAACCAATGGGAAGCCATTAAAGAGTTTTTAGCTGGTGGGGGAAGTGATATAGCCAGATTCAGCTCAAAAACATCATGTCGGTTTGTGTGAAGAATGAATTTAAATGAGACTAGAATGAAAGAAGAGAGCCTATAAAGAGGCCTTTCCCAGGTCTTGCAAGATTATGGTGGTTTGGACCAGGGTATTCAGATAAAGATAGAATAACTCAGGTTATTTGGGGCACAATTCAGCAGATCTAAGTAATGAGCTGATTAAGGGAGATTAGAGAGGTGAAGGTAACAAGGATAGCTTATAGTTTTGAGGCCAACGTAGCAAATAATTTCTCCTCGAAGGCAGAAGTATGAAACCCCTCTGCCGGAGATACATAAATTATTTCAAAGAGAAATCACCATTGTTGCTGGTGGAACCATGCAGAGATTAGAGGAATGTTCTAGAGACCTATAAGGCCACACCTTCTCAAGGATGGCTGCAAGATCCCTAGATCCATACACAGCCTGATTCTCTCCCTCTCCTTCTCTTCCCTCTCCCTCTACATCACTGGTGCACATCAGGATGCACGGCACAACTTAGATACCTCATCTTAAGGGGAAAAGAGAAATCAGAAAACCAGCTCCAGCAGGAACTGTAAGTTTGCCCTTCAACAAATCTCATGACCTCTTGCTCTTCAACTTAAGGGCACTGAACTAGATTCACGGTGTTCAGTGCTTCTCAGAAACCTAGATTTCTGGTGCATCTATATGACCACTTGGTTACACCCCCAACAAACACCTCCCACCACTTCATTCCATCCCAATCTACCAAATCCTTATTACTCTTTTTGGTGTGTTTACCTGTTGGACTCAGAGAGGCAGTAGCTTTCCTTCAGGGAAGAAAAAAGTGTTCTCCAGCAAAAGAAAGGTTTGAAAGCCACTGAAATGCCCAATCTCTAAGGCCTCAGATTTCTGAATAGAATAGAAATTCTATTTTCTGTGTCCTAAATAGAAAGGACAATAAACTTCTGGAAGGAGAATCTCCTAGATGTGGGCTCTCCACCACAGGGAATTAAAAAAAAAAAAAAAACAAA